>NC_089223.1:24356306-24696977 GCF_963924675.1 Phocoena phocoena
GAGGTTTGTGAAGTTTGTTTTTTCAAACAGCATTTGAAATTATGAAGACACTCCTGTCATTTCAGCTCTGTGAGCAAAGAAGGGAGGTGGGGGGTGGAGGGGATGAGTTGGGGGCAGGGTGGACCGGGTGGTCGACTGGCTCTTATCATAACTGTTTAGTTTCATTTACATTTCTCTCTGGGTTGCTCAGGTCCGGGGCCGTGTTATTTGATGTTGAACACCTGTCTTCACACAGGGAGCGCTGCGGCTAGCCCTGCCAAGAGAGGCATTGACATTTCTGCTCTATAGCATTGTGTGACAGAGCTAAAAGGTGAACACCCATGAGCTCCCGTCTGGTTCAGGGGAGTCTGGCTCAAAAGGAGTCACCCCATTGATGATTTCAGAAGTACAAAGTCTCTCCTTGGGCTTTGGTGCCTGCAGCAAAAGCAAGCTTGTCTGTGTACTGAAGCCGTTTGAATTTGTTCATTGGCCATTTTTATAGGTCCCAATTCATTCTTTGATGTAACATGAGTGCGAGATGAGTTTTCTTTCTGTTGTGCTAGGCTGATTCTCCTAAAGTCCTTGGTCATGTTCAAGCACAGCTGTATTCAAATGGAAAGTTACGTGGCCCAGAGAGATGTCTGTCCTGAGAATGCAGAACAATTCACAGGTTACTGGATAGTAACAAATACATATGGGGAGCTTGAGAGTGGCGCTTCTCAAACTTTCATGTCCATACTAATTACCTGGACATCTTATAAAATGCAGATTCAGACATAATAGGTCTGGAGTGGGGCCTGAGACTTTGCATTTCTCAACAAGCTTCTATGTGATGTTGACACCCTGGTCCAAGACCATACATAGTGTAGTAAGAGTCTAGTTTAGACTCCAGATTCTATAGCCCATGCCCAAAGCATGGTCCCCAGACCAGCGGCACCCAGCATCACCTGGGAACTTGTGAAAAATGCAAATTCTCAGCTCTCACCCCAGACCTACTAGATCAGAAATTTCTGCAGTGATGCTCGGCACTAAACGTCTTAATTTCCTCCAGGAAATTCAGACGCATCCTGAAGTCTGAGAAGGAAGGCACTCTCAAGATTCACTTAGGTGGACTAAAGAATTTTAGCCACTGTCTCCAAACTTAGATCTAACAATCAACAAGTCCAGAATCAATACGTTTGATGTATTTAACACAAATCTAGACTTTCGCACTTAAATTCATTTCAAAAATGTTTCACTCTCATCATCAAGTCGCAACTGCCATATAAAAATCCTCAGCCTTTTTTCACAGTTAAAAAGATTAATCCTTTCAACCTTCATTTAAAGATCTTCTGATTCAATAATATGATCCTTGGCCAAGTTCAAAACCCTGAAAGTCAAGCTCTTAATACCCTGGTATGGACACCGGGCCCAGGAGCACCGGAGTTCCTGAAGTCTAGGCACGTTTTTGTTTTTTTTTGTTGTTGCAGGCTCCGGACGCGCAGGCTCAGCGGCCATGGCTCACGGGCCCAGCCGCTCCGCGGCATGTGGGATCTTCCCGGACCGGGGCATGAACCCATGTCCCTTGCATCAGCAGGCGGACTCTCAGCCACTGCGCCACCAGGGAAGCCCTAGGCACGTCTTTGAACATTTCCAGTGGCCTTGGGGTTATCCCTAAAGGGAGGAGGATGGATGACTCGGTAATATGTCAGACTGAAAAAGGGTGGACTCAAGATTCATTTCTTCTATTTGAATACAGTCAGCCAAACGGAGGACCTCCTGAAATGATTGGCAGCATCAGTAGGCTGGTAAGAATTAGACTACCCTCCCAGAATAGGCTGGAAAAACATCTATGACCTCAGACCTTGAGGCAAAATTTCCAGGGCTGCCAGGACTCTGTTAACTGTCTATCACCTCTGAAAGGGCAAAAGGGCAGGCAGGCTGCCCCTCAGGTCACCAGAGAAGGTAGAACCTGGAGCCTGTCCAGGCCACAAAGCACTGCCCCGGATGCCTGTGAATCAGGCCTAGAGCCTTCATTACCTGCTCTGGTTTCGACTTTCACAACTGGGACCACTTTGCAATTTCAGTTTTAAGAGTGATCTTGGGGAGAAATACATAAAGCCCCGACTAATACCTTTTCGACTCTAACTATGCTAGTACGAGAATGTACAGCAATTGAAGAAAGCTGACTAATAATATGTTGGCCTCCTATAGCCCTTTTCATCTGCAGACCTCAAAGCACTACCCACATGACCTCGCTAACCCTTAAAATAACGTCTGAGAAATATATGGGAAATATCATCGTCTCCATTTCTCAGGCGGAAAAAAGCGGGCATCAGTGAATTCCCCAGGTCTCACTCTGAGCTCATGACTGGGCTCAAGACTGAGAGCCGGTAGAGAGATTCGGGGCATTGAGGGGTCCGGGAAGAAAGGGGGTGGAATATGGCAATCCGGAGAGAAAACAACTTTGGTTGTAACGTAAGCAACATGAATCATAGAACCAATAAAAGTACTAGGAAACAGAAAGGGGGGTGGCTTGGGGAATTTTATTTTGTCATTGTTTTGTTTCACAATACATATTTTTCTATCTCCACGCTTTGCTTGAGTCCTCGGGTCAGTGTAGGTTTGGGAGGGACAGGGCTGAAGGCAGGTCATTGCTCTATCTCTCTCCACATTACTCAAGTTCATCTTCTGAAGTTCTGCCCAAAGGTCAGTGGCTAAGCTTCCACTTAAGATGCTGATCCTTAGTTTCCTGATTGTTCCCTTGACTCCAACTTCTTTTTCCCAATACTGTTTTTGTAATCCACATTGTATTTATGCGACAATTGCAAAAATGTCCCAAAGGGGTCATTGAGAATATTATCAAAGTATCTCAGATTTCCTGAACTGTTAAGTGAATAGCTAAAACTTTTTTAGAACGGTGCAACTGCCTTTTTTCCTTCTTCCTTCCTTTCTTTCTTCCTTCCTTTCCTTCTCTCTTCCTTCCTTTCTTTCTTCCTTCCTTTCCTTCTTTCTTTCTTTTTCTTTCTCTCTCTCTCTGTCTCTGTCTCTTTCTTTCTTTTTTCCTATTTTAAAATGTCAAAGTCTTCCTGACATGCTTTGGCCATGGAAATGGAAGATATTTTCTCATTAGGTTAATTAATGGCTCTGCTTGGGTGGCATCATTTGGTGTAAGTTTCCTTTTAGAATTCTGTCATAACTAAAAAGGATCTTATTTTTGTTATGTTTTGTGGTGTCTTTAAATTTTTATGACTTCTATTTTGTTTAGTCTGTGTGTAATCCTTCTTTTGAAACCTAATGTCCTAGAAAATTTACAGTTTTCTCTCAAAACTGGCACTTTTTAAATTTTACGGTGATTCCTGTTTCTTTGGTTCTCACATTTAAGTCCTTAAGGTGTGATTCGCAGCTCAGAGAATTTATGATTACGTCGGCAAAGTAAACTGCCCAAGTGCGATATATTAAACCTGACAAGACGCTGTTCATTAATCCTTGAAATATAGCCAGGTGTGATGTAGTGAAGTGAGACTTCCAACTCAGAACCGCTGAAGAACTCGGAGCTGCCCCCCACAGGGGAGGATTCCTTCCTCCTCTCTGCCAAGGCCGCCTGGGTGGGGACCGAGAGGGCCAAATGCCCTTCCTTTGCCAACTGTGGTGTTCCCTGTCTCTGCTGGTGTTCCTTCAGCTCTGCAGCTTCTTACCTTCTCATGCATTTGTTCATTCAACAAGTATTTATTAAGAGCTTACTTTGGGTCAGGCACAAGATGGACCTGGAAAGCCTGTAGTAACCGAAACAGAAACAATCCCTTGCTTCATGGGGCTTATAGTTTGAGGCTCTAGCCATAAGCAAAGGTCTCAAGACTCCTTTACTCAATGCCACCAAAGCCATGTGAAACAAACTACATTATCTGAACAGGCAGCATTTCTTCTCAGCCTCAGGTGTAGTTTTAATGCTAAATAACTCCCAGTATCTGCCCGTGAGATTGCAGTCCAGCCTGATGAGTGCTCTGATAGAGGTTTGCAAATGGCACTATCAAGGAAGAACAACCAAAGCCACCTTGGGATCAATCAGTGTTTGGTCAGAAAAGCAGAGTCTACACAGACATAGAGGACAGGCTTGTGGTTGCCAAGGGGGAGAGGGGTGAGGGAGAGATGGAGTGGGAGTTTGAGATTAGCAGGTGCAAACTATTATACACGGAATGGATAAACAACAGAGTCGTATTGTATAGCACAGGGAACTATATTCAATAGCCTGTGATAAACCATAATGGAAAAGAATATGAAAAAGAATGTATATGTGTATGTATAACTGAATCACTTTGCTGTACAGCAGAAACTAACACAACATTGTAAATCAACTCTACTTCAATAAAATAAACTTTTTTTAAAAAAGCAGAGTCTAGCTAATCACTGTGCAACAGCACCTCCAGAACAATGGGGAAAATCCGGATAAAAGGCAATACCTCTTAAATGCATTGTGGGTCTTCCCCAGACCCTTCTGTTTGTCTCTATAAAACACGGCAGGCTAAATTCCTTGTGGGATTCTGGATTGGATTCTGAAACAGAAATAGGACATGAGTGGAAAAACAGGTGAAATCTATAGAGTCTAGAGTTTAGTTAATATTAATATCCCAATATTTATTTCTTAGTTTTGTCTAATGTACCATGGCAATGTAGACATTAACACTAGGGAAACAGGGTGAGGGATGTTTAGGAAATCTTTGTGTTTTCTAAATATTTAGAAATCTTTTCTATAATTCTAAAACTACTCCGAAATAAAAAGTTTACTTGAAAAATGTTTGCTTATGAAACAGAATCCTTAAAATGAACAATAAAAAACTACTTTTGAAAAAAAAACATAGCAGGTGTGGGAAAAAAAGATACAGCTCCCAATGACAAGCTACAAATTTTTCTTGAAACTAAGGAGAAATAGATCTAGAAACGCCCAACTCAGAAACTGGTATTCTACTAAAGACAATATTCTCATTGGATTTTCCCTTCTTTCTCTCATGCTACAGTGAGTGTGCTCTCACTGGTTTTAAGATCTCCTTTGAAGGCGTATGTGAAAAGGACAAGCGTGCAGAAGAATCATATGCCCCAAGTTAAGGAGGCAAGATTCCTATCGTTTTAAGTTTAAACCCTCTGAATTTATAACACTCATTCTTTCAATCATTCCCACCTTCCCTAATTCACACACACACACACACACACACACACACACTCCAGATCATTGCTGAAAAACAGCTAACTTGTCCTTTCCTTTCCTTGTCTGCGTGCTTGCTCTTCATTTTCCCGTATTTGCCTGGCTGTATAGAAACTTCTTTTTAAGTAACACAACAGGGATTCATATGTGCAGACTGAAGATCTCTCTGACTTAGAATTACATTCAGGAAGAGTTGGCTTAAAGGGCAGAGACGGGGGGAGGGTAAATTAGGAGTTTCGGATTAACATATACACACTACTGTATATAAAACAGATAACCAACAAGGACCTACTGTGTAGCACAGGGAACTCTACTCAATATTTTGTCATTACTTATAGGGGAAAAGAATCTGAGAAAAAATAAATATCTATATATGTATGACTGAATCACTGTGCTATACACCTGAAACTAACACAATATTGTAAATCAACTATACTTCAATAAAAAAATTAAACAGTATTAAGATACTTTTAAAAAAGAGCTGGCTTATGGCATCCAATAAGGGATTCTTGCTTTTGTTAGACTTGCGGCACGGTGAGGTCATTACACAATATGGATAGGACACACTCCCATTTACATTTTTTCAGGGAGAATTTTTCATTTCAGAATAGAAATGGTGGTGATGAAAGCTCTAATTTTTTTTTAAGCTAGCTGCATGCTTAAAAAGATCATGGTTTTGTAAACCATGTGTAAACCTTTGGACAGACTTCTGGCTGCAGTAAGGGACTTCCTCAAAGAGAAGAGTGAGCCTTGGAACATTCAAATGGTGCCTTGTTTAAGATGAAATTTTCTCCCCACCCAGAGAAATGGCTCGTAGAATTAGAATATTAGTGCTGGGAGGATTCCTAGACATCATCTACTATAATTTTATCATATTAAAGATGAGAAAAACAGGCCTGGGGACTCATGCCTTATCCAAGGCTTTAATGTCTCAGCTGAGCAAAAACCATACACCGGGTGCCAGGTCCACCGTTTCCTCCTCTGTGCCGCGCTGGCCCATCATCCTGGGGCCCAAGCTCTCGGGGTTTTACTACAAATCTTCAAAAATTTTGCTTTGTGTTCCAGACTTTCTTTGTTTAAATGAAATAATGTGTGCAAAAAGTCAGCTTTACCACACATGTGTCATTTGTAATTGATGCTTTTGTTATTGTCATTATTAGCTACAACAGGCTACGAGATAGACTGGACACATGCAAGTTCTACACATTAGTTGCTGGAAAGAAAGACAGTTTCTACATGCTGACGATCGGCTTCTGCTCCAACCCTTCTGTTGCCCCTGCTTTCCCATGGGGTCCCATTCTCTTTAAGAATCTGCTTTTTAAAATTCCTTTCCTCCTTTCGCATTTTCATTCTTTTTTTAATATATATAAGCCCACAAGGAGGACTCACCGGAGAACAGAGCCCAGGTTTCTAGAAAGGCTCTGCAAATAGGAAGTAAAGCCACATCACACCATTCATCTGCCAAAAGTAATAAACCCAGCCAGCCTCAGCGCCCTCTCGACTTCGTCAGCAACTAAGGAAAGGAAAAAAAAAAAAAATGCAGGCAAAGAATGCCAGGCAAATCAAACCATGGGAAAAATAACACCATCAAACTCAGGGCAAAATGCTCCTTTCCAATCCTCGCTGCCGATGCTACATCCAGTATGCTTGGCAGGGTGTGCCGCGCTTGGAACAAGATGCGGAACACAGGTTAGGGAGAAGATTTTGGCCAGAGAGACTGGTTGTTAATTTTTAATTCATGGTTGTAAAGCCTGAGAAATCTCACTATGATTTAGTTTCGTACAACAATCAAAACAAATCCGTATAAGATGGTTCCTTACACAGCTTTAAGAAACACTCCTCTGATTTCCCACAAATCATATAAATTCATTGCTCTTCAAATCAGTGAGTGTGCTGATCATTAATGAGTAGAATCAATGATAAACTCAAGGTTCAACATTCCAATATTTGCCCCAAACAGAAACTGCTGTGGGGATTCCAACCTGGAAAGGCCATTCTTGATTCTTTCCTTTTTTCCAACTTGAATCCACCTGCCTTTTCTCTTTCAAATCACTTAGAAGATCATTTGTAGGTGAGTAAAAAAGCCCACCTTCTTAATATCGGCTTGCTTCTTTCCAGTTAACCAAGAGCAGCGACTGAGAGAAAAAACAGTTATGATGAAGCCCGGAAATATAGGGCTTTGCATTAAAAATCCAATAATCTGGATTTTAATCCTTTCTCTACCACGAACTCACCGTGTGGCATCTCTAGGTTCTCAAATCCCTTCTGGGTCCATCGACATTCTGTTTTAATAACAGGGATAATTTCTTCCAGCTCTAATCTTATTTTATTATCCCTGAAATTAGATTTCTATCACACAGGCAAAAATATCTTCACAAATGGCTGACACATGGGTGGAGAAAAGCCATGATTATATCTCTAGAGATGGGTTTAATGAGGAAAACCAAAGTTCTAAGAACAGGGAAAAAAAGTCTTCCTGATTAGGACACTTCTCCTGTTTCTATCCATTTCCCATCCACCAAACATTGTCTTTAACTGTTGCTTTCTGTACTCAGCATTTCTTCCAGGAGAGAGTGAAAACAGCAGAAAACTCAGGTGCATCCAGGGAAGTTTTTTTCTACAGTGATTAAAAAATCAACCAAGGAGATAACCTTTTGGAGTCATTGCTTCACAGTTAATCCTTGTTTTAAAACAGGTTCTATCGCGAATTGTTAGAGGGGGGAGCTAGCATGCACTGAGGTACCCTCTGCGTCAGAATGACTGCTCCGTGGGTAATGTTCATGGACTCATCTATCACAGCACTTAAAGAGAGACAGTAGGGTATAACCCATCTTATAGAGGTAGGAAACTAAGGCACAAAGTATAACAACTTGTCCAAAGTCATTTATATGTAATAGAAGCTGGAACAGAAATTTAAACCAAATGTGTCTAATTATCAAACCTTTCCTCTACAACATATGAGCTTGTTTACACAGTGCTTTGCCACTTAGAAAAGATTAGCTTACAAGGACCTACTGTACAGCACAGGAAACTATATTCAATATCTTATAATAATCTATAATAAAAAAGAACCTGAAAAAAAAAAGAACCTGAAAAAGAATATATATATGCACATATATATAAAAAACTGAATCGTTTTGCTGTAAACCTGAAACATTGTATATCAACTATACTTCAATTTTTTTAATTTGAAAATTAAAAAAATTTTTTAAAAGATTAGCTTATTAATGGTACCTAAGTTAAGTTTCCTTTCTTAAGACAAACTGCACAGAGTCATGTCATTATAATGCTTTACTTAAACCATCAGGCACCACTTCTTGGATTCGAGGAGTACTAACATAAATTCAAAACAAAAAAGAGTATTTTGTATTTTACAAGCACGAAAACCAATGGGTGATAGATCGCCCTTGTGAAAGATCCAACAGATGTTTCAAAAGCCACCCAAGGGATTACCCGGCAGACTGAGAAGACTTCACACTGGCCGTTCTTTCAAGTATTTCCCTACCTCACCCTGCATTCAACCCGGAAGAGTTTCAAGGGGCAAAAGAAGCAGGAAGGAGCAGCATGGCGGGCAGGGTAGTAGGTCAAAGGCATGCCTTGTAGCATGGAGGGGCCACCCCAGTGAAAATCAAAGAACCACCCCTGAGAGCTTTGTTTTCAGTCGTGAGAGGCATTTTGAAGTTCACTGGTTGGGATTAAACTCCCCAAACATCCTTCATCCCATCCCCCCTCTATTTGTTTACTTCTCCCCACCTCCCATATCTGACAAAACCCAAGGCTATTAGGGGGACCTGGCAGGAGGAGCTTCCAGGTGTCCTGCCCCGAGGGATTAGAAGAGCTCAGGTTTCAACTCAGGACTGTCCCACCCATTTTCTCCTCAGTACTGCACCCATCACTCACCCTGACAGGCACATCTCATACCTTTGGCTGTCTTCACAGGAGGAGTTTATAAATAAGGGCACCTGTCTGTGAAAGCCAGACATTCATAGGCAGAGCAAGGAGACAATAGATTACATGTTTGGGGAGTTTCTGTGCCTGAACTTTCCCAACAGCTGGATCTGCACTACAGAGGCTTTTGTGAGGTTTTGTGTTACAGGAGAAAGAGAGAAACAGGTTCCTTATCTTAGTATTAGAAACACATCTGCAAACCTGTCACATTCTCCAGCAAGTGAACCAAAGGTAAACATTTCATAGTACTTGGAACTCTACCCCTTCTCTGTTAAGGAAGGTTAAAACATGCTGGTTAAATGAAAAGTTTGGCTGAAACTAGATTCTTCGCCAAACACCAAAGGAGGTTGCAATTTCAAGAATTTTTCTCCTTGGATGTAATCATGAATATTAAGTATTGGTACCCAAGTGCTAGAGTAACACACTAAAGACCACCCATCAACTTAATTCCAAAGGCTTATTGCATGTAACTCAAGCTCCAGTTATCTGAGAGTAAGTGATGCTATTCGCAACTGCCCATAACAAAAGCCAAAGGTCAAATTACAGCAATCTGACCTTTTCATTTTTCACTGGTTTATTTTTCAGATAGCTGGGAAAATATTTTCCACTTCTATTTGATGACATGATCTCTAAAGCATGTTGACTAACTTAATTAGCCAGGATCACCCCAAATGCCACTTACAATGAATCATGGGCCCAAAAGGCCCTTATTCAGTGATGAAATTAAAGCAAAACATAATTTGAACCCAATATTCCACAAGGTTCTAATTCATATAAGCAATGGGCTTTCTCTTACAGTTGTAGTGTTGGCTACATCCTAGTATCATTCCTTTCATTTCTTTTCATGCATTTTCATTCTATTCAGGCTCCAACACTCCAACTTTCTTCCAGCACTGCGTCCTCCACCCTTGCCATTTTAGATGGCAATGAAAGATTCTATCCTTTGTCATTTCAAAGTCCAAAGTGCATTCCTCTTTCTTCCCCAAAACAGGAAACCACAGATGGTTCAGTCGATGATCTGTGACTAAATCATTCCGCAATTGAGACATGATGCCAAAAGAAAAACACATTCTTAACGCATTGTTTGCCTGGAAAAATAAAGCTGCATAACAGGGAGAAATGTAGAGCAAAGTAATCATAGAAACCCAGAGGCATAATCCAGTTAAGTCCCTTGACCTGCACTGGATGTTGACAATTCTAATTTCTCTGTTCCAAGAGAACTTTCTGGGACACATTTGCAACAGTGCTTAAAAGTCCTGCCACTTCCCTAGGTGGTTCCCTAGGGCTTCCCTAGTGGTGCAGTGGTTGAGAATCCACCTGCCAATGCAGGGGACACAGGTTCGAGCCCTGGTCCAGGAAGATCCCACATGCCACAGAGCAACGAAGCCCATGCGCCACAACTACTGAAGCCTGCATGCTGCAACTACTGAAGCTCGTGCCCCTAGAGCCCATGCCCTGCAACAAGAGAAGCCACCACAATCAGAAGCCCATGCACCGCAACAAAGAGCAGCCCCCGCTCGCCACAACTAGAGAAAGCCCACACGCAGCAGCGAAGACCCAATGCAGCCAAAAATTAATTAATTATTTATTTTTTAAAGAAGTCCGACCACTACTTAGTGGAAGAATTACATAAAACAGACCTCAGGTAACCTGCTAGATGGAGAGACCTTGGGAAAAAAATAACTCCTCTATCAATAAGTCTTCCCTTAAAAAAAAATACCATGTTAGCGTTAGACCTGATTTTAAAAAAGTGTCAAGATGCACCAAAATGGGTCATTTTACTCCTCACTGTTCAAATGCATGACATTCAAGCTAAGAAAGACTTGAGTTCAAGCCCTCAGAACTATGGGTGAAATCCACAAAATAGCTTATGGCAAACGCTCTGTTAATCTGCTCTGGTTGACAGTTTTCAAAATGGATTCCACAGAACTAAGAAATAAACCAAATCCATTCCACTTTTCCCTGGTAGAGGGCACTCAACTAGGCACTTAATCCTGCAAAAGCTCAGCAGGAGGGCTCTTTATAAAAGGGATTTCTTTAGTTGGCTAAGGGAAAATATCCTGTCTGAATAGGCAGGTAGATCATTAGTGGCCAGACCTCCCAGACAGCCCCTAAGTTTCTGAGAAAACTTCCTGATGAGTCATGCTAAGAAGGAACACTCCAGAAAGGCTTGGAGCAAAGTACTATTCTCAAGTAAGATCTACAATGCATGCTTGGCCCCAGTGATAGCAAAGGATGTGGTATGACAGCAATCAATTCCTCAGTGACTTGAAGGGGTAGACTTGCCCTCTCCCTACCTGGCCGAGGAAACATGACAGCTGTGATGGACAGGATCAGAAATAGTGTGTGATTACAGCACACTACAGATAGATGTGTTTCTATGATGTAAGGCCACTAAACACACTTTCCACGTGCCAAGGCCTACTCTAGATTCTACTTTGTCTGTGATTAAATGGAAATGCTATTAGGAAAATGCCTACTAGTTCTTTCTAAACATCCAGGGCTATTTGGAGGGAAGCAACATTTGCTTCTGGTAAGAAAATTATGACTCCAGACTTCATTAGTTGTATCTTCGATTCCATCTCCTATCTCTGGGATAAATAATCTACTGGCCAACACTTGTAGGTAAATGATCTACCAGTGAACACTTGTGAGGTTTAAATTAATATGTATAAAACACTTTGAAAGGAGTTATGTAAGGCAATCCTACCACTCAATATTCAAGAATTATGTTCTGTGCCTTTATCCAAGCTTTCCATTATTTGTTCAGTTTGGGGGGTTTTATTTTGGTTGTTGTTGTTTTTTGGGGTTTTTTTTGCTGCGTTGAGTCTTCGTTGCTGCATGCGGGCTTTCTCCAGTTGCGGCGAGCAGGGGCCATTCTTCATTGCGGTGTGCGTGCTTCTCATTGTGGTGGTTTCTCTTTGTTGTGGAGCACAGGCTTTAGGCACGTGGGCTCAGTAGTTGTGGCTCACGGGCTCTAGAGCACAAGCTCACTAGTTGTGGTGCACGGGCGTTGTTGCTCCATGGCATGTGGGACCTTCCCGGACCAGGGCTCGAACCCACGTCCCCTGCATTGGCAGGTGGATTCTTAACCACTGCACCACCAGGGAAGTCCCTTGTTCAGTTTTTTAAACAAACACCACTGTTTGCAGATCCAGATTTGATTTCAGAAAGAATTTATTTCATAATTTAAACTGAAGTGCTTTTCATAATTTAATTATTAGTATTGCTACATTCAGGAAGGGTTTTTCCATCACTCTTACGGAAAAGTTTTTTTTTCAGTTTTAAAAACAAGAGAACTTTTTAAACTGGTTTAAAATAAAAGGACTACAGTATTTTCCAAAGAACATGAAATATTTTTGTAATAAAGAGTCATTATTGTTTTATCATTTTATCAGTCATTTCTAATGATTTTCATAGCCACTCAGATGGTTATATGGTCTTCTTTCTGAAAGAAATAAATGAGAAACCATAAATGAACCTGAGACCTGCCATACAAGAAATACTAAAAAGTACACTAAAATGAAATTAAAAGACAAAGCAGTGGCAAATCTATGAGAAAAATAAGTGCCAGTAAAGGTAACGACATAGGTAAAAATAAAAGACCGAATAAATAAAATTTTGTTTGTAACTCGTTTTTTTCCTCCTATCTGATTCAAAAGACAACTGCACCTAACAACGGCACATCAAAATACACGACACAACAACTGTCAAGATTGAAGGGAGATAGACAGTTCAACAGCAGTTGGGGATTTCATACTCCACTTACAGTAAGAGATAGGACAACTGGACAAAACGTCAGCAAGTAAATCAAAGACTGGAATAGCATTATAAGCCAACTACACCTAACAGAGATCTATAGAACACTCCACCCAACAACAGGACAATGAACATTCTCCTCAATTGTACCTGAAACATTCTCCAGGTGAGACCATATGTTAGGACATAAAATAAGTATCAATAAATTTAAAAGGATTGAAATCATACAAAGTATGTTCTCTGACCACAACAGAATGAAATGAGAAATCAATAACAGAAGAAAATTGGAAAAATTCACAAGTATGTGAAAATCAAACAACACATTCTTAAAAAAAACAATGTCTCAAGGAAGAAATCAAGGGGAAATTAGAAAATGCTTTGAGATGAATGAATACAGCATACCCAAACTTATGGAAGTAGTTAAAGCAGTTGTTAGAGGGAAATTTATAGCTATAAGTGCCTATATTAAGAAAAAAGAAAGGTCTCAGATCTATAACCCATCCTTCCACCTTTAGAGGAACAAACTAAATGCAAAGAAAGTTTTCCTTTTGAGGAAACTAACAAGCTGATCCTAAAATTCATATGGAATTGCAAGAAACTCAAAATAGCCAAAATAATCTTGCAAAAGAACAAAGTTGGAGGATTTATGCTTCCCAATTTCAAATTTACTATAAAGCTACAGTAATCAAGACTTTGTGGTGCTTGCATAAAGATAGACATAGATCAATCATCTGGAATTGAGAGTCCAAAAATATACCCATACATCTATGGTCAGTTGATTTAGAAAAGGGTGCCAAGACCATTCAATGAGGAAAAGAATAGTCTTTTCAACAAATGGTATACAGAACACAATGAATTCTTACAATTAAACAATAAAAAGACAAATAACCCCATTAAAAATGTAACAAAGGATTTGAATAGATATTTCACCAAAGAAAATATATAGATGGTCAATAAGCACATGAAAAGACGTGCAACACTCATTAGAGAAATGCAAATAAAAACCACAAGATATCACTTTACAACCACTAGGATGACTATAACAAAAGACTGATAATAGCAAATATTGATGAGGATGTGGAGTATTAAAACCCTCAGACATTGCTAGTGGGTGTTTAAAGTGATGCAGCCTCTGTGGAATACAGTAAGTCCCCTACATATGAACCTTCAAGTTTCGAACCTTCAAAAATGCGGACATGGGTCCACATGTCCAATCACGTGAGTTAGTTCACGTCTGGAGTACATTGTCACGTGTGTGTACCCTCTACAAGTGGCTGTGTTTTTGTGTACTTTGCCATACAGTACTGTATAGAGTACAGTGGGGTACAGTATTTTTATTTCAAGCCCAGGATGTCCAGAAGCAAGCGTAAAAGCAGCGGTGATGTAGCTGGTACTGCTGTACTTTTCAAGGTACTGTACTGTAAGATTAAAAATGTTTTATTTATTTTTTGCATTTGTTTTTTATGTATTATTTGTGTGAAAAGAATTATAAACCTATTACAGTACAGTACTATATAGCTGATTGTGTTAGTTGGGTACCTAGGCTAACTTTGTTGGACTTACAAACAAATTGGACTTAAGGATATGTTCTCAGAACCGAACTCGATTGTATGTAGGGGATTTACTGTATAGTTTGGCACTTCCTGAAAATGTTAAACAAGGATTTAACACATGACCCAGCAATTTTACTCTTAGATATATGGCTTCAAGAGTGACACACCTAAGGCTTGTTCTGTACCCTCTCCCAGGGCTCTCTTATGGGAATGCGCCCCAGTTAGTTGCCTACAATGGTAGCCTGCTTCCTAACACAAGTTTTCTGTTTCACTTCTCTACTCCCCTACTATTTATCCAGAAAAACACATCAAGCTGTATATGGGTGTGTTAGTCTGCTAGGGCTGCCATAACAAACTACCACCAACTGGGTGGCTTAAACAACAAAAATGTATTAGCTCACAGTTCTGGAGGTTAGAAGTCTGAGATCAAAGTGTTGGCAGCATTGGTTTTTCTCTGAGGCCTTGTTCCTTGGCTTGCAGATAGCCATCTCTCTGTATGTCTTCATATTATCTTCCCTCTGTGTCCTAATCTTCTCTTCTTAAAAGGACACCAGTCATGTTGTATTAGGGCCCACCTTAATGGCCTCATTTTAACTTAATTACTTCTTTAAAGGTCCTACTCCAAACACAATCACATTCTGAGGTACTGGGAGTTACGAATTTGGGGTGGAGGGATTCAACCCATAATAATAGGTGTCTGTGCACTGTGTCATTTTTTGTCTTTAGAGGCAAAATGCTTTCCAAATAGTAGACTTCCCCACAGATTAGTATAATAGGGACTACAGAATAGCATCCTTTCTTTAAGATTCAAGCTCAGCATTGTAGAGTGGGCCAAGCTTCCTCTCCCAAAAGAACTGAAGGAAAGAGATTGCTAACAAAGGAGAATGAAAATACCACAATAGGAAGAAATCTGTGAGCTTCCTGAGAAACATGACCATGTTCTTGACAAAGAGTCCTACCACAGTCCTAACAGAGAAGGGAATTATGTCCTAGTTTTGAGTCTCCATGAGAAACACCAGCTAGCAGCTCTGGTGGTCCTCATCTCATCATCCCTGGAGATTTGATATGACAGACTCACTTTGTATATGAAGATTGCATTAAACATTCATTCCTTCGTGACTTAATGAGGACACTGAGGTCCAGTGAATAATGCTGGGCTCTCTTCATTCTTCAGATGGACAGGGAGAACGTGATTGGCTCTGTATGATGGGAAACTGTGATGATAGCGTGATTTATGACCAGTAGGGCTGATGTGGTTATTATTCATTGTTATGTTATAAACACACAGAGAAATACACATATGCCACATCACGAGCCAGTGTCATCTGAGCTATTTGGTGATATTGTGATCCAGGACTCAAGAAAACATTTCATTGAGGAGACTGATGGAATGCAGTGATCAAAGAGGCAATGAAATTTGCTTATTTCTGCCTAACAGATGACCTGTTAGCTACAGAGACGATCTCCACTCAACTCTGCACCTTTTGTGTTCTGCCATAGCAGTGCCATCTTTCCTTACCACTGGGATTTATGGCTCTTCTGGGCTTCCTTCCTGTACATATTTCATAACTCAGGAAGCATGCTGAGATACAAATAGAGATTTCTGGGTCAGGAAGCCAAGCCAAGTGTGTTTGCTTCCTGCTGCATGGCCACAGGGTCTTTTTTTTTTAAAATTTTTTTTAATAGAACTTTCTCTGCTCTCCTGGTCTTTCCAGATCCATGGCAATCTGGGTCCTGTTTTCTCTTCCCCAGATGCACTTTCTTCAGTTGTTGCCTTTTTTCAATCAATTTCCAGATGTTGTTGCATATTCTTTTTATTTTCAGCACAGTTTGTCCTTTCCTGAACTTCTGCATAGTTCCCTTCTATACCACCTTCGCTCCCCTCCAGATGAATTCCAGAAGTCTGCTGCAATTACACCAAATTTAGTTGACTCTTCCATGCACCAGCTGAGGGTGCATCAGCCCTGAAGGTGAAAGGGATGATGGGTCTGCAGAAGAAGCCCCTTCTGAGTGAGTTCCCAGCTGATAGCCAGCTGCGGTTGAGGTCCGGGCCCACAATTGTGTAAAGGTCTCTATAGAGAGGAAGAATGTTCATTGGGGCCCTGCTGTCCAAACTGCGGTTTGTTTTAGAACCTCTTTTTTTTTGAAATACTCTGTGCAAATATCAAACCAGTAAGCCAGAAATTTTTTTAAATTATCGTTGAACAATATAAAAATTGTAACGAGGTCTTGCCTTTCTGTAATTGTTCTTGCATTTGGCACGATTTGCAAATGACAGCTTCCACATAAATTAATTTTTTAGACAATTGAAACATGTCTTTAAGTCCCAAATCATTGCAAATCTTAACCATTTTTACATAAATCTTTCTAGACTGCATTACATTTTAGAGTGTGCTGATCATAATCTAATGTTTCCCTAATGATTCAAGGTCAAGGTTATGAATATCAGCAGCCATGCCCTAAGGTTTATGAGCTGTTAGTCTACTTTCCCTTACACCAGGGTTTCTCAAATTGGTGTTGTTGACATTGGACTGGATAATCCTTTGTTGTGGGAATATGGTCCATGCATTGTAGGATGTTTAGCAGCATCTCTGGCCTCTACCCTCTAGATGCCAGTAGCACACCCTTACCCCCAGTGGTGAAAACCAATAATGTCTTAAGGACAAAAAAGACACCATTACCAAATATTTTCAACATTGTTCTGGAGGCTCTAGTCAAGTGCAATAGGAAAGGAAAGGAAGGAAAAGGTATGAGGATTGGAAAAGAAGAAAAATGCTCTACTTTTATTTGCAGAAAACATGACTATATTCATGGAAAATCAAAAACAATCTGCAAACTATGAGAATAAGTGAATTTAAAGTGTCACTAAAAAAATCGATATACAAAAATTAACTGTATTTTTAGGATATAACAAACAACTGGTAAGTGAATTTTTTGAAAATACTATATACAATTTTATTCAAAAATCAAATAACTAGAAATGAATCTATCAAAAGATATGTGTGACCATTACACTGAAAACTACAAAATATTAAAGAGAAATTAAAGACCTAAATAAATTGAGAGACACAACATGTCAATAGATTGGAAGAAGTCAAGATCATTAAGATATTAATTCTCCCCAAATTTATCTATAGATTCAATCCAAAACCAAATTCCAGCAGGGATCTTTTTTTGTGTTTTTTTTTTTTTGAAATTGACAAATGAATCTAACATTTATATAGAAATTTAAAGAACTTAGTAAAACAATCTTGAAGTAGAGCAAATTTGGAGGAATAATACTACTAGACTGTAAGACCTAGTATAAAGCTACAGTAATTAAGACAGTGTAACATTGGACAATGGAATAAAAAAACAGAATCACATTTAAACCCACCCATATACAATCAAATGATTTACCCAGAAAATGCCACTGAAACTCTGTAGGGAAAAGATGAAAATTTTAGTAAATAATGCTGGAGCAATTAGATATCCATATTAAGAAAAAAAGTGAAGCTTGATGCCTACTTCATTCCATATACCAAAATTAATTTGGTGTTCTTCATGGACAAAAATATAAAAAGTAAAAGCATTAAAAAAACTTTTGAAGAAAATATAGAATATCGTCATGACCTTGGAGTAAGCAAAGATTTCTTAAGCAGGATGCAAAAGGCACTAACCATAAAAGAAAAAAAAAATTGTTAAATTAGATTTAATTAATCTTAAGCATTTATATTCATCAGAAGACATCAGTAAGAGATGAAAAGACAGATCATAGAGTAGAAGAAGATATCTACAATACAAAAATCCAACAAGGGACTTTTATGCAGAATGTACTTTTAAAAAGCAATTTAAAATTAAGCAAAAAAAAAAAAAAAAGAAGACCAGATATGTTATAAAAGAAGACACACAAATGGCCAATGAATATAAGAAAAGGTGCCCCAATTCATTACTCATCAGCACAAGCAAATTTAAACCACAAAGAGAGACATCACACAACCAGCAAAATTGAAAAGACTGACAAACCAAGAGTTAACAAGAATGTGGAACAACTGCATTGCTGGTAGGAGTATAAATTGGTAAAACCTCCTTGGAAAACTGGCAGTATCTCCTAAAGCAAAATATCTACCCAATGCATGACCCAGCAATTACACTTCCAAGTGTGTACCCAAAAGAAATAAATATATATGTTATTAAAAAGATATGAACAACACTGCTCATAGCAGCTTGATTCATAATAGGTAAAAACTAGAAATAACAAAAATGTCCATCAACAAGATAGTGAATAAGCTACATAGCATAGTCATATAATAGAATACTACACAGCAATAAAAAAAAAACTACTGCAGTGATATGCTCAAAAACATTTAACAACTGGCTCCCCAAGGAGGAGAAAAGTCCTGACTGGTAGTTTATTCTAATTTTTGTGGTATAAATACTCCCAACATGGCCAATTTCAAGTTATCAACATGAAGTCACAGAATTCAGAAGGAAAGGCACACAATTGCAAGCTGGTACGAGTCAGCTTCAGCCCTCTGCTGCTTTACTGATACATGTAACAACATTGATGAATCCCTCAGAGGCTATGTTGAGTGAAATAAGCCAGAAACAAAAGATTGCATAATAATTATCTTTCTATTAATCAAAAGAACAAGCAAATTATTTGATGATGATAGAAATCAGAAGAGATCACTATTGGAAATTGGCATTGGCATGGAAGGAAAACTTCTTTCTGGGATGCTAGATATATTCTACACCTTGATTTATCTAGTGATTAGATAGATGTATAGACAGATATCTAGGGATGTAAGGAGGTAGGTAAGTAGACGGGTAGATAGATGTAAAAATTCATCAAGCTGTAAACTTAAAATTAGTGTTTTACACACTTTAAATATGTTATACATCCATTTAAAATGCTTTAAAAACAGGATACTGCTGGGTAAACATGGAAAATTGAGCACACACATCTCTTTTTGGTTCATTCTGAAACCTAATTAAAGGAATAGCTTTTAAGGCAACAACCTACAAGCATGGGGAGAATATGAAAAGACACTATAAAATATCTGAAGCTAGAAAGCCACTGGACAAGAGTTAAATAACTGTACCGAGAAGAATAAATCCTAAGCTACCAGTAGAGAAAGCCAATACTAACCTAGTGTTCACCACGGAATCTCCAAGAAGTTCATGAATTAGTGTAGAAGTTACTATTGAAAATGGAAACAGGTGAATGGTGCCAAACTAAGGAAGGTTTGTTGACAGATTCCCAGGAGGAAAAACAGGTCAAATATAAAAATTCAGGAATCAGAATGTCCTCCATGTTTTTATAAGCAACACTGGAATCTAGAGGACAATTGAGAAATGTTTTTTTAAATTATTAAGAAAAGGATTTATAACTAGGCATATATATGCAAAGAAACTAACAATAAAGTGTGATGGTAGAAGAAAAGAATATTTTAGACATGCAAGATCTCATAAATCTATCTCCCACAGATCCTTTCTCAGGAAGTTATTAGAGGCTATATTCTACCAAACTGAAGGGGTACACAAAGAAGGAGTAATACATAGGATTCTGAAGACAGGAAATTCAGAGCCAAAAGGAATTTTGAACTGATGGTGCTGGTGATCCTAGAATGACCTCTCTTCAGTAACAGAGGACAACCTGTCCATATTAGAACTTCTAACAGGATTGAAATTCCTTCAAAAATGTGAAATTGTACCGTAAGTACCTGTTATATCTAACATCAGGAGATGCTCAGTTGGCAGTGTTTGGAGCTGGAAATATACCTAGAAAACTAAGCAAATGATCTCCCACCCCAAAGAAAATTAACTTCCAGAAAACATAAAATACAAGTAGTTGTCTGTCATAGGCTATTTCATAGCCTTTGTAAAGTCATAAAGACAAAAGCAATAAAGACTGCTCTCAACAAAATAAATATACAACTATTCTGAGAAGGTATGCTGAGGATAGAAAGTATGCATGTATGTTTGACACAGGGAAAAGATAGTCAAAGCTTCATTCTCCCTTAAGAAAGATGAATAGTAATGCCTACAACTGGGGATCAAGAGGTAGCAGTACAGCATGTTATTTAGACACATACAAATTAAATAACAAAAAAAATAGCTAAAAGAAATTAGTTCCCTTTGGGTAGGAGGAATGTAAACCAGAAGACAGGATCTGTTGCTGTTTTTCTTTAACCATCTTTGTAGAACTATTTGATTCTTTAAACTACATAAATGTAAAATTTTGAAGGAAATGTTTTTTAAAAATGGTAAAAAGATTTGAAAAAGTAATGTGCAGATACAGAATATGAGGCAGACATAAAAAAATTGGAAATCTTAGAAATTAAATATAAATTATTTAAATAAAAAACTCTGTAAGTGCTCCCACATATACAGACAACTAATTTTCAACAAAGGTACAAAGGCTATTGACTGGAGAAAAGATAGTCTTCTTGACAACAGATGCAAAAAAAAAAATGAACTTTGATCTATACCTGTACCACATGCAAAAATTAAGTCAAAATGGATCATAGACCCAAAGATAAAAACCTAAAACTATAAAACTTCTTGAAGAAATCATAGGAGAAATTCCATGCTCTTGGGTTAGGTAAAGTGTTTTTTTAATATGTGACACCAAAAACATGATCCATAAATAAATAAATTGATAAGTTGGATTTCATCACAATGTAAAAGTTCTGCTCTTTGGAAAACACTCTTAGCAGAATGAAAAAATAAGCCAGAGACTGGGATAAAGTATTTACAAAATATATAACTAAGAATAGACTTGAATACAGAATAAATAAGGAACTCTCAAAACTGAATAATAGAAAAACAAACACAACACAACAAAAACAACAGCAAAAATGAACAAAATGTTTGAACAGACACTTAACCAAAGAAGATATGCAGATGGCAAATAAACACCTTCAGAGGTGCTCGACATCATTAGTCATTTGGAAAATGTAAATTAAAACTACAATAATATACCACTATGCATCTATTATAAAGGCTAAAATTTAAAAGGCTGATCATACCAAATGTTGGTGAAGATGTGGAAAAAGGGGAAATCTCATAAACTGCTAGAGGGAATCTAAAATAGTACAATCACTTTCAAAACAGTTTGGCAGTTTTCTTAAATAATTAAACACACATCTATCTATCATTCAATCACCATATTCCACTCCTATCTATTGACTCAACAGAAATGTAAGCATATGCCCATCCAAAAATTTGTACAGGAATGTCCATAGCAACTTTACTTTTAATAACCAAAAATGGGAAACAACCCCAAATGTCCATCTACAGGTGAATATATAACTGTGGTGTATCAATACAATGAAATGTTCTTTAGTTATGAAAAGGAATGAACTATTGATACACACTACAACATGGATGAACTTAAGAATAATTATGCTGAGAGAAAGAAACTAGACAAAAGAAAAAAAGAGTATACATCATAATGCATTATTTCATTTATATAAATTTCTATAAAATTAACACTAATTTTAATTTGGTCAGTTAATTATTTATTAATCTGGTCAATCTACAACAAAGGAGGCAAGGATATACAATGGAGAAAAGACAGTCTCTTCAAAAAATGATACTGGGAAAACTAGACAGCTACATGTAAAAGAACAAAATTAGAACATTCTCTAACACTGTATACAAAAATAAACTCAAAATGGATTAAAGACCTAAATGTAAGACTATACTATAAAACTCCTAAAGGAAAACATAGGCAGAACACTCTTTGACATAAATTGCAGCAAGAATTTTTGGATCCATTTCCTAAAGTAAAGGAAATAAAAGCAAAAATAAGCAAATGGGACTTAACTAAACTTAAAGGCTTTTGCACAGCAAAGGAAACCACTGACAGTATGAAAACAACCTACTTAATGCAAGAAAATATTTGCAAATGATATGACTGATAAGGGATTAATATTCAACATATATAAACAACTCACACAAATCAACATCAAAAAAACAAACAACTCGATTAAAAAATGGGCAGAGCTGAATAGACAGTTTTCCAAAGAGGAAATGCAGATGGCCAACAGACACATGAAAAGATGAGCAACATTGCTAATCACTAGGGAAATGCAAATCAAAATCATAATGAAATATCACCTCACACCTGTCAGAATAGCTATCATCAAAAAGAACACAAATAACAAATGTTGGGAGAAAAAGGAACTCTCCTCACTCTTGATGGGAATGTGAATTGGTACAGCCACTGTGGAAAAAGGTATGGAGGTTTCTCAAAAAACTAAAAATAGAACTGCCATATGACTCAGCAATTCCACTCCTGGGTATATATCTGGAAAAACCAAAAACACTAATTTGAAAAAGATACATGCACCCCAATGTTCATAGCAGCATTATTTACAATTGCCAAGATATGGAATCAACGTAAGTGTCCACCAACAGATGAATGGATAAAGAACATGTGATATATATATATATATGAATACTACTCAGCCATAAAAAAATAAAAAATTTTGCCATTAGCAGCAATATGGGTGGACTTGGAGGGCATTATGCTAAGTGAAATAAGTCAGATAGAGAGAGACAAATACTGTATGATATCACTTATATGTGGAATCTAAAAAATACAACAAACCAGTGAATATAACAAAAAAGAAGCAGACTCAGATATAGAGAACAAACTAGTGACTACCAGTGGAGTGGGGGGGAAGGGCAATATGGGGTGGTGGGAGGGGGAGGTGCAAACTGCTGGGTGTAAGATAGGCCCAAGGATGTATTGTAGAACATGGGGAAGAGAACCAATATTTTGTAATAACTTTAAATGAAGTGTAACCTTTAAAAAATAAAAAGTAAATTTTTAAAACCTAAAGCAACAGAGAGCTGATTGGTGGTTGCAAGGTCACAGGAGGTGAAGGAAGGCGATAGGGAAGGATTCTGACATAGCACAAGGAAGTTTTGGAATTCAAAAATAATGGATGTGTTTATTATTTTGATTGTGGTGGTGGTTTCATAGGTGTATACATATGCAAAAATATTAAACTACCCATTTTAAATATATGCAATTTACTATATGTCAATTATATCTCAATAAAGCAATTTTTAAAAGTGCCAAGGTCATGAAAGATAACAAAAGACTGAAGAACTATCACAGTTTGGAAGAGAATAAGGAGACATGACAACTAAGTGCAATGTGACATACTGAGCTGGATCCTGAAACACAACACAAAAAAGGACACCAGTGGAAAAGTAAAGTCTATATTTAATTAATACTGTTGTACCAATGTTAATGTCCTAGTTTTGATAATTGCACAATGATTAGGTAAGATGCTAACATTAAGGGAAACTGGGTGAAAATGTATGGGAACTCTATTTTTACAATACTTCTTTAAGCCTAAAATCATTTCAAAATAAGAATTTTTTAAAAAAAATCTATAGATAATTCTCAATAGGACAAAGTTAAAGAACTATTGAAATGGAAAATGTGGCTGAAGAGTTTTAGCACACAGCAACGAAATAAAATAAAAGGTTTTTTTAATGAAAAAAATTTGAATGACAAGAATAGATTTAAAAGTATCACCATTTGTTTAGTAGTACTTTCAAAAGGAGAGACTAGAGAGATTGTAGGACAGGCAACAAATAAAGTAATAATGGCAAAAAATTTTCTCAGAACTTAACATCATGAGTCCTCAAATAGAAAAAAACAACAGATTGCCAAGCAGAAACAAGTGTTTTAAAATCTATACTTTGAGTACTGGCACTGAAATTCTAGAATATCAAGGATAAATAGAAAATCCTAAAAGCTACCAGAAACACAGATAATCTAAAATGGAAGGAAAATCAGATTTATACCCAACATCTCAAAAGTAACATAGGAGACTATTTTTTTCAATGGAGTGATATCTTTAAATATCTGAAGAGATATAACTTTGAACATAAAATTCTATATCCAGAAAAACTATCATTCAACAGTAAGAAAAAAATAAAAATATGATCACATATAAAAAGATCCTAATGTATACCAGCTGTAATGTAACACAAGTACATGTAAATGATTTTCCCTAGAGTCATTAAGTGCACAGCCTGGTCAGTGTATGTGGTAACCCTGATCCAAGATCCTTGTTGAAAGAACTCTAAATTCAAGGGTAACCACTAGAAGACCAATCTAATAAAATTATGGAACAAAGAAAACTTAATTGCTTCAAAAGAAGGAAAGAACAATATAATTTTTAAATGTGGTTAATAGAAAACAAAAATATCATGGAAGGGTTAAGAGAATTACCCTCCCACTGAAAATAACAAGAAAACTGGACAAAATATATGAAACAACTCTTTTCAGACATTGGGAAACAGGCTGCATTTGCCTATGATCCTTGGGAAGAGGGAAGCAAATAAGATAAGCCATATGATTTTCTTGGCTTTCTGCCACGTGGCAGTTTCTAGGCAGCTCAAGGAGGGAACTATACACACCCCAGTATCTTCAGTATCTTAACAGAGTTAAGAGGACAGAGATTATAGTTCAGGGAGGTCAAGGTGACTAGAATTTACAGAGCAGAGTACCAGAGACAAGGAAACTGTAGAGACAGTTCTAAAGATCTGCAAATAGTCCTCTGGAGCAGCAGTCCCCAACCTTTTTGGCACCAGGGACCAGGTATCATGGAAGACAATTTTTCCACAGACTCGGGGGGAGGGGGAATTGTTCAGGCGGTAATGCAAGCAATGGGGAGTAGCAGATGTACCTTTGCTGGCTCACCCGCCGCTCACCTCCTGCTGTGCGGCCTGGATCCTAAGAGGCCCAGGGGTTAGGAACCCCTGCTCTGGAGCATTTGGCAGAACACCAGTCTCCACGTCCAAGGGAAAAAACTCCTTGAGGCTGGAAGTAGAAAATCAGTGGGCTGAAGCATTCCCGGAATGGGGCTAGTTCAACAGTCAGAGCAGAAACTTCATGATATGAAGGGCATTTAGTAGGGACCTCAGAAAGGTCAGACTTTATACTGGGGCTAAACTAGCACTAGACTAAAGATTCTTCTAAACCGACCTTAGCAAATCTAAAAGAACCAAAAAGAGCAAACAGCACTGCATAACTTCACTGCTTGCTGGAACAAAGTACAATGCTTGTTAAAGGAAGACAGCAAAATCAGGAGCTCAACAATGTAAATTTTAGTGTGTGGAATCCAATAAGAAAATAATCAGGCCCACAGAGAAGCATGAAAATGTCATTACATAGTCAGGAGAAAAATCCATAGATTAAAAATAGAAAAAGAACTGATGAATATGACACAATTATCAGACACTGAGTTATCTATTTAATTTAATTTATTTATTTATTTAATTTTTTTGGCTGTGCTGTGCAGCTTGTGGGATCTTAGTTCCCAAACCAGGGATTGAAGAACCCATGTCCCCTGCTGTGGAACTGCAGAGTCCTAACCACTGGACTGCCAGGGAATTCCCAGACATTGACTTTAAAACACCAATTATTAATATTACAAACATACTCAAAGATTTAAAGGAAAAATAAATATAATGAGAAGAATGAAAGATATAAAAATAACCCAAATGGAACCGTTGGAGATGGAAAATAAAACACAAAGGCATAAAGATTAGTGAACAAAAAAAGAGAAACTACCCAAAATAATGCACAAAAAGAAAAAAAATTTTAATGAACAGAGCCTCAGTGACTAGCCTCAAGCAGACCAATATACAAATAACTATAGTCTTAGTAGGAGGGGCTGTGAAGCAATGCAAAGGCAGAGAAAATATTTGAAGAGCTATTAGATGAATATTTTTCAAATTTGATAAAAATTATAAACACAAAAATCCAAGAAGCTCAACAAACGTTAAACAAAATAAACATGAAGAAAACCACACCAAACAACATCATATTAGTATCATTGAAAAACAGCGATAAAGAGAAAATCTGAAATGAAACAAGATAAAAGGACATATTACATACAAAGTTACAAAGATATGAATTTTAACAAACTTCTTGCCGAAACTACAAAGTTAGACAACAGTGAAGTGACATATTTAAAGTATATGTGTAAAAAACAAAAATGTCAATCTAGAATTCTATACCTAGCAAAAATATATTTCAAAAATGAAGGCAAAATAGACTTTTCAGACAAATAGGAGCTTAGAAAATACATCACCAGCACACTTGCACTAGAAGGAAATCTGTTCCTCAGACAGGAAGAAAATGATACCTAATAAAAATCTGTAACTAAATAAAGGAGTAATCAGCATCAGAAATAGTAAATGTGGGGGTAAAAATGAAAGACAATTTTCTTGATTTTTTCATTTCTTTAAAAGATCATTGACTGCTTACTTACAGTAACAATGATACAGGAACTATTATCTCCATTTTATAGATGAGGAAACTGAAGCACACAGTGGTTATTTTCCTAAGGTCATACAAGGTGGTAGAGCTTGCATTTGAATCCAGACAATCTGCACATTTGGCCTCTACATTAAACAGTAAATAAAATATCGAATATATATATATATATGTATACAATGAAGTATTATAGACTAACTACAAGAAATAAACATGGTCTTCATGTATTAATATGGATGAATATCAAATTCATATTGTTGAGTAAAATTAGCAAGTTATAGAAGTTATCATACAGTATGATACAATTTAGGATAAAAGCACATGCAAACACACAAAAACAATATTGTGAATTTCCCAAGGGCATACACATTTATAAAAAATGTTTTTAAAAATCTGAAAAAGATCCATTCGAAATTGAAAGTGTTGACCAAAGGGGATCTTAGTTTTATCTATAATGTCTTAAATTTTTAAAAAGGAGGATGTACTCATGTAATACTTATGTAAACAAAATATTTTTAAAATGTAAGTAGGGCACACACATAGAAGGAAAATGTTATATATCAATAGAGAGAACAGAACAGAAGAAAAAGATTAGTATCCATAACAAAGTATTAGCTTGGTAATAGCTGCACAAAGGGGACGGTCTATTTTAAGTACACATAATCATGTGCAGATAATGAAAATACTTTGCATGTGTCCCTTAGGAGGAGCATCATAGAAGAGACTACCATTCTTTTTTTTTTTTTCTTTTTTTGCGGTACACGGGACTCTCACTGTTGTGGTCTCTCCCATTGCTGAGCACAGGCTCCGGACGCGCAGGCTCAGCGGCCATGGCTCACGGGCCCAGGCGCTCCGCGGCAATGTGGGATCTTCCCGGACCGGGGCACGAACCCGCGTCCTCTGCATCGTCAGGCGGACTCTCAACCACTGCACCACCAGGGAAGCCCCAAGACTACCATTCTTATAAATAAACTTGAAACGTAGAACAGATAACAGTAACTAGCATTTATATATCATTCTACAGATTAGTATGAGTTTGTGAATATATGTAAAACTCCCTGAGGCTGGAGATACAGGTCATTAGCAAGGCTACTTTTTATTGATAACAGAATGTGTTAGAGGATAATATTTTTCTATATTAACATACACTGTTTTTCTCCCTCAGAATTCTCTTTTACCCTATAACCCTCTGCCATTCAGGCAATAAGACTTTACCATAAGACATTAAGAAAACATTGCATACCATTTGCATTAAGAAAACAAACAGGGCTTCCCTGGTGGCAAAGTGGTTGAGAGTCCTCCTGCCGATGCAGGGGACACGGGTTCGTGCCCCGGTCCGGGAAGATCCCACATGCCGCGGAGCAGCTGGGCCCGTGAGCCATGGCCATTGAGCCTGCGCGTCCGTAGCCTGTGCTCCGCAACGGGAGAGGCCACAACAGTGGGAGGCCGGCGTACCGCAAAAAAAAAAGAAAACAAACAAACAAACAAAAATTTCAAGTTTCTAGAATTCTAAGTGAAAGCTTTTAAGAACTAAAGCCCTAAATTTTACATCATGAACAACAGATTCAGAAGAAAGCATAATCAGTCAGAATTCATTTTTTTTGCCCCAAGAAAGATAAAAGGTTTGAGGGATGAGGTAGAAAAGAGTTGAAGTGACAGACATTAGACTTCGGTTGTTTCTCTGATAGAGAGCCCTATTCCTCACCCTCCACCTCTACCAACCTGGGCTGAGTCTTGGGGGAGGAAGAGGAAATAACAGAAGCCTCAGATAGGTTAGGGGGTGAAATATCAGAGGAAACTGTGCCTCAGTCCTTGTGTGGAGCCCAGAGAAGCAACATGTCTTTCAGAGTTGCCTCAACATAGCACAGAGTAACTAAGGCTGGCAAAGCAGGGGAAAATCACAGTAGTTGCTGAGAGACAGGAGAGCTGGACTCCAGAGATAATTGGGTCAATATGAGAAAAACATGACCATGATTACAATGCACTGATGATCAAAGAGCAGATGGGAACAAGGATGTGTCAAAGAATCTTACTAAGATGCCACTCTCTTGACTGTAATTTATATATCAGTTAGCTCTTGCTGGAAAAATGCTGCATAACAAACTATCCCAAAACTCAGTGGTTTAAAATAATAACCATTGAGTTAGCTTATGTGTTTGCAGGTCAGCTGGGGAGTTTGCTGATCTAGGCTGGTGTGACTGGGGGTAAATTCTGCTTAATATGTCTCTCACACTTTTCCTGGGGCTGGTGGGCTAGTTCAGGCTTTTCCTTCTCATGGTGACAGTGAAGACTCAAGAGTGAGTAAACCCAACTCTACATACAAGTTTCAAGCCTTTGATCACATCACGCTTGCTAATATCCCATTGACTAAAGTGAGTCCCACAGTCAAGGGCAACACAAAGTTACATGACAAGGGAAAGGTGAAGAATGAGGGCCACCAATTCTGTCTCTATCACGTTCAATCTTAGATGAAACCCATGGAAGAGGGGAAAGAAAAACAATGATTTGATTGCAAGAAGATAAAAATTAGTAATTAAAAATAATATCACATTGCTTGCACATCTAGGATTTTGAATTGAAATTCATATCTGTGATAGTTAGAAATATTACAATTGGGAGATATACAAAATGCAAAGGAAATCCATCATCTCATTCTGACATCAGAATCACATCACTCATAAGGTGTATGTGATCTGTGCTATAAAAGATGAGGTTACGTGAAAGCCCAAAATTATAAAAATTAGTTTTTGAAATGGCAGAGATTTCTGTAGCTGCATTGACTGAGTAGAGGGGAACGATTCTCTTCAAGAGACCAGAAACTTGTAAACAATAGGAGTCCACAGCAGTTGTTGTTGTTATCTTTTTGTTTTTTCATTGCTCGGAAGGAAACGATGAGAGGAACACTGCTTGCATGAGATACTTACTGTAGGTCAGGAACTGTGCAAAAGGAAGGCTATGTGTGGAGGTCTGGAATAGATAATTTGTTCCCAAATAAAAAGCAGAGAGAAGACATAGTGGAAGCAAGGAGAAACCAGTAAAGCTGGAAAAAGAGAAAAGTCACAGGGGGACACATTTAACCCTAATTTCTGTGGCTTTTCTGATGAAGATGTGGTGCTAATAGTTTCAGAGTTAATCAGAGAGCCATGTATCTTAAACCTCAGCTCTAAGCCAGATGAAAACAGACATCCCACTTAAGTGGTGTTTTAGTGGCACAAAGGCTGAAAGGAAAAAAAAAAAAAAGATTTGCATAGTAATGACTCTATCTTTGCCCTAAAGCTCCACAGTACTTTCAGAGCCCCTAACAACCACCAAATCAGGAATTCAAACCACACCCTGGGAAGGCTGGGCTTCCTTTTGTTAAAAAGAAAAACCGAGGATCTCTGAGGTCAGTTACCCAGGCAGTGAAAATCAAAAGTCCTGCCTCCCTTCTAACCACTGGAATATTTGCCATGTGGACCCATACTCACCTATGACACTGCCACAAGTACCGTGACTAAGATCCATGTCTTTTTCTGGGTACTATTTCTACAGAAAGCTTCTGATGTCTCTTCCCTGACATTTTACAAAATAGAGAAAAAGGAGAGGAAAAGTATGCCTTAGAAAAAGTCAAGTGTGAAGAAAAACTGGATTGTTGGCATCCCATTTAGAAGGTTCTACTTATATCCTCAACCCACGTAAGGTTTATTGTTGAACCAACACCATAAAGAGAAGACAGGTTCAGCTTCTATAAACGACGACACCATAAGCAAAAGCATTGATTTAATGGATAAATATAATAGCTATAATTATTAAACTCCTACTATGGGCCAAGCACAGTACTAAGATCTTTACATGTAAAACTCATAAGGTCCTGACAATAATTTTATAAAGTTGATACTTTTATTATCACCATTTTATACATGGGAAAGCTGAGGAACAAACTGGTTATATAAATTCCTCAAGGTCAACATGATAAGAAAGCAGAAAGCCAAGATTCAATCTTAGTAGTCTGATTCCAGGGCCCATAAGCTTAAGCACTATGTATACTGACTCTTAGAGAAGAAATTAGAAATAACACCCCTCTTACAATAAATTTTCCCATATATATAGAATTGATAAACAACAAGGTCTTACTGTATAGCACAGGGAACTATATTCAATATCCTGTGATAAACCATAATGGAAAAGAATGTGAAAAAGAATGTATAGGTATATACATATATATGTATAACTGAATCACTTTGCTGTACAGCAGAAATTAACACAACATTGTAAATCAACTATACTTCAATAAAATAAATTAAAAATAAAGTTTTCCAGAGAATAAAGAACATTTTTCAACTCATTTTATGAGATCAGAATAACCTTTACTCAAAACCTGACAAAGATGTAACAAAAAAAGAATTACAAGCCAATCTCTCTTGGGAAGATAGAAGCAAAACACAGTATAAAATATTAGCAAATTGACTTCAGAGAATTCTTATAAATAGATAAGAAAAAGGTAATCTGATAGAAAAATGGGATTTCACAAAAGATATCCACATCGTAAATAAACATATTTTTAAGTGTTCAATGTCATTAATCATCAGGGAAAGGCAAATTAAAGCCAAAGCATGTCCACCTGAATTACTAAAATTAAAAAGACTGACAATATCAGGAGTTGGTGAGGATGCAAAATAAGAACTCTCATGCACCACTGATGGGGACTCAAATTGGTACAATCACTTTGAAGAAGAGTCTAGAAGCATCTGTCAAAAGTGAATGTACACATACTCTGTGGCCCAGAAATTCCACTCTTAGGTTTATACTCAATAGAAATTCCTATATGCACAGCAAAAAGACGCAAATAAAAATATTCATAATACCTTTTTCATGAGTCAAAAACTGGAAACAAACTACATATCTACTGACAAGGGAACGGATAAATAAACTGTGCTATATTTATGCCAAGGAGCACTAAGCAGCAGTGAAAATGAACTACTGCTGTTCACAATAGCTTGAAGGAATCTCACAAATTATAATGTTGACCCAAAGAAGCCAGACACAAAAGTGCACCTGTGATTCCATTCAGGTATTGTTTTAAAATAGGCAAAACAGGGACTTCCCTGGTGGTGCAGTGGTTAAGAATCCGCCTGCCAAAGCAGGGGACACGGGCTCGAGTCCTGGTCTGGGAAGATCCCACATGCTGCAGAGCAACTAAATCTGCGCACCACAACTACTGAGCCCGCGCGCCTAGAGCCTGTGCCCCGCAACAAGAGAAGCCACCGCAATAAGCCCGCGCACCGCAACGAAGAGTAGCCCCCACTCGCCACAACTAGAGAAAAGCCCGCACACAGCAACAAAGACCCAATGCAGCCAAAAATAAAATAAATAAACAAATTTATTTTAAAAAAATAGGCAACACAAATCTCTGGTGTTAGAAGTCAGAGCAGTGCTTATCTCTGCCAAGAGGTTGTAGTGATTCAGTAAGAGAAGAAGGAGGGTGCTAGGGATGCTGCATTTCTTGACCTGGTCATTGGGTACATGAGAGTGTTCATTCGCTGTTTTGAGTGTAGTTTGAGAAGTAGCATCTTGGTGAGAAAGATGGGATAATCAAATTCATGCTATACATTCAGCGTAAGTGGTTCAACCAGATGAGAGAGACATTATGCAGATTCAACTTCAAAATCCACTAAACAAGGGCTTCCCTGGTGGCGCAGTGGTTGAGAGTCCGCCTGCCGATGCAGGGGACACGGGTTCGTATCCCGATCCGGGAAGATCCCACATGCCGCGGAGCGGCTGGGCCCGTGAGCCATGGCCGCTGAGCCTGCGCGTCCGGAGCCTGTGCTTCGCAGCAGGAGAGGCCACAACAGTGAGAGGCCCGCGTACCGCAAAAAAAAAAAAAAAAAAAAAAAAAAAATCCACTAAACATTCATTGCTTCATTTATTGCTAAGTCCTGAGAGTAAAAAAGATGAAAAGAGAAACTTCCTATCAGCAAATTGTTCACAATCTAACTGAAAGAGAGGTATAAAAATAATCTATTTCAAAACAAAGTATGCTATCATGGAATTGTACAAATTGTTTTGAGAGTTTCGAGAAGCCACGGAAGATGCCCAGAAGGTGGCAACACTGAAAACTTATAAGGGCTTTGCAGGTTTGGGGGTGGGGGTAGTAGAAGGAGAGCTGTCAGGGAGAAGTATTTGGCTCGAATTGACAGCATTTGCAAAAGAGAATACAGAGAGACAAATACAATTCAAATATGTGAAATCACTGGAACATTAGATCGTGAGGCATGGCTGGAGTTTAAAATGCCAGACAGAGAAAAGTGGGAGGTGAGCCTGAGCAGGTAAGTCTTTTATTCCATCTTGGATGTTTATCCTGCAGGACATGGGACCTACTGAAGAATTTTTATTTAATCCAATGTGAAGGGTAGGTGGGAGGAAGATATGACCAGAGACTGGAAGATTAGAAAGGAGGTTTTGCAAACATTCAGACATATGTGTCAGGTTTTACCACAGTAATAAACAATCCAAAATCTCAGTGGTTTACAAAAACAAATATTCATTTCCTCCAAAACTTTGGTGTCTTATAACCACAAACATTTATTTTTTACTCATTGGGTCTGTGGGTCAACTGTGGGTTGATTTTAACTCAGCTGGGCTTGGTTGCAGGCTCCAGGTGGATTCACATGTGCTCCACGGGTCTTTCATTTCAGGACCCAGGATGAAGGAGCAACAGCTTCTCTACACCATGTTCTCCTATGGACGGATGGCAGGAGTACAGACTGGTGGGCAGAAGCGTGCAACGTCTCCTGAAGCCTCTGCTCAGAGCTAGCACACTCTCCCTTCTGCCCGCATTACACTAGTCAAAGTTGCACAGCCAAGCTCAGTGTCTATAGGGCACAGGATTTCTCCACCCATAGGGTGAGGAAGGGGAGAGTAAATATTCGCCAAATTTATTAACTCAATCTACCATACCAGGCTAAAGATTATGAACACCCAAACTAAGGTAAACAGAGTAATAATGGACAAGAGGGGATCAGGAAAGCTAGGACCATAGCCAGAGTCTGATGTCACTGCTAGTTGGGCTGGGTGGAGATGGACTGCCACGTGGGGACACTAGCAGACTAAGCCAGAAGCTTTAACTCGGGGAAGGGCCGGATAGAGCTGGGTAGTCAATCGAGAACTATTCACTGATTTGAAAACATTTGGCCAAGATTAGAAACTCAAGGACACATCTCTCAAAGGGCATTAATGAAAGGGAAGAATTGAAATGAGGGGGAGGGTACACGGTCAGTGACAATATGGAGCTGAGCTCAGGTCTGTGGCAGTGAGCTTCCTGGGAGCTCTCAAAAGAGCCCCAGAACAGAGAGAGAAGCATAGAACTGAAGCAGGAGGAAAGGGACAGGAGAGACTTCAGGATCCCTCCCGGTTTTCTAGTCTAAGAAAATGGGTAGTTACTGGTGTCACCTGCTGGATTCTGGAACACAAAAGGAGAGAGGGTTTCAGAGAGAAGATGGTAAGTTCAATTTGGTTTGGTTTTTAGACTGGGGCCATCTAGGTGGACAGGCCTAGTAGAGAACTGAATATCTGGCTATCGAGGCACCTCCCTTTTACATTGTTTTCACATCCCCAAATGCCCCATCTCTCCTCTCTTACCTAGCCTAAGTCTTAAATTTTCATGATCATTTACATTTCCATGTTGTCTTTTTTCCCTGAGCTGCTTGCATTTAGAATCAGCGTGCCTCTGCGAGTTTGGGATTGACATGTACACACTGCTATGTTTAAAATAGATAACCAGGGAATTCTCTAGCGGTCCAGTGGTTAGAACTCTGGGCTCTCACTGCTGAGAGACCGGGTTCAAACCTTGGTTGGGAAACTAAGATTCCACAAGCTGCGAGGCGCGTCCAAAAATGCCAGAAGCAAGTTAGGGGCCTCCACCTTGTCGCTGCAGCAATATTTTATAAAGCTCCCAAATAAGGACTAGTTAACACTATCTGAACAATTACAGGTGTCCTCAGCTACTCACAGCTCCCACTCACATGAGCAATTTCCCTAAACTGGAAACTAGGCTCCATGATCATCTTCGCCCTTAGAGACTTAACAGGTGTCTAACGAAGTCCCTATAAATATTTACTTAAAAAATAATAAAATAAAATAGATAACCAACAAGGACCTACCGTATAGCACAGGGAACTCTGCTAAATATTCTGCAATAACCTAAATGGGAAAAGAATTTGAAAAAGAATAGATACATGTATATGCATAACTGAATCACTTTGCTGTACACCTGAAACTAACACAACATTGTTAATCAACTCTGCTCCAATATAAAATAAAACATTTTTTTTAGAAAAAGAATCAGTGTGCCTCATTTAACACTGATCATTTGTGTTATACCCCCCCCAAACACATTGATCTTGCGCCATACACTAAACTATAAACTGCATGAGAATAAGAACCTTACATGTCTTTAATGTCTCCTACGGAACTTAGCATAGTTATAGGCAAAAACCTAAATTTTAAAAAAACTTAAATGATTTTTTAAAAAAGTAAAAATGCATTGGATGACTAACCACCTCAGTGAAGAATAATAATTAACAACTATTGTCTTAAGTCTTTTAAAAGGTATCTCTTTTTATTTGGAGAGTGCCTCATTAATTTTCTTTCAAATAGCACTTTTTTTTTTTTTTTTTTTGCGGTACGCGGGCGTCTCACCGCTGTGGCCTCTCCCGTTGCGGAGCAACAGGCGCCGGACGCGCAGGCCCAGCGGCCCTGGCTCATGGGCGCAGCTTCGCCGCGGCATGCGGGATCCTCCCAGACCGGGGCACGAACCCGCGTCCCCTGCATCGGCAGGCGGACTCTCAACCACTGCGCCACCAGGGAAGCCCCAAAATAGCACATTTTTAAACTGTTTCAACATTTAAGATAATTCTTATTCTTTTTAACATCTTTATTGGAGTATAATTGCTTTACAATGTTATGTTAGTTTCTGCTGTATAACAAAGTGAATCAGTTATATGCATACATATATCCTGATATCCCCTCCTTCTTGCGTCTCCCTGCCACCCTCCCTATCCCACCCCTCCAGATGGTCACAAAGCACCCAGCTTATCTCCCTGTGCTATGTGGCTGCTTCCCACCAGCCATCCATTTTACATTTGGTAGTGTATATATGTCCATGCCACTCTCTCACTTCGTCCCAGCTTATCCTTCCCCCTCCCCGTGTCCTCAAGTCCATTCTCTGTCTGCATCTTTATTCTTGTCTTGCCCCTAGGTTCACCAGAACCCCCTTTTTTTTTTTTTTTAGATTTCATATATATGTGTTAGCATAATGGCATTTGTTTTTCTCTTTCTGACTTACTTCACTCTGTATCACAGACTCTAGGTCCATCCACCTCACTACAAATAACTCAGTTTCGTTTCTTTTTATGGCTGAATAATATTCCATTGTATATTATGTGCCACATCTTCTTTATCCATTCATCTATCGATGGACATTTAGGTTGGTTCCATGTCCTAGCTATTGTAAATAGTGCTACAATGAACATTGTGGTGCCTGACTCTTTTTGAGATAATTCTTATTTTTTAAGCACTTTTCTCCTGGGGTACATCACTATGACTATATATTTGTTCAATAAACATTGTTAAAACTTTAAGCTAGATGTCAAGTGGCAGTGGTTTAAAAATTATGCCATAATAATCAAGAGTGTAAGGAGTTCACAGTTTAGATGGTCAATTATTTCATGGTTTCTTTCCAAGAAGATACCAATCAAAAAAAAAAAAGAAGAATACATGTTACAAATGTAAAAAAAAACAGCAGAAACTCTATTTTCTAATGACATGATTATGATTCTTTACATAAAGTCACTGTTCAGTTTATAAGAAGATAAGCAAAAGGGCAGTGTGATAAGCTCAGACTAACACCATTTTTTGAAGTGGAGGCAAGAATGGAAAACAGGTCTCTGACTTCCCGAGCAGGGCTCTAAGACCAACTAAGTAAAAACTCCGAACTAACTGCTGGATCCCAGTAGGGCAAGAATAAAAGATAGAGTTGGGGCAGCTAAAATTAAAGGGAATGTTTTTAAATCTTTTAGTTCCTTTTTTAAAGGTAGGCTGTGTAAAACTTCATTTTGTGAGGTATTCAATGGGGACCTGGAAAACTGCTCTTAGCATTTTAACATAAATTAAAAATCATTTAAGCAGACCTCTATTCAGCTCTTGCCAACTACACATTTATTTTTCTGGTCAAGGAGGCTTTGCCGTTGTAAATGAAGGGGAAATGAAGGCATTAGAGCTTGGGTATATCAGTTAAAAAAAAAAAAAAGTGTGGATGCTGGATTAATTTTGCCTGTAGTCGCGATTCCATTTATCTAGGCAAGGAATTCGCCCCATCCCGACCCCACACACACTACTCTTGAAAACATTTTCTGAAAACTTAGGTGGCTGTGTAGCATCTGGAATTGCTGCAGGTGTTTCTTAAAAGCTCGTTAGCCCTCGGGAGAGCTATGGAAATAAAACAGCTCCGGACCTAAAGAGCTCAGTAAGCAAGGCGGTCAGTTGGAAGAGCTAAGTTGGGAGAGAGCTGTTCCCACTGCACCTGTATTAAGAGATGGGTGACCTCCAAGGAGCCTGGAAGCTTAGTTCCATTTTGGATAAGGAACCTCAAGAGTGGGGGGATGGGCAATGGGGAAATGAAGGATAAAACATTACTTGCTAATTCTAAACATATGTAGCCTGCACATTGGTGAACTGAGGTTGGCAGAGGGTAAAACAAAATCTCCCTGAACTGCTTTCCTCAGTGACAGCTCGACTTGTTGATTTTTCCACTGGCCCCCATTTTCCTAGTTCGGGAACAACAGAGACCAGTCATTGCTCATGTCTGAATATAACACTTGACATCCATGTTTTCATAGAGAGAAGATCATCTTCTGTGAACCTGCAAAACATCCGTCTCACTCAGGCAGGGACTGGAGAAATTTATATACCCACAGTCCAGTGGATTCAAAGTCACCACAGACTGTACCTCTCCCTTTCCTTCTTGGCTTCCTACATTTCCCAAGCACAACCAGTAGCTGAATAGAATATGGCATAATAAGTTTATTCTCCACCCATTTTCCCTTCTTAATAGAAGATGGCAGAAGAAAAACCCTGTGACTGTCAAGTCAACAGCTAACTCAGTTGAAGATGGCCCCAAAATGGAGTCAAAATCAATCAGGAGTCTCTTCCATCAGAAGGAGGAAGGGGAGCTGGGGAGGGATGTCGCCAGTTAATTGTCATGGAACTTGAGAATAACACACACCAGGAAGTTGCACGTACTGCAGGAACTGAGAAGACAGAGTACATCCTATCATAACTAATATATCCAAAAAGCTTCTTTTTCACCGTGTTTAAGCTAGGACTGGCTAGAAAGTGAAGCAAATTTGTGACTATTTTATTAACTCTTTCTTATGGTTCAACTACCTCTTACAGCAAAGTCTTATTCACGAAAAATAAGCTTGAAGGAAATAAGTTCATTTACTCATCCCCACACTTCTATTGATCTTGCCCCAGTAAGTTGTAAAGAATGCAACTCACTAATTGTAGCCCCATTTAAAATATTATAAACTTTGTCCTCTTTGAAGGTACAGCGCTGAGATATTCTTCAACTTGAGCAGTCTACAAACTCCTTAAAGTGTACCATCCATATTCATCTTGATATTTAGCACAATATCTACTAGAGTGTTACTGGATGTATTTCAATCGGTCAACAAATATTTACTGGGCATACAAGTCTAAAATACGTTATCAGTGGGAATTCCCTGGCGGTCCAGTGGTTAGGACTCCATGCTCTCACTGCTGAGGGCCCGGGTTCAATCCCTAGTCAGGGAACTAAGATCCCACAAGCCATGCAGTGTGGCCAAAATAAAAATAAAAATAAAATACTTTATTAGTATTACATGCGATATAAAGGGGACTAAGAAATGATCCCTATTCCCAAGATCTTTGTACTGTAGAAGAAGGTGATTAGTGATGTACAAATATTACAATAATGTCAGGTGAAGTAAGAGGAGTGTCGTGAGAAAAGTACAAAACGTGAAGGAATTTTAAAGAAGGGAGGAAGCATCTCCTTCTGGAGGTATACTTAAAGCCTAACCTAGAGGAAATGATGTTTGAGACAGCCCTGACAGATCAACAGGATTGCAACAGGCAAAACTTTAAGCTGTGTACCTAGTTCTTCACTTTGCCTGAAGGAGAGATAGAGAGAGGTATGGATTCTCCAGCCATTCATAGGCAAGAGAATGTGGTTTAGGCCAGATGGTCATGGGTGGAAAAGGAACAAAATTAGAGAATTTGTTATGAAAAGATCTGGAGAAAAGGCCTATGGGTAGACTCCTCAAAATGGCAGAGAATGGAACAATATCTGTGTTCCACTAAATGTTCACCAAACATTCAATGGGAACCTACTTAGGAGAAGCCTACCTAGTCAGGGGGATGAAACCTGTTCTGTGGATTTCAGTCAGGCTCTTTCCCTGGCTACCCTAGGGCTTGACTGGACCCAATAGCAGAGGTGGAAGTGATGCTCGGCTCAGCAATGTGGACTTTCTCACCAGGGGAGATGCAGAAACTGCTACTGCTGAATGCCTGCTTGCCTCAAGGAAACATGAGAAAACTTTTTTGTAATGCATATGTATGTATATATACACATGTATATCAGAATATGTATATATTCTCAGAGTGATTTGAAAATATTGCATCAATAAAAGATGTATGAAAAATAATATGAAATTATTTTAGAAATAATTGGAAATTTAAGATGTAACGATTCATTTAAATAATATATAGACTGAATAGGAGTATGGACATAGAGAAACATCAAATATTTTAGCTGGAAGATTGAAATGAAAGTTTATCCCAAAACACAGTACTATAGCACTGTACTATACATGAGCAGACATGGAAAATAGATGTAGGAGTTCTAACACTTGTCAACTAGGAATTCCAGAAGAAAGAAAGAAGGGAAATAATTAAGTTATTAAAAATAAAAGAAGAAAATTACCCAAAGTAATGAAATCATAGATTTTAAAGTTTTAGAAGTAATGGAGAAAAAAATACCTAAATACATTCTGGTGAAATTTCAGAACTCCAAGAGTAAAGAACAAATCCTAAAAATGTCCAGAGTAGAATAAGGAGTTGCTCACAAAGAAATAAGAATCAGATTGGTATCCATTTTCTCATCACCAACACTGGATGCTGGAAGCCAATGGCAGGAAATCAGAAAGAAAAAGAAAAAAATGCATAGTAAATATAATAGAAAAAATAAATCCGAACATATCATTAATCATAATATAAAAATACAGCAAAACTCAGAGTGAAGAGACAGGATGCAAGAACCAGCTATATGATGATTATAATAGATATTTGTAAAATAATATGACACAGAAAATCTTACTGCAAAGAACTAGAAAGATAAATACTAGAAAAATAATTCTGTATAGTATTAATATCAGAAAAAACAGGAAGAAGATAAAAATAATTAAGAAGAACATTTAGATATATGTTGGCATAAATTATATTGCTACATTTGCAGAATCTACCAATGATGCAAATAGTGTACAGATCAAAACCTATATTTTGGAGTAGGGGGAAGATCCTGAGACTAAATGAACTAAGTACGAACTCAAGAAGCTAAAGAGAGAGAGAAAGATGCGGGGTAGGAGTGGGGGGGAAGAACAAATAATTGAATAACTAAAAAATAAATGAATATATATGAAAGTAATAAACAAAAATAAGTAGCTGACTAATCAAATGAAAAGCTAGTTCTAGAGCAATTAACTAAACAGATTTTGTCAAATGTGATAATGATAAAAGAAGGAAGACATATAAGTAACCTTAGGATTGAGAAAGAAAGATGTGGGAAAAGATATTAATTATAAGCAAATCAAATACAAATTGATACCAAACAAATTTGAAAATTAGTTGAAATCAATTATTCTGTAGGAAAAACTGAGTAACCAAAATTGACTCATAAAGGAACTGAAATCCTGAAAAGGCTATAAAAGAAATTTAAGGGGAAATAAAAACCCTGAAAAGGGCATAATGCCCAGACAATCTTCTGGGCACATTGTATTAAACCTGCAAAGAACAGATAATTCCTGTATTATTTACACTGTTAAAGAACATAAAAAGAGATGGAAAGTTTTCAGTTCATTCTACAAATATAGTATAACACTGAATCAAAGGCAGATAAAAATAGAGGGGAAAAAACCACCCACAAACAAAACAAGAAACCCAAAGACAAATAAAGGCAAAACTGCCAAATAAAATACTAGGAAATTTAACTCAACACTACATTAAGAGAATTACATCATGGATTAGTAGTCTTTTTCACAGAACCGCTAGGATAGTTTAACATTAGCCTGTTTTTTACTGTAATTCACTACACTAAGAGCTTAAAAGAGAAAACTTGTATCATTCTCTCAGTACATATGAAAAGACGTTTGCTAAAATTATCAATTATTCCTGATAAGAAAAGTTTTCTTAAGCAACTTGATAGAAGATACTACCAGAAACTTACATGATGCCTTAATGAGCATTCCCACTAAAGTGAAGGGTTCCGCCACTCTTGTAACTCTTCAGTAGCAACTATTCTACTGCAAGGTTGCAAATCAAGAAACAGGAAGACATATGATCCAGGAAACAGGCGATTCAACACAGGAGAAAGGCGAAGGAGAGCTCCAGAAATACGGTGAAAAAAAAATCTAGGCTGACAGATGGGCAGCAGATCTAGAGAGTAAAGGTAGGAGGTTGAATGGCTACAGGAAGGGTAATTCCAAGAAAAAGAAAAGAAGAAACTGATAGAACAGTATTAGAATGTATTGAGAAGACATGGAGACTTCAGGCAGAGTTCTCATGTGAATTAGTAATAGGAATCTAGAAAATTAAGCAAAGAAAAAATTAGTTAACTATTAACTCTGGGGAGGGAGAGTTATTTAAGAAAAATAGTTGAATTATAGTACACTATATGACTCAGCTGCAAATAATATATATCATCACAATAATGTAAAATGTAAACTCTGAATATTGATTTAGCCAAAACCGTGATATAACCTGTTTGGGAGAATGGGGTGAGGGGAGGGATTGTTCATATATGAAAGCTAATTCCTTATCTTCCATAATAGGAAGTCAGTAGATAATACCTAAAATTTTTAAAAAAATAGTAGCATAAGCATGTTATTTAGAAATATTTATATTTAGAAATATAAATGTGAAAAACAGAAGAAGCTCTAAGAATTGACAGTGGTGCCACTGAGGTGTGGCAGCAGTGGAGAGGGATGTGGCCAGGACTGCAGGGTTTTGTTGTAAGTCTTCTAAAATTCATTCACTTATTTAAATATATTACTTTGATTAAAAATTAATGTTAAATTCAGATTTTAAAAAAGAATGACAATACCCAGTAAGGATTGGAGAGATGTATATTGTGTACACTCTGTCAGTGTATACTCTGACACTACAGGGAGAGAATACAGTACAGTAAATTATTATGAGTTTTCTAGAGAGCATGTTGGCAGTAAATATCAAAATTCCAAATGCTCCTATGACAGCCCAACAGTTCCTCCTCCTACAAATGATTTTGAGGAAAACAACAGGGCAAATATGCAAAGATTTACCTGAAAGGATGTTCACAGCATCATTCTTTAAAATATTGGGACACTCTCACTATTCATGTACATTAATAAGGGAATGATTAAGTAGATTATGTTCTTCCATACAATGGAACACCTGCAGGCTTTTAAAATAATAGTATAAAGCAGTAATTTTCAAATCATGATTTTGGGAGTCTGCATTAGTTTTTCAGGGCTGCCGCAGCAAAGTACCAAAAACCAGGTGGCTTAGAACATAGATATAGAATATATCTATATATAGAATATAGAAATATATTGTCTCACGGTTCTATAGACTAGAAACCTTAGATAAAGGTGTCCGCAGGGTTAGTTCCTTCTCAGGGCTGGGAGGGAGAATCTCTTCCATGCTTGTCTCCTAGCTTCTTGTGTTGCTGGCAATCTTTGGTGTTCCTTGGCTTGTAGATACATCACCCTGATCTCTGCCTTCATCTCCACATGGTGTCCTCTGTGTATGTGTGTGTGTGTCTCTGTGTTCAAATTTTCCTTTTTTTTTTTTTTTTTTTTTTTTTTTGTGGTACGCGGGCCTCTCACTGCCGTGGCCTCTCCCATTGCGGAGCACAGGCTCCGGACGCGCAGGCCCAGCGGCCATGGCTCACGGGCCCAGCCGCTCCGCGGCATGTGGGATCCTCCCGGACCGGGGCACGAACCCACGTCCCCTGCATCGGCAGGCGGACTCCCAACCACTGCGCCACGAGGGAAGCCCCAAATTTTCCTTTTTTATAAGGACACTTGTCATATTGGATTAGAGCCTATCCTAATGACCTCATCTCAACTTAATCACCTGCAAAGTTTATTTTCAAATAAGGTCACATTCACAGGTGCTGGGGGTTAGGACTTCAGCATCTTTGGGGGCGATACAATTTAACCTATGACAGAGTCTTAGGGTTTCTGAGGAGTGCCTCAAAAACCACTATAGAGGAACTGTCGTTCCTGCGATGGTGAATACTGCAATTCTCTTGCCCACTTCAACTAGAAACTTTCCATTTTTTATAAATCAGTATTCTGAGTGTTCCTATGAAGGAAGGGTCCACGACTTTAAAATATTTAAAAGCCACCAAAATAAAACTATATTTATTTATGTCCCCAATAAATTGCTAATTGAGGAAAGCAGTTTTCAAGCGTGTGAACCTGTTCCCAGTTCTGTAAAATTACAAAAACCCCTATTTATATCTACAATGCTTATAATATTTAGATTTACATAATTTTTGATATAACATACCCCAAAATATTCACAGTGCCAACAGGCTACAATTTTATGTGTCCTTTATATTTGTCTTCATACTTTTCTGTATGTCTTTTTTTTTTTTTTACAATGACATATCTTTGGAATAATAAAAGACTATTTTTTCAAGAGCGAAAGAGGTCACATAATGACATTTGGTAAATACATGTTGGTAAATTGATTGATATAGTTTTATTCACCTAGCTTGGCTTACAAGAATTTCAAATGAAGATAATTTGGATGGCTATTCAGTTCTCTCCAAAAGATCAGTTCTTGCCATTCAAACCCAGCTGAAAAAAAATTGAGTCTGTAAACCCAAGTGTCTACCGATGGATGAACAGATAAACAAAGCATGGCATTTATATATATATATACACACAATGAAGTATTGTTCAGCCTTTAAAAAGAAGGAAATTCTGACACATGTTACAACATGGATGAGCCTGGAAGACATTATGCTAAGTGAAATAAGCCAGTCAAAAAAGGGACAAATACTGTATGATCCCACTCATCTGAGGTACTTAGAGCTCAAATTCAAAGAGACAGAAAGCAGAATGGTGGTTGCCAGGGGCTGGGGAGAGGGATGAATGGGGAGTTATTGTTTAATGGGTACAGAGCTTCAGTTTTGCAAGATGAAAAATAGCTCTGGAGGTGGACGGGGGTGATCGTTGCACAACCATGTGAATGTACTTAATACCACTGAACTGTACTCTTAAAAATGGTAAAATAGAAAATTTTATGCTATGTATATTTTGCCACAATTTTAAAAATAAACAATTAAAAAACTAAATATAAAAGAAGTTGAATCTTTAAACACTTCAAGGTAGTGTGTACCTATCTGACATTCGTTTTAAATTTCTTAAGCTCATTTATTTGTTATTTTTAATTAATGAATTATTATAATCATAATCAACATTTTCATCATGACTATCATCATCAGACAAGTCTAGGACACCAGTTATATGCCTTACTCTAAAGATGGTTTTTCATTTTATCGTATAAGCAGCAGACATATTTTTTGGTGAAAACACTAGAAGAGCACTGAGAAAGTCCTTATTTGGAATCCTTAGATGGACTCACCTAAACTAAACATTCCCTCCCTTCCCCCACCCAGTACCCTCCACCTCCCACCCAGAAGAAGACTGAAAGAGAGAGATAATCAGAAAAACCACCCAAGAAAAGAAGAAGGGAGAATCAGTTACATATTCAGCAAGGCAGGGAACAAGAAAACGCAAATCTGTTCCAGTTCTCCAGTTTCACCTTAAAGGCATAGAACTGTAGATGCTTGTGAAGAGCTCTTCAAAGCCTAAATTCACAGCCTCTCCACGCGGGAGGTTACCAGCATCTGAAGAAAAACAACCACTACCAGAAAAGCTCCTCTTTGTTTTCATTCTTTGCAGTCCTTCAGGAAACTCTTGATAATGTGAAATGTTATTACTGCAAATGTTGGCCCAGGCAAGTTTAATCTAGAGTCTGACTATCACTGACTGTTCACAAAATAAAATCATTTTTAAAGCCTGCGAGGAGAGCCAAGTGCAAACCACAAATCAGAAAACCACCAAGGCAGGCTGGCCTCACCGCCAGAGTTTAATGTGATCTAATGGGAGGACAACAAGATGTGAGAATTTGATTTTACGATGCTTCATGTAACATTTGGCAATACAAAGGGGTTGGGCCCAACTTCCCCATCCTTAAGCAAACATTTGAAGTAATGTTTTACTTTCTCATCAGTTTTAATTCTGTCAACCAGGGCATAGAGATTCTGCCTGCCCTACTCATTTTAAAAGTGCCGTCTACTTTGGGTGGTTATAGATTTGCTTAATATCAATTCGTATAAATTGAAGATGGGCAGGTGGGGAAGGGGCCAGGAAAACAGGATGAAGCTATTTAGTGGCAGTGTATCAACTGGAGAGCTGCTCTCTTCTGCATTTGTGATTTATTCCACGGGTGGGAGGGCAGGGGATAGGGTTTATTGAAGAACATTTTTTCACAAGCAAAAACTAACCCCAGTGAGAGAGAGTCAGATCTGGACTGGATCAAGTTGCCCAGTCTCACACCAAATGGAATTGGAACTCATGTGTAGCTCTATTTCCCATCACTCAACTAAAAAAAGAAAGAAAGAGAGAAAGAAAAGCAAAAAAGAAATAAAATGGTAGCAACATTGAAACTCTTCACACATGGCAAATTAACAACTGATGGATCTATGCGGTAAGGAGGGTCAGTCACGAAATCCCATATAAGGCACATAAACGATGAAAAATAAATGAAAGTCACATTTCATGCTGCTCTTATTTCTGTTGCCAGGACAATAGAATGAGAATCAGATCTCTTTCCCTGTTCTTAAGAATAATGCATTCCTAACAATGCCAAACTCTTACTTACATTGTCATTTTATAGCAATTACAACGTTGACCCAGTGAAGAAACGTGAAACCCACAGAGTCAAGTTTCTTAATGTAATAGTTTGCTAAGTGAAATGCAACATATCCCAGGATGCAGGAAGAAAAATTAGAACTTCTATTTCTATTGACATTTCATCTAAACAATAAGAAAGTAAGCCTCACTAACAGTTAAAATACGAATGACAACAGGTATCGTCACTTGGTGCAGATATAGACAGATGGTCCCGTATCACCCAGGGGCTGTGAGTCTTCCTGAAGGAAGGCTGAGAGTTCAACAGCGCTGAGGGTGTAGCAGAGTGCCTCAGTTCAAGGAGGCTGGGCTGCAGTAATAACGACGAAACACGCAACGGCTCAGCACAACAGACGTTTATTTCTAGCTCAGGTAGCCGGTTGGTGATCAGATCAGCAGAATAGCTCAAGTCACTTGGGCGCTCAGGTTAATGAAACTCTGCCAACTTCTGCTCAAGGTCAACATGGCCATCTGCACCTCTCCCAGCCACAAGGACAGGACATGGAGAATCAGTCCTAGGAATGTTTTTTATGGGCCCAGCCTAGAAGAGGTACACATTGTTTCAGCTCACCTTCCATTGGCTGGAACTTAGTCTCATAGCCATGCCTAACCACAAGAAGGGCCAGGAAATGTATTTGATTATGGGCCCAAGAAGAGGAAAATGGATCCTGACAAACAGCCCGAAGCGTCCACCACAGGTGCCCTCATCCACTCAGTGTATTACAATATATCACAATCTACATGTTCCTCTTACACAGATTTAAGCATTTTAATGAAATTTAATCTCATAAAATGAACAGGTGGCTTACAAAGATTCCTACCAAAAGCCACAAATTGAAAATAGTACTAATAATCCAAGCACAAGCCAATAATAAGAAAAGGCCAGACCTGAAGCGTCTTATATTTTTACCTCTTTATCAGCCATAGTCTGAGGTTTAAAAAAAAAAAAAAAAAAAGACTCTTAAATTACTTCTGAAAAGAAGCAGATCAAAAATTTTCAAAGAAAGTAAGTTTATTTAAAATGCATGTTTACATCCACTTTTATAATAAGGAACCTCACTATATATATTTACATATATATACATTATACATATATATAACATTGCTTATAAGAATGTGAACATATCATAATTAGCAAAATATTTAAGTAACTGTAAAATAAACTAGAGACAAGCTTCTATAATTTTATCTGCAGTTTAAAGTCATGCTATACCCAATCTCTTACTTTGAAAAAATTTATTAACCTTGTTGATAGATGTTTAGAAGCCTCTTTCAAGATTTCTGATTAATAACAAAATACAAAAAGCCACATACTACTGAGTTCTCCTCATTTTTTCTTTCCCCTGTATTAAAATGGCAAAATAATATATGTATAACAATCTGGCAACAAACAAAGGTATATTCCTTTGTCACATAGAAAAAAATGCTAAAGTTTTAAGAAATAAGAATTAAAGTGTGTTGTGCAATGTTGGACTTTGATTTATAGATGAATGAAAGTACTGGTGTTTCTACATATCTCAGGTTATGGTACTTGCTAGATCTTTTTCAATAGTTAAATATACAATGATTTGTGTGTATGAGTGTATGCATCAGTGCACAGGCACCACAAAATATATATATATACTAGGGGATGTATAGCAGTCATTCAACCAATATTTATTGAGTACCTACTCTTACACTCATGGAGCTTTCATTAGTGTCAATAGTAAATTTAGCAAAAACATATTTTAAGAGAAAACTGTGTAGTGTATCCACTGATGGAACAGCTACTTTGGAATGTTTTAAAAGATTTCCGGGATGAGTTTACTGAGGTAGCACAAAGGTATTTGCTCCACCATTCATAGGCAAGCTACTGCAAAAAACTGCTAACTTTTAGAGAAATTTATGGAGCCTAGAGCTTACAAAAATGGTAAAGATTTGGGATTTAGTGACTATAATTTCTGAGGAATTTGAAGAGTCTACAGGGGAAGTACAGCATATATGAGAAAATTGAGGGTTATACATATGTTCTAACCATGAAATGTTGAGGTCATTTTAGGAAATCATACCTTGGTCAAAGGGTGCTTGAAGACTCACCAGTCTTTTCTCAGTACCTAGAGCGAAAGTGGTGTCCTTGACAGCTAAGTCCTGTGAGCCGAAGCTGGGGTTGAGGGCAATACTCTGCCACAGGGACTACAAATGCATGTGAGTCTCCATTCCATGCTGTCAGCATCCTGCACATGCTTCTTGCAGACCAGCTCCACACAGATCAGTGCTACTTCATTTCAGTTATTGTATTCTTCAACTCTGTTTGGTTGTTCTTTATATTTTCTAACTCTTTGTTAAAAACTTCTTGTAACTTCTTGCTCTGTGCATCCATTCTTTTCCTGAGTTCTTGGATCATCTTTACAATCATTACTCTGAACTCTCTCTCGGGTAGATTGCCTTTCACCACTTCACTTAGCTGTTCTTCTGGGGTTTTATCTTGTTCCTTTGTCTGGAACATATTCTTTTGCTGTCTCATTTTGTTTAAATTTCTATTTGTATTTTTATGTATGTAGTAGGTTAGTCATGTTTCTCATGGAGAAGTGGCCCCCTGTAGGTGATGTCCCATGTGTCCCAGCAGTACACTCCCCTCTCATCACCCAAGGGCCAGGGACCAGTTGGTCCCAAGGTAGGTTCTGACCTGTTTTTGCAGACTCAGTTCCGCAGGCTGCAGGATCATAGTTTTCTTGCTTCTGGTATCTGCCCCCTGGTGGGTGAGGCTGGTCTAGGTGCTTGTGTAGGCTTCCTGGTGGGAGGCGCTGGTGCCTGCCCACTGGTAGGTGGAGCTGGGTCTTGGCCCTCTGGTGGGCAGGGCAATGTCAAGGGGTGTGTCTAGAGGTGGCTGAGGGCTCAGGAAGTCTTTAGGCAGCCTGCCTACAGATGGGTGGAGCTGTGTTCCCATTCTGTTGGTTGTTTGGCCTGAGGCATTCCAGCACTGGAGCCTTATAGGCTGTTGTTGGGGGGGGCCAGGTCTTGGTGCTAATGACCCTAGCAAAATGTCTGCCTCTGGCAAGGGTTCATGCAGATGAACACTCCCCGATATGTCTGCCAACAGCTTTTATGACCCCAGAGAGAGCCACGGCTGCCCCCCACCCACACTACCTCCCCAGTAGACCCTCCAAGACCAGCAGGAAGGTCTGGCCCAGGCTCCTACAAAGTCACTGCTTTTGCCCCGGGTCCCAGTGCACACAAGACCTTGTGTGTGCCCTCCAGGAGTGGAGTCTCTGCTTTCCCCCAGTCCCATGGAGCTCCTGCAATCAAGCCCCACTGGCCTTCAAAGCCAAATGCTCTGGGGGCTCCTCATCCCAATGCCAGACCCCCAGGCTGGGGAGCCTGACGTGGGGCTCAGAATTCTTACTCCTATAGGAGAACTTCTGCGATATAATCATTCTCCAGTTTGTGGGTCGCCCACCTGGAGGGTATGGGATTTGATTATATAGCAAGTGCGTCCCTGCTACCATCTCGTTGTGGTTTCTTCCTTGTTTTTGGATATAGAATACCATTTTTAGTAGGTTCCAGTCTTTATTGATGGTTGTTCCGCAGTTAGTTGTGACTCTGGTGTGCTTGTGAAAGGAGGTGAGCGCAAGGTCCCTCTACTCTGCCGTCTTGTCCTCCTCCAGATCAATGCTACCTGACTCAACACCTTGTCCAAGCAGGAAGGAAAACAGTGGCGAGCCTAAGAGATCCCCTCAAAAGCTATCCAAGCAGGATCAGCTAGCACCAATGGCTATCAAGACATATCTAATTTGTAAGCTATAGGGATATAAGCTATAAATTATAGGCATATAAGCTATAGCCCATAGGAATGGATCAGGTCAACCCAAAGACAGGGAGAAAAGCAGAGGTCACAGATAGCAGCCTGTTTTTGGCTGAGCCAACACATGAGTTTTATTTGCTCTGGACAGTGTTTTTAAAAACAGTGTTATCTAACTACATGTAAAAATTGGGAGATTTCATCCAACAAAATCGATTTCCAGCTTCTCTTGAAAAAATTGGAAATTATGATAACACCGGGCTCATGTTTCCACTTGGCAATGATTAGAGGGAGCTCAGAAGCAATGGCTGCCTTTACAATGACCATGTGTCCCTCAGCTAGCCACTGGTCTCACTGGTTTCACTAATTTTATTTACCTGTCTGCTCCCTGCAGGCATCTGAATTTATGACCCTCTGGGTAAAATCAGAGTAGAGGGCTAGAAATGGAAGAATTTGCCTCCTGCTACAGCTCCTTATAAGCCAGTATCTTTTCCCCACTAATTAAAGCTTTATTCATCTCTTTATTCTCCCAGTACCCTACTCTTCCCTGGGCCCTGCACATAATGGGTATCCCCTAAGCATTTTCTGAAGGGGTTTGTTTGTTTGTTTGGGTTTGGTGTTTCTTTCTGGCTTCGGATAAGTCAGTGTTTGTATATAATTGTACCTTTTAAAACCTGAATTTAATGTTAATTTACCCAATGGCATGTTCATAGTTCATTCCCCCGTTCACTGTCATCACCTTAAATACCTGCTATGATCAGAGTAATAAAACAGTAATGGCCTATTACATGTCTAATTTACTTAAAATTGGAAGATTTTATAGAATCTTTATTACCTCCTCTTGTGAGTAGCAAGAATTTGCATACCCAGAGTTAATACAGGGAGCTCTGTGTCATGCAAAGAATATAATAAAACCCAAAAAAATTATGAAAAGAAATTTCCTTTTCAGTTGATTGGGCTTTTCCTTAATTTTCCCTACCAGCCTTCGCTTGGAAAGATACTAGAGAAGAACTGAGATCATATGTTTTGATGATTGGAGAGGTAAGGGAGGTAGAAAGGGGAGAAATTTCCATTCTCAAAGCGAACGAAAACTGCTACCTCATAGACTCTACGACATCAAAATCTGACAAAGTTCCACTGGTTTTGGCAGTAAGTTCTTCTTGCAATTTGGAAATACAAAAGAACTGTATAATCGAGATCATAGAAATGCCAGAGCCACTTGTCTGCACATCCGCAATCACTGTACTTTAATTTTCTCACTTTTTTCCTGCTAACTGAAGAAAGCCAGAAATGAGCTCATATTAGAAATAAGATACAGCAAGTCTGATATGGAAGTTAGGAGATCAATATAAAACTTACAGTCGAAAGTTTCCTCTCACTTTCAAGGATTCCCTCAAACCAAAAATAATATAAATTTTATTTAGTAATATTAGTTCATTAATCACATAAAGGTCCGACTGTTGACACTTCACCTTTCCCAATGGAGCTGAGAAAGTCAATAAACTAATAAAATAAAATGAAGTCTCTGTCAGAATTTTTTTCTAAAAAAAACCCTTTATTAATGATTAAGAATAATGTATCCTTGAGATTCAAGTCAATTTCTCCAAATTTCATTTTAAAAAATCAGGAATGTTAGCTGTACCAAACAAACGGGATTTTTTTGCACTCTCTTGTTAAAAGTAAGAGAGATTTTAACGAGCTTCCCTGTTCACCTTGATTAAATCAGAATTAAAAAAAAAGTAACCTAGCAGAACTTCAGAAATGTGAAGTTCAAGTTCAACTAATGAAGGGACAAAGACTTTAATTTTAGCTGAATGGTCCTCCCATTTCTGTGTCAGCTTCGCACTCTATTAGATCCTTCGGAACAAAAGGCTCAGACCCTCCCACTGGGAATCTTTAGCTGAAGCCCTGGGCACTATTGTTGATTTTATCCTAAAGGGCTTGGGAACACATTTTATAAACATGAAAATAAAGAGCAAATAAGTGTGAGAAACATTCAGTGAAAGAAGGTCAATGCGAATAGCTCACATGCTGTCAAAGCCCCACGGGATTTCTTTTAAAATGATGTAGGTAGATGCATTTCTGGTTGGTGTGTTTAGTCAGATAGAGGTTTGAAAATGATATTCATTTGTCTCTTTCCTTACATGTGAAAATAATCACAATTTTTCAGGGAAGAATCTCCTGCTGGGTTACCAGCTGCTGGGCTCATCCTCTCACACAACCAAATACCTTATTTTCAGCCTGAGACTCAAGGATGCTTTCTTTGGACAAATCACCATTAGCTTCACGTACAGAAATTCTCTTTTCTAGGGTTACCCAGTGCAAGTGAACACTGGAATTCCATGACACCTGCAAACATTTCTGCTTTTCTGAGTGGATTTGGCACAGTGAAGCATGGAATCCGAACTAGGAAGCCAGGGACCTACTTGCCAAAAGAATGCTACTTCAGCATGTCTTTGATGTTATTTTCCTTTTAAGTAAAAATGAAACGAGTCATGTGATAACACCTCGATGAACTTTGTATGTGCTACAATATAAAAGAGAGGACATTGTTTCTTGGCTTTCGAGTATATGTGAAACATTTTGAACTGGAACAAACAGCTTGAAAATGTATTACATTCACAAATGGCATCTGAATAGAACAGTTGCTTATGTGACTGTGAAAAAGAGAAACCCCATCCACTGATAGAGGGCTGCCAGAAATGGATACTAAAAAACACAAAAGCTTTCTCAGTTTAAGCTAAGGAATAAAATTAGTCTCCTACAACTCCTACCCCTAATCGAAAGATGAAAATCACCCAGCTTTATTATGTAGACCTTTCCAACTAATCATACGAATAATTCAGCCTAAGAAAGCCACTATTCTCCAGCATGGAATCTCTAATATGCAACTGAAAGTTTTCTTAGGATCTCAGAGGAGTTCCACGATTGCATTTTTCATGACGAATGGTGGTTATGACTAACTAAAATTCTACCACAAAATATAAAGTGGGCAGTAGACTAGAAATCTATTGAGTCGTGAAGCATTTGGTAACTAGGAGCCAGACGGAAAAGACACACCCAGTACAAACCTGTATCTGTTCCGTCATTGACTCAATACATATTTATTGAGGGCCTACCACATGCTGGGCATCATGCTGGAAGCTGGGGTGTGAACGAGATAGACATGGGTTCTTCTTGTGGAGAGGGAAAAGGGTTTGAGTCTGTCATCCTGGACTTGCCAAGCTATACATGGTAGTGACATCTCAGATTGATGAAGGTGCTATTATCATTGGTGTCAGAATGAGAGAACTCTTAGTTCCATTACTCTCAAGACCAAACGATTGATGGGGTACAGAGAAAAAATTTGTTCAAATCACTTTTATTAGTCAAAAAAAATTTACATGGAGTTTGCTATAGACTGAATGTTTGTGTCTCCCCACCAAATATATATGTTAAATCCCCACCTCTCATAAAGAAGATGTGGTACATATAATAATGGAATACTACTCAGCCATAAAAAAGAATGAAATAATGATGCCATTTGCAGCAACATGGATGGACCAAGAGATTATCATACTAAGTGAAGTAAGTCTGACAGAGAAAGACAAATATCATATGATATCACTTATTATGTGGAATCTAAAACAAATGATCTTATTTCTAAAACAGAAACAGACTCATAGGCATGGAAAACAAACTTATGGTTACCAAAGGGGAAAAGGTAGGAGGAGGGATAAATTAGGAATTTGGTATTAACATATACACATTACTATATATAAAATAGATAAACAATAAGGACCTACTGTATAGCACAGGGAACTATATTCAATATCTTATAAGAGTCTATAATGGAAAAGAATCTGAAAAAGAATACATATATATAACTAAATCACTTTGCTGTACACCTGAAACTAACACAACACTGTAAGTCAACTATACTTCAATTTTATAAAGGTACTGTGGGACCTCCCTGGTGGTCTAGTGGGTAAGACTCCACTCTCCCAATACCGGGGGCCTGGGTTCAATCCTGCACGCATGCCGCAACTAAGAGCCCGTGTGCGGCAACTAAGACCTGGCGCAGCCAAAGTAAGTAAATATTTTTTTTTTTAGAAAAAAGGTATTGTGATTCATGTTTTCAAGTCTTCCAGTAGTATACTATATGTGCTCTCCTATAACTTCCTTTTTTGCACATTATTGTGTTTGAAAATTTCATTCGTGTTTATCCATGATGCTATAGCTTGTTCTCACTGCTGCACCGTGTTCCACTCATGTGAGTAAACCACAATGGTAGATATTTAAAAACAAACCCAAAAAACCCTTACCTCCCGAACTGATAGTATTAGGAGGTGAGGCCTTTGAGAGTTAATTAGATGAGTTCATGAAGGTGAATCCTTTGTGAATGGGATTAGTGCTCTTAAAAGAGTCTCAAGAGAGCTTTCTTCCTCTCTCTGCTCTCCTCCATGTGAGGATACAAGGAGAAGTCAGCAGTCTGTACCCTGAAGAGGCTTCTCCCCAGAACCCACCCATTCTGGCACCTTGATCTTGGACTTCTAACCTCCAGAACTGTCTGCAGATTAGTCTGGACTTCAGAACCTTCCAGAACAGAGAGATAAATGTCTGCTGTTTATAAGCCACAGAGTCTGTGATATTTTTGTTAGAGCAGCCTGAACTAAGGCAGAGTTGATGTGAACTGTTCTTGTTTTGTTTTATTATGTTTTTCTTGTCTTCTCTCCCTGTAGATCAATTATGAATGGATGGGAGCAGGATTAATGTTACCAACCACAGAACACTGACTCTCATTTAGAGGTTTTGGCTCCGAGCTGATCCAGACAGACATCCCTGTCATCATCATCATCATCACCAATCAGGAGGCCTGCAGTGCCTACCCTATCAATTTTATTTATTATATCCATGAAACATGTGTTAGTATCACCCAAACGGCACCAGGGACCTGGTCAGAGAACATATCTCAAGATATATCTGCATGTATTGAAGAGCTAATGGATTTGGTATTTTAGAAATTGCACCCAGCCTGGCAAATGCAGATGGGCTGGAGCTGTATTAAAGTGTAATAAAAATCCAATAAAACATTTGAGCAAACTCTCACATCTGTGGGCAGATGGGAGGCATTATGTAATATAGGTCAGTGCTACAGCAACCTCTAACCCCCATGGCTACTGCTGTTGGGCCAAGGTTGAGTGTAAAGGGCCTCTGTGAGTTTTCTTTCTCTGTCAACATTCAGGGAAATCATGTTTAATCTCTCTAAAATGAACTATTAAAATAGAAAGGCTTTGACCCACACCCATGAAAATGATTCACAAAATACCCCAAATCTTTGACCCAGGACCCAAGGTCTCACTGCTTGTATTTGCTTGTTTTTTGAAAACATAATATTTCCATGAATACACTTTGCTACTTGCCAGATGTTTTTCTCCCTGATAAATGCACTAGATGGGAATGTTTGAGGTGGGTTCTTCCATGTAGCTTTGGAGAGTTATTTCAGAAGTGGTCAAACAATCAGTCATACAAACTGCAAAATAGAATGAGAGATAGGTCTGGAATTTTAAAAAGGCTATACTCACCAGACTACGTAAATAATATGAAATTAATACTCAGAAACCCTCATTTTAAAGAGAATTTAATATATGTGTGGGTGCGGTGTGCACATAATTTTAGTGAATTCCAGAGTAACATTAGAATGTCCTCTTTCTGTCTACTGCCTAATCTTCAACTTGATATTCTAGAATGACTTTCTTCCCTGGATGGAAGTTATATCTCCTAGAGTATTAAACATTTAAGGTGAATAAATCTGGAAGGTAGAGGTTAAGGGGAAGTGGGGAATCTACTTCTACAGCATCTGAGTGAAAAACTATCAAAGAGAACTTAGGAAAGTGTGTCTGAGAGATGGAACATTTACACAAGCTTTAGGGTCAGCTATACTTGGATTCAGCCCTATCACTTTTTGGGTCATGTGACCTAGGACAAGCTCTTCACCCTTTATTACTCAATGTTCTCATCTGTAAAATGAAGATAATAATAGTACCTACTGGGACTTCCCTGGTGGTGAAATGGTTAAGAATCTACCTGCCAATGCAGGGGACACCGGTTCGATCCCTGGTCCAGGAAGATCCCACATGCCACGGAGCAACTAAGCCCATGCGCCACAACTACTGAGCCTGTGCTCTAGAGCCCATGAGCCACAACTACTGAGCCCATGTGCCACAACTACTGAGCCCATGTGCCACAACTACTGAGCCCACACACCACAACTACTGAAGCCCGTGCACCTAGAGCCCATGCTCCACAACAAGAGAAGCCACCGCAGTGAGAAGCCCGCACACCGCAACGAAGAGTAGCCCCCCGCTCGCCACAACTAGAGAAAGCCCGCATGCAGTAACGAAGGCCCAATGCAGCCAAAAATAAATAAATAAAATAAATAAATTTATTTAAAAAAATACTACCTACCTCCTAAAACGGTTGTGAGATCTAAATGAATTACTGTATATAAAGCACTTACCACAGTGCCTAGCACACCGGTAAGTACTCAGTAAATGTTAGCAGTAATTATTGTTGTACTTCAGACCAAGGCAAAAAAAATTCAGCTAAAAAAAATTATTGTTCAACTATCAAAATCCTGAGTCCAAGCAGCAATGCCAGTGAAAATTAATGACCTCAGAATGCTTAGTAAATGTGCCATGAGTCAGTTCTTAAAAATTTTCATTAGAAGCTGGATCATTTAACACACACTGGGTTTTTCTACACAGTGATGGAAGGGGTCCTAATGTCCAGTTACTTCATGAGGTTTGAGAGGCAGGGCATCGTGTGTCCATTTTGTCAATGTGAATCAATGCAGCGCTGCTGTGGGTCTAGAACTGGCAGGGGCAGCAACTGCTTCCTGATGACATGATAGTCTTCTGATTGTGACAGTTTCTTTTTTTTTTTTTTTCGGTACGTGGGCCTGTCACTGTTGTGGCCTCTCCGGTTGCGAAGCACAAGCTCCGGACGCTCAGGCCCAGCGGCCATGGCTCACGGGCCCAGCCGCTCCGCGGCATGTGGGATCCTCCCAGACCGGGGCACAAACCCGCGTCCCCTGCAGCGGCAGGCGGACTCTCAACCACTGCGCCACCAGGGAAGCCCCTGTGACAGTTTCTTGCTCAGGGTAGTGGGTGGCTTGCTTCTATGGCTGGCAGCTTCCTGATCATAAAAGAGATGACCTCAGTAGTCCATTCTGTAGTGTAGCTTTGGATGTCATACCCGAAAGCTCAACCGAGAGTTTATTTGTTCATCCTACTGATTTCACTGAATATCCTATCATTAGAGATGGATTTTTGTGTGTTTTTTATAAAAACTGCAAAAGTACGATATTTTAACTACTATAAATACTATAAATTAAGGCTACTGTCTCTTTCCACTTAAACTTCCCCTCAGTGACATTTGTCTCCAGTGTTGATGGAGTGGCCTTAGGCATTTTGTGGATCTAGCTAAGAAGAAATTGAGTTAGGTACATATTTAGATTGGGTTAACAGACATAGTTTTGTATTTGTGATCTCTCCTAATGCCCAGTGTGTGGACTCATCCAGCTTTGTGACATGAGGGGACAGATCCAGAGGTCACATCACAGTCTGAAGGTGTCTTGCACCTTCAACTGGGCGGTGGGAGAGTCACAAAGTTTAAAATTGACAGAGCCAGAGGCTAATCTGTAGAAAACTTCAAATCTTATAGTTCATATTAAAAAAAGAGATTTGACAGTGGTTTTCTCAGTCTGACAATAGTTCTAAAACTTTACATGGCATTATCAATAATGAGTTGGAAAGATGAAAGACATTTTCTAAACTATCAATAAAACAAAATTTCAGTTACAACAAAAAGACAGAAATATCTTATTCACTCTATAAAAGTGACACTACAAAATTATTATCAAATAAAAGCAAAAATGTAAAAATCTTTAAAGGTGCATTAGGCATTTGATTAATAAAAATACTGTATCAGTTTGCTAGATTTTGTGATGTTTGTGGTAAATGTCAGCTTTTTAGAATTTGTCATTTGTTATAATTTTCACTATGAATAAATTTTGAGTTTCATACCTAATTTGTAAAGTTGTATTTTTTTCCTAAAGAAGCTGCCAATTTTTATATTAAATTCATGCCCCCCAAACAACTAGATCCTTCTGTCAGTAATAGATCGATTGCTTAAACTAGCTAAAGTGAATTCTGTTCTCTGCAGTTGAATTCTACATGATTGGGTAATTAATATCAGGTAGGGTTGCATGCAACAAATTTTCAAGGAAATGAACCCTTGGAATTGGTTATCTCACCTGTGTGGATATGAAAGCCACGACAATCCCATTAACAACAGATGATAAATTATGCTTGCAGAGAATGAATTACCTATCAAATGGAAGCCTTGTATATCAGCTGGCTACTTGAATAACCACTTATGGTGAGAATGAGGGATAAAAGAAATGTGGGGTGAGTTGGCTAATCCTAACTGCGTTGGAGAGTTTAAAAAAAGATAAGAGCAAGCTCCATATTTAAAATTCTTAACTCAGTGCACAGATCAGAGAACTTTTATAATTACCCTAAAATAATGGTTCTCAAACTACAGCATGATTAAGAAACCCCTAAAGGGCTTGTTTAAAATACAGACTGCTGGGTCCCCAACCCCCAGAGTTTCTGATTGAGTAGATCTAAAATGGAGCCTGAGAATTTGCATTTCCGACAAGTTTCAAGGTGATGCTAATGCTGTTGGTCCAGAAACCACATTTTGAGAATCACTGGCCTCAATGAATGCTTTACCTCTTACCTGTAGGGCAGATATAACTAACTACAGATGCAACAAGTTGCTGAAATACAACTTAAATTCACAGCCTCACTTGGCCTCTTATGTGAAAGCACGTTAATTAGGAAAGAGTGGGACACTATGAATTGGAATAAGGGTATTTGAATGGGTTTAGATGACTCTGAGTACCCGAACCTCCAAGTCCACTAAGCTTTCCATTCTAGCAAGTGTAGCCTCTCCCAATTCTATCAGATAAATCTGCCATGTTTACAGGCCCAATGTTGACTGCACCTGCAGTAATTATCTTGTAAGAAGATGCCAATTCTCCTTATGCTATACCCTTCCACACCTTATTCAATCCAGACATGGAGTCAGATCCCAGCAGACCCCAGGGGGTAAGCACAAAATCTGACAGAAGAGGAGAAATCTTACACAAAAAAATAGTCTTAAGATTTTGCTAGGTTGTATTAATAAAAACCTAGATAAATTGTTGCGGTCGCTGTGGAAAACAGTATGGAGGCGCCTTAAAAAACTGAAAATAGAGCTATCATACAATCCAGCAATCCCACTCCGGGGTATATATCCAGAAAAGATGACCACTCTAACTTGAAAAGACATATGTACCCTAATGTTCATAGCAGCACTGTTTACAATAGCCAAAACACAGAAACAACCCAAGTGCCCATCTACAGATGGTTGGCTTAAGAAGATGTGGTATACATATACAATGGAATATTACTCAGCCATAAAAAAGAATGAAATACTGCCATTTGCAGCAACATGGATGGATCTGAGAATATTAAATTTAGTAAAGTAAGACAGAGAAAGACAAATATTATATGTCACTCATATAGTATTTTTATATAGATTCATTTGTATTATTTTGGAATCTAAAAAATAATACAAATGAATCTATAAAAAAAAGAAACAGATTCACAGACATGGAAAACAAACTTATGGTTATCAAAGGAGAAAGGGAGGAGGGAAGGGATAAATTAGGAGTATGGGAATAACAGATACAAACTACAGTACCTAAAATAGATAAGCAACTATATTCAATTACCTTGTAATAACTTCTAATGGAAAATCATCTAAAAAATATATATATATAACTGGATCACTTTTCTGTACACCTGAAACTAACGCAAAATTGGAAATCAACTATACGTCAATAAAAAATAAACTCATTAAATTTCTAAAAGTTAAATAAATAAATAAATACCGAGAGAATTCTGAGAGCGATAGTTGAGGATGAATTTATCAACACGGATGCTTTTACCAGAGATTCTGGATTCAGTGTCCCAGTTCACAGAGTGGAAGTAATCTAAAGTGTCCACTCATTTGGTTAACTGAAGGTGAACTCAACAGTGGCCTACACTAAATAAAGTTAGGTACTAGAAATTCCTTGATATAAGGTAGAGAAAAGTTTTCAGAGACTTTGGGAGGTAGGGATGTTGGAGAAAATTTAACACGCTTGACTTAGCCACCCACAGCTGTGAGCCTTGAAAGGGCTCGGAGGACCCTCTTTACCGAAACATTGAAAATCACTGCAGCCTCATTTTTTGCAGGCTGGGGATCAAGGCAGCGGATATTTCCCCAGAAATAGAATCCTGAGTTAAATAAGGATGAGGCCATCCCAGAGTAGCAAAGACCATGTAGCAGCAGGTAGCAACTAGAGGTAAAGGAGTAGACTCATTACATAAAAACCAGACTTTGGGGACAGTCAGAACAGCTTGCCCTATTCTCCATACCCCCCAGCAAAGTCAAAGAGCCTCTTTGACTGTTAAATGGCGGCCTGACTTGTGTCAAAATGATAGGGAACCAAGGGTGCTGGCCCAATTCCCAGATCTGAAGACCAGAATCCCACGAATGAGGAAGTCAGGATCACCTGAAGAAGAAAGCTGAGACACGGCCACAGGTCCATACTATAAATACGCCACCGAGGCTGCCCCAAAGGCACCGGCTGGTATTCACTAGTACACCTGTGCCCTGGGAAAAGGGAACTACCCAGATCTTTATCTAAAGAATTATTGGGCTCTGGCTCTGGGTAAATCCTAATCCCTGGGATCTTATATTGCTCCTGTGGTCAACTATTAAGAAGGGAAACTTACTGTGGTCAAGTGATACATGGAATTTTGATCCAAAGTCAATCTCTCACTGGGCCCAGTGTGTTCCTGAACGCATCTTGTGGTTATGTCCCTATTCCTGTATGCAGATTTGAAAAAAAAAAATTGACAACTAAAAGAATCCTCACTTAGCTTCCTGACCTGTGGAGTGATGGCTATTATCTGGTAGGAAAGCCAAAAGGAAGCTTCCGGAACCACCAGACCTTTCCACAATAGCAAACCAAAGGTAGTACCACATCTCTAAGAGGAATCACAGAGATCAGTGATTAGATATTAGTAATTTATATTCTGCCAATCAGATGAACTCAACAAGATTTGGGACATAGAAGTAAAGCAGAGCCTGCATTCTGTGCTCTGTGCTCTCTGCTGGCAAGCATGATCATGCAGTGTGTGCTGGCCAAGTCCCAGGGGCTAGTCATGAGCTTTGCAGGTGTCAAGAGCCAGGGCAAGGTATCTGTTTTGTTGGTGTGGATCGCAGCAGACATGGCTTTGATCTGGATCCAGCAGCGATAGCAGTAGCTTTCTGATCGTGACAGTTTCCTGATTATGACGGTTACTTGCTGTGACAACTTTCTAACTCTGGCAATATGATTCTGGAGCCAGCAGCTCCCTGATCATAGAAGAGGTAGCAGCTCCTTTGCTGGCCCAGTTCTGTGATATGGGGGAGTCGTTTCTTAAAGCACAACCTAGAGCTTTTAGCCTTCTCGATAATTCTAAAGCCATTAAATAATTTCTAGTAAGTGTCTTTCTGCTTCATAGTTAGAATAGATTCTTTTCCTCAGAAATGAACCCTGACTGAGACAGAGCACATGCATGTAAGTTTCTCCAGGGTATATACCCAGGAGTGTAATTATTGGGTCATGGTATATACAGTCGGCCCTCCATATCCATGGGTTCCACATCCATGCATTCAACTAACCACAGATCGAAAATGTCACCTCCCCCATTCCAGAAAATTCCAAAAAGCAAAACTTGAATTTGTCACACACCAGCAACTATTTATACAGCTTTTACATGGTATTAACAACTATTTACATTGTATTAGGTATTACAAGTAATCTAGAGTTGATTTAAATTATACAGGAGGATGTGCATAGGTTTTATGCAAATACTAGGCCGTTTTATATAAGGGACTTAAGTGTCCACAGATTTTGGTATCTGCTGGGGTCCTGGAACCAATCTTCACCAGAACCGAGGGACAATTGTATACATTTTAAACTTTATTAGATATTACCAAAATGTTCTCCAAACCATTGTACCAATTTATGTACCCAACAGAAAATTCCATCAAAATTTGTCATTGTCGTTTTAATTTTTGTTAAATTGATGGGTGCAAAAAATTATCTTGTTTTAATTTGCAATTACTGATTACTTATTTTTTCATATGTTGATTGATTATTCAAAAGGGAACAAATTCACTGAACTTGTTCATTTTTGTGTTGAACTGCTTATTTCTTTATTGAGTTATGTGAGTTCTTTATATATTATGGTTACTAAATCTTGACTATGGCAAATGCCTTCTATCTAGTGGCATGCCTTTTCATTTTTTTTTTTTTTTTTTTTTTTGCGGTATGCGGGCCTCTCACTGTTGTGGCTTCTCCCGTTGCGGAGCACAGGCTCCGGACGCGCAGGCTCAGCGGCCATGGCTCACGGGCCCAGCTGCTCCGCGGCATGTGGGATCTTCCCGGACCGGGGCACGATCCCGTGTCCCCTGCATCGGCAGGTGGACTCTCAACCACTGCGCCACCAGGGGAGCCCCCTTTTCATTTTACTAGTTATTTTTGCTATACAAAAAAATTTCACATTAAATGTATCAAGCTTTTCCTTCCTTGTTCATGCTGTTTGTGTCTTATCTAAGAAATCCTTTTTTACATATCATAAAGGTATTTTCCTATGTATTCTTTTAAAGTCTTGAACTTTTTCATGTTTACCTCTGTAATAGGTCTGGAATTTATTTTTGTAGATCTATGAGACAGAAATGTGATTTTATGTTTTGCATGTGGATAACTGATTATTCCAGAACTGTTTGTTAAGTAGCTCGTCCTTACTGCACTAATTTTAATGCTACTTCTGTCCTATTCCAGGGTTCTACATACTCATAGGTCATTTTCTGGGTCCTCTAGCCTTTGATTGCTTATTTTTCAATACTTGCAGCAGTATCACACTGCCTTAATTTTTATAAGCCTTAATATCTGGTAGGGTAAGTTTCACAACATGGTTCTCAAAAATTGTTTTGGCTATTCTAGACACGCAAGAGGCTATAGTTGTGGACTGCAAAAAAATGAGAGAGATTAGAGGATATCACATGACTAACTAACGAATAAAATACTGCCTTCTAGAATCTATCAATATGTTTTCCCCTGACTAAATTTATTATTTTACTTTTTTTTTTTTTTTTTTTGCGGTACGTGGGCCTTTCACTGTTGTGGCCTCTCCCGCTGCGGAGCACAGGCTCCGGATGCGCAGGCTCAGCGGCCATGGCTCATGGGCCCAGCTGCTCTGCGGCATGTGGGATCTTCCCAGACCGGGGCACGAACCCGTGTCCCCTGCATCGGCAGGCGGACTCTCAACCACTGTGCCACCAGGGAAGCCCATTTATTATTTTACGTTTTTGACCTTCAACTTAAATAGCTGTCGTTCATACTGGTTAAAAAGTAATGACTACACATAATTCAACAAGTAGATCAGTGGATACTGAAACCCATTTTTTAAACTTATGTTTTCATGACCATACCATTCTGTCTCAAAGAAAAAGCCATATTATAAAATGACACTTTCAATCTGTTTATCTGAGTCTACTACTTTCCTTCAGTCCCGAAAAGTGTACGTGTATGGACTTGCGCATATCCAATTCTTCTTTCTATTTGCTTTACCTCCAAGTAACCTATTTTAAGAGTAAGTCTGTTTTTCATTTAAATTTAAGAATGATCCCCCTTTATGCAAAGCACTCCATAGAACTGACTCATTTAATACTCACAACATCCATATGAAGAAGGTATAATAAATATAGATTTGGTTTTCATCCTCGGTTTCTGTCACAGAGCTCCTAAAACCTTTGTAATTTCCTGAGTAACAAGGGTGATAAGAGCATCTTTTGTTATAATATTTGGGCTTTGTACAGAGTTCCTAAAACTCCTGGAATTTCCTAAGTGGTAGAAGTGTCTTTTGCTGTTAATAACAAGTCCTTTGATCACACCTGAATCTACATACTTACCCTCAGGATGCAGCTGGTCACCAGAAAGCCTAAGTGAAAATGGTCAGCCTCAGCCACCAATCTTTCAGAAGGGGTGGGAGGTGAGCTGGGGCTGGAAATTAAGACCCTATAAAAAACTCTTTAATGAAGAGACTTGATGAGTTACCATGTTGGCAAACCTCAACTCCACAGGGACAGGAGCTCCTAAACTCAGGACCCTTTCAGACCTCACTTATGGACCTCTTCATCTGGCCATTCCTCTGTTTCCTTTATAATAAACTGATAAACATAAGTAAATGTTTTACTGGAGTTTTGTGAGCCATCGTAGCATATTATCAAACCTGAGGAGGGGATGGTGGAAACCCCTGATTTGTAGCCAAGTCAGACAGAAGTTGTGGGTACCCTAGGGATCCACCACTTGTGACTGGTATCTGAAGTGGGGGCAGTCTTGCTGGACTGAGCCCTTAACCTGTGAAGTCAGTGCAAACTCTGGGCAGTGAGTGTCATAACTGAGTTAAATTGTAGGACACCCAGTAGATGTCCACTGGAGAACTGAGTTGCCTTGTTATGGGAAAAAACCCACACACATCTAGGGACAGAAGTGATCTGTGTGAGACGGTAGAGAAACAGTGATTTCCCAGAAGTAGGTGTACTATTATTTCATGCTCATTATAAAGAAGAGGAAAAGGAGACACAGAGCTTAAGTAACAGGGCCAGGCCCACCCTGTTAATAAATGGCCAGACTGAGGCTTGAATCCACGCAACGTGGGTTCACTTTCCCTTTGTAACCAGTACAACTCTATAGCCTCTCATTAAACTAATGGTCACAGGAATTCATAGTTACAACTGAAGACGAGTATTTACAAAGAAGGCGGACAAGGAGCTAGGAGAATATTTAACAAGAGGACAGGACCTAATCTGGAGGGAGTGGACAGGTAGTTAGGAAAAGTGGCCTTGAAGAGAAACATTTAAGCTGAAATTTGAAAGGTGAGCAGGGTTTATTTCCATGAAAGTTATTTTCTTTTTTGACAAGAGTGCGGGGACAGTGGAAAGAACTTTCTAGGAAAAGGGTAAATGCAAGAGTACAGTGGTGCCTTTGAGGAAGCCCGTGCCGCTGGAACTCAGACAGAGGCAGAGTGTGGTGTGAGCTGAAATGGGAGTGGGGGCCTAGTGGCCCAGGTCAGACTGGGCATGGGGGCCCTGGCAAGGGATTTGGACATGATCCTTCACCTCCACCGAGTTTTAAGCCAGAAGCGATATGACAATTTGTGGTTTTCAAAAGGTGTGTTGAATACGTTAAAGAAGGCATAATACTAAAATTTCATTCAGAAAGGAAAATTTTTAGTAAAGAGCTCCCTAAATAATTACCTTTATTAAAATTTCTCTGAGAGGCTGTAAATGTATCATCAAAATTTAAATTTCATGTGCAACCAGAATAATAGAGAACAAAGAGAATAGCCTTGGGAGAATTCATATCAGACTTTCATCCTAGTTGTTCAGATTACTCACTACACGATTCAAGGCAAGTTATGTCATTGCTATGGGTCTCAATGTCCTCATCAGTGAAATAGGAATAGTATTTACTTGTAGGCTTTGGTTAATACAATTTGTCTACCAACAGGAGCCCTCTAAGACTTAGAAATCTGGTTGAATTTGGCCCAGCTCTTCAGCCTGTGACCACTGAAAGCCCTTCCCACAACTTCTTGTAACTTTCCATGGCTCACGGCCATAATTATCTCTACTTTGATATTTCTGCACCCACCAGGCAACCTCAGCAGGTCAATCTGGAGGGAAGCCAGCCCCTTTGCAGGCTCACCAAGTTTCCTGACCCAGATGTTGCATCAATTTCACAAATGTACTTGAGATTTAGAGGAAAGGGCTCACAGGGAGGGCTGACTACATTGAGCCCCGTGGTCTCCCACCATCTCATTGGTTCTGCCTCCTGTCTGCCTATTTTCCTAGTCCACTTTTCTCTCTGGTTCAACAATAATGACCAAACCCAAACAAAACAAAACAAAACAAACCCTCTCTCCACTTACTAAGAGTAGTTCCGCCCCACCTACATCCTCTCACTGTCTCACCTTACCAGTCATTGCAGTATTTTTCTAGAAAGACAGATTTTTCAGATGAATTCTGGTGAATTACATTTTCTTAGTGAACTACATGAAAATTTCAGAATCACTAAGTATAGATGGTAGTTGCTATTATCAATATTTTTATTATGATTATTCATTGGTACAGATATTCTGTTTCTTTTTTTAAAAATGCCTTTAATTCTTCAGTGTTTAGGTTTAGGAAACATCCTCTTCTCAGAGTCTCTCTGATGCAAACCAGAGGATGAGTGCATTAGTTAGCCTTGTTGCCTAAACAAGGAAACTCAGTTGATAACGGCTTACAAAACCAAGGTTTATTTTTTTCATTGACATTTCACGGGAACTCCAGGTCCACTGCAGCTGTGTTTTTGGCAGTGGGTAGGCTGTGGCTCTGCTCCGTGAGTCCTTACATTCTGGAACCCAGGCTAAAGCAGCAGCTACTGCATCAGACATGCCAATCTCACAGCAGAGGGGAAAGAAGTCCAGAGTCAAACACACAATGACTCTCAAGCCTTCTGCTTGAACATGACGTATGCGATGCCCACTCACATCCTATTGGCTGAAGAAGTCCCATTGCTAAGCTCAATGTCAATGAGATAAAGTGGAGAGACTGAACACAGAAGTGGATAATGGCCAGACCTATGCAATAAAGCTCTGACCTCCAACCCCGGCAGCAACCAGCCCAGGAAGCCAAACCACAACATTGTAGCAATTGGCTCCACATGGACAGCACTTGGTCAACGACTGCCAGAATTTTTTTGCCCCTGCTTCCAACTCAGGATTAACCAGAGAAGCCAAATGTCCTCGCAAACCAATCACATAACTTTCCCCATTTCCGGTGAGCCTGCCTCCAGCTTCTCCCAGCCAACAACCTCAATCAGCATACCTGAAGCCTTCCCTTTCGTTCACTATAAAATAGCTCTCCTACTCCCCTGCCTGCCCTTGACTCTCTGCCAAATGCAAGTGATGGAGGCTGACTGCTTTGCTATGTAACAAACTCTGAATAAATAGCCTCTGTTTGTTCGTTCTCCTCTGGGTGGTCTTTGCTTATTTCCACAAAATACACCCCTCCTACGGTGGCAGGGGAGGGTGGGAAGGGTTCCTGCAAATCACAGGGCAATGAGTGAGGATGAATGAATCATCTTCTTTGAGGAAACGGAGAGTAAATAGAGGGGGGACAATGGCACAGTCTGCCACAGTTTAACCTCTGAATTACAGAGAGTTGCCTTCCTCCCCGGCACATGCACAATTCCATCCGATTGTGAAGCACACTTGAAGTCCAGAATCTCCTAATACTTTCTATTCCACACCTGGGTATGTCTAGTCTTTCTTCAGAGACATGGACCAAAACACAAGTTAACGTACATAAGACATAGTAGTAGCTCAGAAATAAGATCAGTAAGAAACCCTCTTCAGAAAGACAGGGAGATACATAGCAGTCACTTACCAGGAGCAATGCCACTATCCAGGGCAAAATGTTGCAAAGGCCTCCTCCTCCATGGGGAAGAAGCCTCCTGGACTCAGCACTAGTTCTACTTCCTGGAAGTCATTCTCCGGTCCACTTTCTACATGGCTCTTGCCTCTGCCCTCCCAGATGACTTTCTTTTGTCACTATCCTCCTTGACTACATCTGCAGAGGCCACCGGACCATCTGTCCCCCTTTTGTGGCTGAGCATTGCTAAAGAAAAAGTTATTCTGACACTGGTTAAAATGGTGAGGAAGACTTTATTTGGGACTATTTCGATAGTCGTCAAGACTATCGCAGTAGGGGAGAGAAATTGGGCTCAACCTGAATACAGCAAGGACAAGTAGGGATTTAGAGTCAATAAACAGAATGAGGGGGGTCAGTGGGGGGAAAATTACTAAGAGGAAGACAGCAAGAGTAGGGGGATTCATGCTAAACCGACTTAACAGGTTTCTTGCTGAAGGCAAGCCAGGGTGATCAGATAGCAAGAGTAGGGGGATGAGGAATTATTTCATCCAGATATTGAGGGCGATCAGATATCAAAAATGGCTGGAATTCTCACTAGAGTTGCGGGTGAGGAGGGGAACCAGGCAAAAAGAGAGGCTCCTAAGGGTCTTTGTCAGCATCCTTCTCAGCCTGCTTTCTGCCTGTAGACATTCAGGGACCCAAAGGTTTGCTTTTATGTCTTGAACGGTCTTTTTTAAAAATTCAAGCTGGTGGCTCCTTTGACAATCTCTTTGCCTCTCTGTTTCTCTCTCCTCCCCGCCACACACACCACACTGTTGGCTTTATATTTATTTGATTCCAGTTAGATCCATGTGCCATTGGCCTCACTTACAGTTTTTTTTCAAGACCCACCCCCCGCACCTGCCCTTACCAGCGGTTTGAGCTTACCGATCTTTTATTGGAGAGACATGCCCTTATCTCTTTTCTCTGATCCATTCTGTCCAGTTGAGAGGATTTATTTGCAGGGAGGGGGACGCCATAATACATTTAGAGGTTTTTGTTTGTTTGTTTGTTCGCGGTATGTGGGCCTCGCACTGTTGTGGCCTCTCCCGTTGCTGAGCACAGGCTCCGGACGCGCAGGCTCAGCGGCCATGGCTCACGGGCCCAGACGCTCCGCGGCATGTGGGATCCTCCCGGACCGGGGCACGAACCCGTGTCCCGTGCATCGGCAGGCGGACTCTCAACCACTGCGCCACCAGGGAAGCCCCATTTAGAGGTTTTAACAAGGGATGTGGTAGCCATGCCCCTTGATTTATTCTTTGACCCAAGATTAAGTTTTAATCGGCTGCTGTTACTACTCAAAGCATTTCTAAATTTTATCTTTTTTTTTTTTTTTTTTTTGCGGCATGCTGGCCTCTCACTGCTGTGGCCTCTTCCGTTACGGAGCACAGGCTCCGGACGCGCAGGCTCAGCGGCCATGGCTCACGGGCCCAGACGCTCCACGGCACGCGGGATCCTCCCGGACCAGGGCACGAACCCGCGCCCCGTGCATCAGCAGGCGGACTCCCAACCACTGCGCCACAACGGAAGCCCATCTAAATTTTACCTTTTACTGGTTGATGGGAGAAACAGTTACATATTTCAAGCCTGCCAGTCTCAACACTTCTAAATTCTCTTTTTCCTCTCATCCCTGTTTGGCCAATTCTTTTCTGAGCTCATTTCTTCTTTACAGTTACTTGTCAAATATGTCTACCAGCAGCCATGGCACTTCAGTGACATTCTGTTTCACCACATCTTAACCGAATGTCATAGGTACATTGAACGTCTGCCTTCAAATTACTGTGGATAGCCATTACACCACTCCCTATCATAGACTGCCATTGTTTTCCCTGTCTTTAATTAAAATTTCCTGGCTATACACTGGCCAGAAGCCAATGCCACAGAAGTAGAGAATGGACTTGAGGACACGGTGGGGGGAGGGGGAAGCTTGGGCAAAGTGAGAGAAGCATCGACATATATACACTACCAGATGTAAAACAGACAGCTAGCGGGAAGAAGCAGCATAGCACAGGGAGATCAGCTCGGTGCTTTGTGACCACCTAGAGGGGTGGGATAGGAAGGGTGGGAGGGAGGTGCAAGAGGGAGGGGATATGGGGATATATGTATGCATATGGCTGATTCACTTTGTTGTGCAACAGAAACTAACACAAAATTGTGAAGCAACTATACTCCAATAAAGATGTATAAAAAAAAAAGAAGTCAATGCCACTTCCCTTAGGATTTCTGTTAGGCAGCATTTCGTGGTTTGTACCTAGTCAGCTTTGCTATAATAACAAATGATCCCTCAAATCTCTAAAATATAAAATATTTTTATAAAATATTATAAAATAAAGGCGTATAAAATAAAGGTTTATTTAGCACTAGTGTTACATGTAGGCTGCAGATAGGTTGTGAGTCTACTCCAAAGACTTCTCATTCTGTGACCCAGGCTGGAGAAGCAGCCCCTATACAAGATATGCCATCCTCATGGTACAGGGAAGACCAAGTTATAATTGCTGACCATTTAATGCCATTTAGCACATCTGCTCAAGTATAATATGACCGGCCAAAGGAAGTCATGTGGCCAAACCTAATACCAATGGGACAAGGAAGAATACTCCTTGATGAGTGGGAACTTCAGGGTAAAAATGTACAATCTTCTCACAAGGAAAGGAGACTAAATAATTGGAGAATTCAAAAAATGCATCACACTGGTAAAGAAGAGAATTGTTTGAGAAATGTGTTTTCTCTCTTGATATTGGCAAACCAAAAGAATTAATAAAAGAGTTAAAAATCACCACTAAAACTCTGATAAATGGGGCTTCCCTGGTGGCGCAGTGGTTGAGAGTCCGCCTGCCGATGCAGGTGACATGGGTTCACGCCCCAGTCCGGGAAGATCCCACATACCGTGGAATGGCTGGGCCCATGAGCCATGGCCGCTGAGCCTGCACATCCGGAGCCTGTGCTCCGCGACGGGAGAGACCGTGACAGTGAGAGGCCTGCGTACCGCAAACAAAACAAAACAAAAAAACAAAACAAAAAAATACTTTGATAAGGAGAAGAAGAAAAAAATAGACTCTGCGATTTCCTTTTGCTCTTGATTGCTTTGTTTTCACTCCCTCCCTAGTCATACATAAAGTGTAATATGTCATATGGAATAAAAGAAAAAATGTTCCCTATCAACTCTGCTCACTTTGCATTCCTAAGACTAGCAAGACCAGGGGACACTGGGTGGCAATGGAAGGGTAAGATTATAGAGTTCATGTTTTAGGGACATAAGCCTATTCTTCCTTCCTACAATTTATTAACTTTCACCAGCAGACCAGGCCAATTCCCGGAATAGCATGCAGATAATAAGGCCATGTCTACCCTTCAAAAATAAAAGTTCTCAAAGTATAAGTGTAATCTGCCTACAGATCAGTAGCTAAGTGCCCAATTTCCCTCTGTGTTAGTCTTTTCCTATGGTCCAGTTTTGGGAGCAGACTCAATCTTCTTGAACAGGGCAGCTGTTAGTTTATATGTACCTTTGGGCCAAAGAGGGGAAAAAGGTGTCTTCTCAAGGTGGACAAATTAGAAAAAGCACCATTTCTTTTTTTAAATGCCCCTCTTCCCCACCTGGTGAATTAGTAAAAGATGCCCCTGTGGGAGAGCACATGGCTTAACTGAAGAAAGTACATTTGTGGGATGAAAAAAATGCACCCCTGGCTCCCAGCAAATGCAGCCCTCAGCCAGGGTTCCGGCTTGGCAAGTGCAACGTGGCTTTGATTGCAACCCCCACTCACCTCCCAGAACAGGCGCCTTTGTTCAGTGCACAAAAATACAATTATGAGTGACAGTCCTGCATTTGACACTGAGCATGGGATGCAAAACTCTCATGTAAAACTTGTCCAAATGAACATTTTCCCCCAATACATTTCATTCTCAGCTTCTGCAGACCAGCGTTGACTGGTTTAATTTAACTCCCCACTGACATGAGCTGGTCACTTGCGTCCATTCTCTTTTGAGAAAGGAGCCTTAGGTAACTTAGTGGTGTGGGCACGATAAGACCTTTCTCTTCCACGGAGGTAACATGTTGTGTTTAGAGCCCTCCAATGGGGGCTATATGCTTCCTTAATGCAGAAAGAAGCTGGTAAGCTGGGGTTTTTAGTTTTTTTTTTTTTTTCACTCTCTCTGTCTCTCTTTCATTATCATTTTGCATTTTCTTCTCCTTTCTGGTTTGATCCTCCATGTTCAGATCTTTACCTTTTCTTGCCAACTGCCAGCAACAGTATACTTGTAAATGTTGCAAGATTTTCTCCAGACACCTGCTCTCAAGGACCACATGTAGACTTGTCCAGTAAACCACCTCTCATTAGAGAGATTTGCCATATGCTATTATAAAGAAGTCATTCTTCAACCCCTTTGCTTCACACAGCATCATACTCAGCAGGGCAAATGTACAGATTATTTCATGTTTCACAACACTCACAAATGGAGTTTTAACAAAAAATGATCAACAAACTCACACTATTTACTTTTGGGAGAAGCCAGTGTCAAAGCATTGCAGCAGCCTGAACTGTAACGTGAGTTCTAATTTTTCACGTTTGAACAGTATCCACTCAGGCGATGTGTGTGTTCAAAGTGCAGAAAGAGTGGCTGGTGACTTGTTTTTCTTAAAATATACCTCCGCACAGTAGAAGCAGTCATGAATAATCTAGGGCCACTCATCAGAAGCCACACAAAGTATGTAAAATGGAAAATACAAATAAATACATCAATGTCTGAAAAGACTGCTCAGTTCCCAGATTTATCAGTATAATGTGAAATTTTATTTTTTAAATAATACCTTTTTGGGGAAAACTTTGTTAAAATTAAAGAAATTCATCCATTCACCTAGCGGACTAGAATCAATGTGGTTGGCTATTTCAATGTAACTAAATTGACTTTCTATGGCTTTAATAAGATAGTTATAAATTCCACTGCACTGTGGTCCTTTTGAGGATTCTACGAGCAACTTAGGTAGAGATGAGCACTCTCCAGGTCTTGTCCTTCTCAACTTTATTTGGTGTGAAGATAAAAGAGAAGGATGTTTTCACTTACAAGTAACAGAGATCTCAAATCAGACTAGCCAGAATACTAAAAAATAGAAATTATTTCACATATTAAAAGGTCCAGAAATCGCAAGGTCTGTAAGATTGGTTAAGTCAGTGGCTAATGACGTTATCAGTTCTCTCCATCTGTCCACTATTGTTGGCTTTATTCTCAGGCTGGTTACAAGATGACTTAGGCAGATCCAGAGTTTGAGTCCTCATAAAATACAGATGATGATTTTTCTCTTCTGTGGATCTCTCTTAGGAGCAAGAAAATGTGTCCTAGAAGCTTCCCCAGAAGCTTCTACACCTCATTCCTAACCCACCATTGGCAAAAGGAATGGGATTACCTTCAATAGACCAGACCCACTGTTGGAGCTGGGGAGGCACCAGTTATCCCCTGGCTCATGGCTCCATGGTTTTGGGGGCAATACTTTCACAAAATTGGGTTCTGATAGAAAAGAAGGAAGAAAATGATGCTGAATAGCTAAATCTGCAAGTAGCTTTATTAATCTTAGTAAAAGTGCCTCCAAAACTACTACTAAAATCTGATTATGAAAACAAAAGCTCTATCTTCTCAAGAGGTTGTCTAGTTCCTTCATGAGGTTTAATACTAAAAAGAAAAAAAGAAAAATCCTATGAATTCTTAGAGATGTACTTATAGAGCCCGTCAACCTCAAAACTAAGAAATTTCTCACTCATTATCTTTAGAGTAGATATTATGGTTCCTTTTAATTGCTGGATACTCACCACAGAGAAAGCTAAGTGGATTTATGGTCAATATGAACACTTACTGAGAGTCTAAAAAATTATGGATCTTCTCAAAAGATAAGGGAAACATTTCCAGCTTATTGTCATATACGATTTTTTCTGACGCTATGTCTACAGACCCACATATTTTTGGATCAACGTGTAAGTACTCCACAAGTTTTTTAAATAGTCTAACATCTTGCTACTCAAAATATATTCCTTGGACCAGTAGCACCAGTGTCATCTGGGAGGCTGTTTGCAATGCAAAATCTCAGGCGCATCCCCAAACCTACAGAATCTACATCTTAACAAGATTCCCGGGAGAGTCACTGGCACATTAAAGTTTGAGAAACACGACCCCAGGCTGGGCCTAGAGTGGAAGTTACAGTATGTAGCTCTACTAGGGTAAAAAGGGTTTTGCTGAGAGAATTTCCTTTAAGGGTCTTTTATTCCTAAAGGAGATTAAAGTACTATATATATTTGGGCTCAGCTTTGAAGATTTGAGACAAACCCTCCCTTAGTGGGCAAATTCAGAAGAGCCAAAAAAGGAGACAAAGGAGATAGCAGTGTTGAAAAGGCAGAAGAAAAGCAAGAATATTTACAGATATCAAGGGAAGAGAATGCTTCGAAACAGACTTCATTAAAAGTTATAGAGAAGTCAAGAAGGGGACATTAAGAATTGATGATTAGATGACTATTTGTGACTGTAAGAATGCAATACTGGTACAGGGGTGGTATAGGAATTGGATGCTATGGAGACAAACTAGACAAAGTTTTAAGCAATGCAGAGGTAGTTGTTTAGTGTTCATGAGAATCAGATTGTCCAAGTTTTAACACTGATTTCATCCTTTAAAAGCACTGCAACTGGGACTTCCCTGGTGGTGCAATGGTTAAGAATCTGCCTGCCTCAGTGGAACAGGGTAGAAATCCCAGAGATAAACCCACGTGCATACGAGCACCTTATCATTGATAAAGGAGGCAAGAATATACAACAGAGAAAAGACAGCCTCTTCAATAAGTGGTGCTGGGAAAACTGGACAGCTATATGTAAAAGAATGAAATTAGAACACTCCCTAACACTATACACAAAAATAAACTCAAAATGGATTAAAGACCTAAATGTAAGACCAGACACTATAAAACTCTTAGAGGAAAACATAGGAAGAACACTCTTTGACATAAATCACAGCAAGATCCTTTTTGACCCCCCTCCTAGATAAATGGAAATAAAATCAAAAATAAACAAATGGGACCAAATGAAACTTAAAAGCTTTTGCACAGCAAAGGAAACCATAAACAAGACAAAAAGACAACCCTCAGAATGGGAGAAAATATTTGCAAACGAAGCAACTGACAAAGGATTAATCTCCAAAATTTATAAGCAGCTCATGCAGCTCAATATCAAAAAAACAAACAACCCAATCCAAAAATGGGCAGAAGATCTAAATAAACATTTCTCCAAAGAAGATACACAGATTGCCAACAAACACATGAAAGGATGCTCAACATCACTAATCATTAGAGAAATGTAAATCAAAACTACAATGAGGTATCACCTCACACCGGTTGGTCAGTCACTACTGGGTCACTACTGGGCATATACTTCAGTGTTCACTGAAGCACTATTTACAATAGCCAGGACATGGAAGCAACTAAGGTGTCCAATGACAGATGAATGGATAAAGAAGATGTGGCACATATATACAATGAAATATTACTCAGCCATAAAAAGAAATGAAATTGAGTTATTTGTAGTGAGGTGGATGGACCTAGAGTCTGTCATACAGAGTGAAGTAAGGCAGAAAGAGAAAAACATATACTGTATGCTAACACACATATATGGAATATAAAAAAAAAAAGGTTCTGATGAACCTGGGGCAGGAGAAGAATAAAGATGCAGACATAGAGAATGGACTTGAGGACACGGGGAGGGGGAAGGATAAGCTGGGACAAAATGAGAGAGTAGCATGGACATATATACACTACCAAATGTAAAATGGGTGGCTGAAGGGAAGCAGCTGCAGAGCACAGGGAGATCAGCTCAGTGCTCTGTGACTACCTAGAGGGGTGGGATAGGGAGGGTGGGAAGGAGACGCAAGAGGGTGGGGATATGGGGATATATGTATACATATAGCTGATTCACTTTGTTATACATCAGAAACTAGCACACCACTGTAAAGCAATTATACTCCAATAAAGATGTTTAAAAAAAAAAAAAAAAAGAATCTGCCTGCCAATGCAGGGAACACGGTTTCGATCCCTAGTCCAGGAAGATCCCACATGCCATGGAGCAACTAAGCCCGTGCGCCACAACTACTGAGCCTGTGCTCTAGAGCCCTCGAGCCACAACTTGTGCTGCAACTACTGAAGCCTGCGTGCCTAGAGCCCGTGCTCTGCAACAAGAGAAGCCACCACAATGAGAAGCCCAAGCACCACAATGAACAGTAGCCCCCGCTCACAACAGCTAGAGAAAGCCTGCACACAGAAACGAAGACCCAGTGCAGCCAAAAATAAATAAATTTTTTTTTTAAAAAATTTCAATATTACTTTAAAAACAAAACAAACAAAAAACAACACTGCAAGTTTGGGCAAATTGTTTAATCCTTCTGTCCCAATCAAATAAGGATAATACAATAATAACTACATTATAAGTTGTTATAAAGACAAAGTAAAGACCTTGTCACATAATAAGTGTTCAATAAATATTAGCTATTATTAAAATCACACACAAAAAATACAGTTTGAGAAGCACTGCTATAAGGTATATACAGTCACTCCCTTGCCTCCTGGTGCATAGAGGATACATATACAGACTATGAACTCTAGCAACTACAATATACTAAAACCCACATCATTTTAGCTTCAAACTTGAGAAACCAAGAAATGAGTATCATGGACTCAGACAACAAAATTCTTGTTCATCTCTTATCTCTGTTCCATTAATCCAAGTATCAAGATTCCATTTAAACTCATTGACTTATACGTGAAAGATGCCAGCAAAATGCCTGATCCCTTCTTCTGATCACATAAACGTCTGGACATTTGGACATGGGTTTAATGGTCCACAGTGGGAAGACTAAAGGTCAGAACTTGCTTGGAATCATTTATATAAATGTTGGCACTATTTCCATCAAATATGGACTCAGGGCAATATGGAGGCCAACGCATGGCTGGTGCCCAGTAAATATTCCCCTGTTAATTTTTTTAAGTGATAATAAGGCTAAAGTTACAGACTGAAGTTTGTTGCTACGGTTTGATCATTTGGACAAGTACAGTATGTTCAGAGGTTTATCTACCCCACAGTTAGCACACTCCCCTTCTTGGCATTTCTCTCATTTCCTCGAAAAGCCTTTTCTAGAGAAACTTTAGATCAGAAGCCAAAGAAAATTCAGCTCAATTTGCCCTGCTCCCCATGGAGCTCCCAATGACTGAAGGCTTTCATTCCCTTCTCTCCCACATTAATGCTGGCTGTGCCTTAGCCACTATTGGTGTTTCCCTAGGTTTCATAGTGAGAAAGCAGTGGATTTGCTGGTCTGGTCTAGACTAAGTTAGTAGGCTGCTGTTTCATTTTCATGGGTATTTGTTTTGCTTTTCTTTGTTTGATGTTGTAGCTGTTTTGTTTTACTGCACTCTGTTGATGAAAAATATAACCAAATATGAATAAAGGTATGGTCAAATCTACAAGTATAACATCTACAAAGATGTAGTCCCCAACACCTTACCTCCCCATGCCCCTTTACCTTTTATCTGTTCTTTGTCAACTTTTCCTCCCACATCCATGGCTTTTATAATATTTCATTTTTCTCCTACCCTCAGTCCTAACCCTACTGTCTGAACAATGACCTTGTCTCCTGCTTCATAGAGACATGCGAGGCTTCCAGGTGAGACTTCTTTGGGCTCTGACCCACCCACTCCAATTTCTATACACCCCTATTTAACTTCCTTTCTTCAGTTTCTTCATATCCCATTTCCAGACTCATTCTTTTACCTCTACTCTTGATCGTTTCTGTAGTAGGTGGAATGGCAGCCGCCTAAAAAGATATGTCCATGTCCTAATCTCTGAAGTGTGAATGTCACCTTATTTGAAAAAAAGGGTCTTCAAAGATGTGATTAAGTTAAGGACCTTAATATGGAGGTTCCTCAAAAAACTAAAAATAGAGTTGCCATATGATCCAGCAATCCCACTCCTGGGCATATATCTGGAGAAAACTCTAATTTGAAAAGATAACTGCACCCCTATGTTCATAGCAGCACTAATTACAATAGCCAAGACATGGAAGCAGCCTAAATGTCCATCGGCAGATGAATGGATAAAGATGTGGCATGTATATATATATATATATATATAAATATATATATATATAAACATCACTCAGCCATAAGAAGAATGAAATAATGCCATTTGCAGCTACACAGATGGACCTAGAGATTATCATACTAAGTGAAGTAAGTCAGAAAGAGAAAGACAAATACCATATGATATCAGTTATGTGTGGAATCCAAAATATGACACAAATGAACTTATCTAGGAAATGGAAACAGACTCACAGACATAGAGAACAGACTTGTGGTTGCCAAGGGGAAAGGGGGGTGGGGGAGGGAAGGATTGGGAGTTTGGGATTAGCAGATGCAAACTATTATATATAGGAAGGATAAACAACAAGGTCCTACTGTATAGCACAGGGAACTATATTGAATATCCTGTGATAAACCATAATGGGAAAGAATATGAAAAAGAATACATATATATGTATAACTGAATCACTTTGCTGTACAGAAGAAATTAACACAATATTGTAAATCAACCATACTTCAATAAAATAAATTTTTTAAAAAGTTAAGGATCTCAAGATGAGGGGTCACCCTGGATTATCCAGGTGGGCCCTAAATTCAATAACAAGTGTCCTTGTAAGAAAAAGGTAGAGGGAGATGTGAAACCAACAGAAGAGAAGACACAAGTGCACAGAGGAGAAGGCAATGTGAAGATGGTGGCAACGACTGGAGTGATGAGGGCACAGCCAAGGAAGGCCAAGGAAAGCCCGTGACCACCAGAAGCTATTGATAGAAGAGATGAGGTAGGACTCTCCCCAGGCTCCAGACAGAGGCACCCTGCCAACACCTTGATTTCAGACTCCTGGCTTCCAGAACTAGGAAAGAATAAGTTTCTGTTATTTTAAGCCACCAAACTTTTGGTAATTTGTTACAGCACCCACAGGAACCTAATATACATTCTTTGCCAGAGGAAGATCTTGCTGTATCAATTAGTTCTTCTTTCTCCTACATTCTCAATACTTCTACTGCCTCTTTTCCCTTAGTCATATATCCTCGAAATTTTCTTCTTTCTTAAACAATCTCTTTTTAAAATTTATGTTTTACTCTGTACCCTTTTCTCTTTTAAGGTAAGCACATGAAAAGTTGTCTGCATGCTTCGTTCTCTCTCCATTAGCTTGCTCTCATGTTTCATACTGCTACAGTCTAATTTCTCTACCGACCACTCCACTGAAATGTTCTTGCAAGAGTCACAAACTGCTCAAGCCAATGGACTCTTGACCTCTTTGTTGTATTTGATACTATTGCTTCCTCCCTTCTTGGAATGTATCCTCTTTGGGAATTCTAAGGTGTAACTCTCTCCTAATTCTCTTTCTCCCCTCTGACCATTCCTTCTTAAACTCCTCTGTTGCTCTTGTTTTCCTATCAGGTAAACATTGCTAATTCCCAAAGTTCTTTCCACTCATGGCCTTCTTCTCAGTTATATGCTCTCTGGATAACCTCATCTTCTCTTGTGGTTTTAACTGTCACTCATATGGATGAAAATCTCATCATTTTCTTGATACAGTTCCTTTCCTGGAGCTCAAAGTACATATAGCCAACTGTTTACTGGCTATATGTTAAGGGGTATCTACCTTAACACCCGTTAACACCTCAAATTTAATATTCCCTAAATTAAACTCATTGATTCCACCCTCAGAAATTGGTGGACATGGGAGTTATTGTTGGGAAGCAATTATGCATGGCATTTTTAGCCACACATCTCAGATTATCTTTTCAAGGATATAAGTACAGCAAATAACCTTAGAAGATAAATGCAGTGCCTCTCTCTGCGTCAGAAGGCAGCTAGGCTTCCTAACCAGGAAAATAAAGATAATTTCTCCCTCATGGGCCAAGACTGGGCAGCTTTGCTAGCAGCTCCTTTAAGATTAGGGGGTTCCTTTGTGCAGAGTTCTTCATCTCTGACGGGCCACTGCACGCTTGGCACTCACTGGGTCTGCTCCACATTGTCCATAATACTTGGGGAATAGAGGAACTGATGCAAACATGAAGCTCGTACTCCTGCTGTGCCATGAGTAAGCAACTGTCTAACTCGGTTTGATTCACTGTCTCCTTATCGACTGCATTTCTGGAAGTGCGGCCAGCCAGCCTAGCAGCAGCAGTAGTCCATCACTTAGAGACTGCTTGACCACGTGAGAGCTGTACGCCTAGCTAGACAGAGAAGGAGAGAGGAAATGGCCAAGATATTGAATTAAAAGTTTAGCATTGGGTTAACAAAGGCTGGAGCTGGAAATGTTTGGACAGAGTACAAGTCTAAGGGCTTCAACTGGAGGCTGGCCGAGAGCAGAGGTAGCAGAACCTACAGATCTTTGGGTACTTCAATCACTGAGGAAGTCACAAGTTCTCTATCTCAAAAGGCACAGCAGGGGCTTCCCTGGTGGCGCAGTGGTTGGGAGTCTGCCTGCCGATGCAGGGGACGCGGGTTCGTGCCCCGGTCCGGGAGGATCCCGCGTGCCGCGGAGCGGCTGGGCCCGTGAGCCATGGCCGCTGGGTCTGCGCGTCCGGAGCCTGTGCTCCACCACGGGAGAGGCCGCAGCAGTGAGAGGCCCGCGTACCAAAAAAAAAAAAAAAAAAGGCACAGCAGAAATCTATCTACAGGGTGTGACCCACAGAGGCCTGACTCACATCCATCAGACTCACTTCCTGTTGCCATAGTGGAGGCTCTCATTATCCAACAAGGTGTACCATTTGTGCTGGGCATATGCAAACACTGAGGATCAACCAACAATAAACAAAAATGATCTTCCTCTTGTATTAAGGCACTACAGTATTTGCCATCCCCCACCAAAACCTCGGAATCATTTTAAGTCCTTCTCTTCCTTTTATCTTCTCTTTTAACCTCCCACATCACACTGATGACCAAGTCCTGTCAATTCTATCTCTGTAACATCTCTCATATATGTCCCTTCATCTTCCTCTCCACTTATGACTTTAGTTCAAGCTGTCATCACTTTGTACCAGGACTCTTGTTATAGTCATCTAACCCATCTCTCTGCCTCAAGTCTTGCTTTCTTCAATTCATTATCCACTCCACGGCTAAGCTGATCACATCAGCCCCCTGCCTAAAACTCTTTGGGGGTTCCTGACTATCTACAAGATAAACTCTGTGCTGAAATACAGTATACAAAGCCCAACACCATCTGGCTTCTACCTATATCTCTGACTCTCCTACCACACCCCCAAGGACCCCAAGATTGAAACACCTCCCTTTCACACCTCCATGCCTTTGATCACGCTGCTCCTCTGTCCAGAATGCCCTTTCTCTTTGAACATCTCACTCAGCTTCAGGAAATTCTTCAAATGTGACCTCCTCTGTGAAGTTTTCTTGACCCCCTTTCCCCCATGCGTTGGGGCTTTAACTGCAAACTGTACACAATTCAATCACAGCTTTGATAGACTTTGTTATGAGTTTCCATGTTTATCCCCCCCCACTAGATTATTAGATAATTGAAGAAAGAATCTGTCTTCTTTCAGTACTTTACACAGTGCTGAACACAGAGGAAGCGGTCAAAATATCACTTGCTAAATATGTTAATAGATGAGTGTATAAAACTGTGAATTCTCTGCTACCTTAAAGCCATGCTGAGTGTGCTGGAGTGGGACAGAATGAACACAGCACCTCTTCCTATTGCACCAAATTTACACAATGGTAGGTCACTTAAAACATTTTAAATTAAAATAAGCAAGGATTTGTTATAAATCATAGTATAAACATTGCATTAATATTGAAGGTGAAGTATTCAAAGAACATTCGAATATGATTTGGATCACTTTGGGCTAGACTTCCCCAGGGCAGACGAATTTAGAGTTCATGTTCATGTATCATTGAGGGTACTTTAGTGTAAAAGAGTCCGAAGTCATGTTAGAGGATTGTATATGTACTGTAAGTACTAAAACTCACAATACAGATATTACTAGTTGTGAGGCTGGGAGTCTGCAAAAGAGGAGTGCCTCACCTAAGCCAGCAAGACAGGAAGGTCTGGATCTGTACCCAAAATAGATTCCAAGACAATTCTTTACAAAAGAGAAAAAAAGATTCACCATAGAATTCTTTTAAATATCAAATTCTATGGCATTTAAAATATAGCTCAAATTATAACCACGTGATCTCCCAACTTTTCCTAAATGCTAACATTTTTATATCCCCGGATTTCAGATCGAATTTAGAGAGTCAGTGATGACAATTCAGAGACCTGAGTTTGTCCCGGAGACTTGGGTTCTGCCTGCACTCTTGCTTCTAAACTGTAGATAATTATCACACAAACTACGGAAGAAGCTGAGCCCTCAAGTTTCTGAAAATCCTGAGTTGAAATAAAGATTAGGTAAATTTTTTAAATGGTTGACCATATTTGTACAGCACAAAATACTTTTAAGAAAAAAATTTTTAAGGTTCATCTACTATACAAACTTTTTAAAACTTCTTTTTGCTATAAGAAAAAATGGTCAAAAGAAGTTTAGCTCTACTAGACCAACTATGGGTTCTCTTCCTGCCACCTTAGAATCCATTCAGAGATCAATTTATGTGTGAATGGATGCGGGTATATATTTTCTGTGTGTGTGCGTGTGTCAGTAATTATGAATATCTAGCAAGTAACGTTGCTGCTTTATGACACTTCTTCAACCATCAGTAAATAACTAAGTGGCCACAAGAGTTCAAAAATAAAAGCAATCCAAAAACAGAGGGTGGAGGCAGCTGAAAAATTATAAGTTATTCAAAAGACTATCTTGGGTCGATGTAAGAGGAAAATCTGAGAACATTTTCTTAAAAAGAAAAAAAAAATAATAAAAGGAAACAGAGCATGGAACTTCAGAGCTCAACTTGTGCCTAATCTCTTTGTGTGGGATTTTTTCATTCCAACATGTATCTCCCAGGACAAGCACAACAGCAATCCCTAAATCATGTTCATCTTCTGTTCATCTTCTGAGGATAATAAACATGGCCTTCCCTAAGAAGACACGTGAGTCAGGGCAAAACACAGTGTGTACCTCCCATCCTGCAGATCTGAAATGTTTATACAGATAATACCTAGAGGAAATCAACTCTGATGGCCACCTTGCTGGGGAAAAGAAAGGATGCAGATGTAACCAAAGAATATGTGACTTAGGAAATGTGGAAGGAGTAAAGGGACCCTCTATAACTGCCTGCAAATTGTATAGCCTTTACGTGTGGTTCATTCTCTTTTTCACTGGGTAGTGAGCACCACCTCCTTTGCCTGCTCTCATTACCTCACTGAGAAAATTCTCGTGCCTGGTCCTCCCAGTGTCAGCCTAAGAACCCACCAAATGTCAAGTCCCTGTTAGAGCAACATCAGAAACTATTTTTTCGGCAAATATGGCACGTGAAGGACCCCTCAGATTTCTCTTCCTATTCCATTCTACATGTTTGGGTGACAAAATCTATTAGAATCGGAGAGGTGCATATAGAGTAGACGACCCTGTCTTTGAAAAGAGTATTTAAATATCTAGAATAACAACCTTTCGTAGTTTGCTTTACCTTCTTTTTATCTTTTTTAAAGCATTTCCAAATATTTCAGAGCCAAAAAGAAGGGAACAAAATTATTAATATTGTGCTCTCCCTTAGAGGAGATACAAAGTACTGAAACACCTTCCGGCCACTAGGTGTTTATAGCAGCCCTTCTGTAGTCTCTGGAAATCCTCTCTATGTGGTTTGTATTTGAAGCTGTAAGGTGTAAGTGCTGGAGAAAACCCAGCTCTTTTCTTAGTGAAATAACCTGTTATTCTGTGAAAGGAAAGGAGGTGTTTCTCTGGGACCACCATTACACCTGCTATGCTTTACTGAAATTCAAACCACCCCCATCCACCCCTCCCCCATCTCTCCACTACTCACACCTGGGAGCTGGCTAGTGAAAACACGATTGGGTCAGGTGTGGGGGAAGGGTTAAAATAGAACCATCTTGGTTCCTGGGTAAAAACTTCTTGCCAATGTCTATGGTTTTCTGTGTATAATTGAATTTGTGTCTAACTCTATGACAGAAGTGTGCAAACACTTGTGCTTTAATTGACACACACTAAAAAAAAATTTTTTAAAGCTATTTGGCAAGGCATTTTGTTTTTAACATTAGTGCAATGCAGCCTAACAGTGTTCTTACTGTAGTCCTACCCGAAAATGATTACTTTTCTGTACTTTTCTTATGACAAATTTATTTTCCCTATATGCTTTTGTTGGCTAGCACCTCTGGCATGACTTGACTGACAATGAGCCAGAAGATCTGAGTTTGGGGAAAATGCACAGCTCTCAAGGCTTGGCACATGGCAGATAAGCGCAGAGCAAATGCTCCGCATTCAAGCAGAGCCCTGTGTGTTGCCCTCATCAGCTCACCAAGGGCAACACAGACATCAGATGGAAAATGATATACTCCACAACCTTCAGGATAGGAATCCAGTAAAAAAAAATTAGCTTTCGATGTTAAAACAATTAAACAATTGCTAAAGCCTCCATTAGCTTTATTAATTAAGCAATAGGTCATTATGTTACCAGTTTTACTGAGTTCACATAACTGCTGTTCTACACAAGAGTTGACAAAATTCCCCTCTGATTGTTTGCTTTTTCTCTGTGAAGTAGGAGGGGAGGTGACCAGCTCAAAGTGAGGATGCAAATGGATTATGATGGTATTTTACTAGCAAATTCTTCAAAGAAAAACATATGTAACGTATGCAATCTGCAGTGTCAGTCTGATTAGGTAGGGTATTGGCATTTGATATTCATCTTTTAATCTAATACTCTTAGCATTTAATTATAAGCAGCGCACAGAAGACTTAACTACTACGTATTCAATGATATCAAAGACATGTTAAGCATATATCTAGGAAGGAGATCCAAAGATTTCCAGTTCAATTGACAAAAGTGTGCATGGGCATGCACACATACACCCATGAAATGTTTTTTCGTTTGTTTTTGTTTGTTTGTTTTCTGTTTTTATTCCCATTCTAACAAAAAGTTGTCTTCGTCAGAATCCGAGTAGTTACAAGCCTCTTAGATAGCCTCTTCCACCAGAGGGCAGACAGCAAAAGCAAGAAGAGCTACAATTCTGCAGCCTGTGGAAGGAAAACCACATTCACAGAAAGATAGACAAAATGAAAAGGCAGAGGACTTTGTACCAGATGAAGGAACAAGACAAAACCCCAGAAAAAACAACGAAATGAAGTGGAGAGAGGCAACCTTTCAGAAAAAGAATTCAGAATAATGATAGTGAAGATGATCCAGGACCTCAGAAAAAGAATGGAGGCAAAGATCAAGAAGATGCAAGAAATGTTTAACAAAGACCTAGAAGAATTAAAGAACAAACAAACAGAGATGAACAATACAATAACTGAAATGAAAAATACACTAGAAGGAATCAATAGCAAAATAACTGAGGCAGAAGAACGGATAAGTGATCTGGACGATAGAATGGTGGAATTCACTGCTGCAGAACAGAATAAAGAAAAAAGAATGAAAAGAAATGAAGACAGCCTAAGAGACCTCTGAGACAACATTAAATGCAACAATATTAGCATTATAGGGGTCCCAGAAGGAGAAGAGAGAGAGAAAGGACCAGAAAAAATATTTGAAGAGATTACAGTCGAAAACTTCCCTAACATGGGAAAGGAAATAGCCACCCAAGGCCAGGAAGAACAGAGAGTCCCATACAGGATAAACCCAAGGAGAAACATGCCGAGACACACAGTAATCAAACTTACAAAAATTAAAGACAAAGAAAAATTATTGAAAGCAACAAGGGAAAAATGACAAATAACATACAAGGGAACTCCCATAAGGTTAACAACTGATTTCTCAGAAGAAACTCTACAGGCCAGAAGGGAGTGGCATGACATATTTAAAGTGATGAAAGGGAAGAACCTACAACCAAGATTACTCTACCCGGCAAGGATCAGATCCTTGAATCAATGGAGAAATAAAAAGCTTTACAGACAAGCAAAAGCTAAGAGAATTCAGCACCACCAAACCAGCTCTACAACAAATGCTAAAGGAACTTCTTTAAGTGGGAAACACAAGAGAAAAGGACCTACAAAAGCAAACCCATAACAATCAAGAAAATGGTAATAGGAAAATACACACCAATAATTACCTTAAACACGAATGGATTAAATGCTCCAAACAAAAGACACAGGCTCGCTGAATGGATACAAAAACAAGACCCATCTATATGCTGTCTACAAGAGACCCACTTCAGACCTAGGGACACATACAGACTGAAAGTGAGGGGATGGAAAAAGATATTCCATGCAAATGGAAATCAAAAGAAAGCTGGAGTAACAATACTTATATCAGATAAACAGACTTTAAAATAAAGAATGTTACAAGAGACAAGGAAGGACACTACATAATGACCAGAGGATCAATCCAAGAAGAAGATATAACAATTATAAATATATATGCACCCAACATAGGAGCACCTCAATACATAAGGCAACTGCTAACAGCTATAAAAGAGGAAATCGACAGTAATACAGCAATAGTGGGGGACTTTAACACCTCACTTACACCAACGGACAGATCATCCAGACAGAAAATTAATAAGGAAACACAAGGTTTAAATGACACAATAGACCAAATAGATTTAATTGATATTTATAGGACACTCCATCCAAAAACAGCAGATTACACTTTCCTCTCAAGTGCACATGGAACATTCCCCAGGACAGATCATGGCATCTTGGGTCACTAATCAAGCCTTGGAAAATTTAAGAAAACTGAAATCATATCAAGCATCTTTTCCAACCACAACACTATGAGATTAGAAATCAAATACAGGGGAAAAAACATTAAAAACCCATACACATGGAGGCTAAACAATATGTTACTAAATAACCAAGAGATCACTGAAGAAATCAAAGAAGAAACAAAAAAATACCTAGAGACAAATTACAATGAAAACATGATGATCCAAAACCTATGGGATGCAGCAAAATCAGTTCTAAGAGGGAAGTTTGTAGCAATACAAGCCTACTTCAAGAAACAATAAAAATCTTAAACAAACAATCTAACCTTACACCTAAAGGAACTACAGAAAGAAGAACAAACAAAACCCAAAGTTAGTAGAAGGAAAGAAATCATACAGATCACAGCAGAAATAAATGAAATAGAAACAAAGAAAACAATAGCAAAGATCAATAAAACTAAAAGCTGGTTCTTTGAGAAGATAAACAAAATTGATAAACCTTTAGCAAGACTCATCAAGAAAAAGAGGGAGAGGACTCAAATCAATAAAATTAGAAATGAAAAAGGAGAAGTTACAACAGACACCACAGAAATACAAAGCATCTTAAGAGACTACTATAAGCAACTGTATGCCAATAAAATGGACAACCTGTAGGAAATGGACAAATTCCTAGAAAGGTATAACCTTCCAAGACTGAACCAGGAAGAAATAGAAAATATGAACAGACCAATCACAAGTAATGAAATTGAAGCTCATTAAAAATTTTCCAGCAAACAAAAGTCCAGGACCAGATGGCTTCACAGGTGAATTCCATCAAACATTTAGAGAACATTCTAACTTCCATCCTTCTCAAACTCTTCCAAAAATTGCAGAGGAAGGAACACTCCCAAACTCATTCTATGAGGCCACAATCACCCTGATACCAAAGCCAGATAAAGATACTACAAAAAAAGAAAATTACAGATCAGTATCACTCATGAATATAGATGCAAAAATCCTCAACAAAATACTAGCAAACAGAATCCAACAACACATTAAAAGGATCACACACCATGATCAAGTGGGATTTATCCCAGGGATGCAAGGACTCTTCAATATATGCAAATCAATCAATGTGATACACCATATTAACAAATTGAAGAATAAAAACCAAATGATTGGGCTTCCCTGGTGGTGCAGTGGTTGAGAGTCCGCCTGCCGATGCAGGGGACGCGGGTTCGTGCCCTGGTCCGGGAAGATCCCACGTGCCGCGGAGCGGCTGGGCCCGTGAGCCATGGCCGCTGAGCCTGCGTGTCTGGACCCTGTGCTCCACAACGGGAGAGGCCACAACAGTGACAGGCCTGCGTACCGCAAAGAAAAGAAACAAAACAAAACCAAATGATCCTCTCAATAGATGCAGAAAAAGCTTTTGACAAAATTCAACACTCATTTATGATAAAAACTCTGCATAAAGTGGGCATAGAGGGTACCTACCTCAACATAATAAAGGTCATATACGACAAACCCACAGCAAACATCATTCTCAATGGTGAAAAACTGAAAGCATTTCCACTAGGATCAGGAATAAGACAAGGATATCCACTCTTGCCACTAGTATTCAACATAGTTCTGGAAGTCCTAGCCATGGCAATCAGAGAAGAAAAATAAATAAAAGGAATACAAACTGGAAAAGAAGAAGTAAAACTGTCACTGTTTGCAGATGACATGATACTATACATAGAGAATCCTAAAGATGCTACCAGAAAACTACTAGAGCTAATCAATGAATTTAGTAAAGTTTCAGGATACAAAATTAATACACAGAAATCTCCTGCATGCCTATACAGTAACGATGAAAGATCAGAAAGAGAAATTAAGGAAACAATCCCATTCACCATTGCAACGAAAAGAATAAAATACCTAGGAATAAACATACCTAGGTATGTTTACCAAGGAGGTAAAAGTCCTGTACTCAGAAAACTATAAGACACTGATAAGAGAAATCAAAGATGACACAAACAGATGGAGAGATATAACATGTCCTATGTAATTCAAAGAATGTAATTGGATTATTTTATATAAATAAATTACACCCAGAGTCCATTCAATGCATCATGCTTGATTATTGATAGGTTCTTTGATTCCTAAATCCTCTGCAGGTCCACTGCGTATTTTACACATTTCCTTATCTGTTAAGTGTAGGATAGTAATTGCTGCCTATTTTCAGGTAGGTGATCAATGTCTTGGTTTAATTTTTTTAATTACCAAATAAAAATGAGCAAGATTAGTCTTTGCTCACAACTTAAAATAAACTGGTACAAAAATGATTCTGCCCATCTGCAAACAAACATGAGGATTATGATCTGTGATCTAATTCTTTATCCCCTTAGAGAACAGCAAGCATAGCCTAGTCCAGTATATAACAAGATACGGTAGGATGAAGGTAGGAGTGCTAAGGCCAGAGATAAAGGAAGAATGAATTAGAAAATGAGAAATGAGGAAAGAAAAAAGACATAGGAAGAAAAGAGAGCATAGCTATTGTGAATAAATGAAAGAGAGCATTAATTTCCTTGGGATTTAAGCGGTGGTTATATACTGGCTACCTCTTTTTTCACTAGGTATGACAATTAAAAATATTGGTATAAAATAGCATAATGTGGTATTATTATCATAGGGAAATAGGGGAATAAATTAATTCTGATTCCAAAGTCAGCATTATGTCAGGCAACAATGTTTTTGTTGATATTCCTTTAGAAAAACCATCTATGTCTCCATTAAGAAATATTCACTCAAAAATGATGTGGCAATTTTTAGATATTCCCATTACCAGTAGAAACTTGGGAGGAAAAAACAGTCATGAGCTGTGGCACTAACTATATTTATATAAATCATGGGTGGTCTATATTCAGTGTTTCCTCCTCAATTTATTTCTGATGAAAGAGGAGAATTTTCCATCTAGACTGAACCATTTGAGTTTCCCCAATCATGCCTTCTTTCATTCCACTCTTTTCACCTGGAATATCTTTCCCACTTTTTCTCCAGAATAATTCCTACTCCACCATAAATTCTGAATTTAGACATCACTCTGAGAAGCACTCCCTGGTACCACCTCTCCTGCATACTCCTATAATGGAATATAGGAGTATATCACCACATATGGCACACTGTAGTATAAATAACTGTTCACTTGTCTCCCTCACCCCACTCCCCAAATTAGTCTTTCTGCTACTTGAAGGCAAGGTCCCTACTGTTTTCATCATTGTGTTCTTAATGCCTGATACATAGTGAGTAATCGGTAATTGTTAGCTGACTAAATAGGTCAATGGGCAATAAATAAATGCAGGAAGAATGGGAGGGATGGAAGAAATCTGGGGGAAAAGATGCTTGACAATGCTTATTCATAGCCCAACCATAAAGGTTTTGTGTGTCTATAAGAGAAGTGCCACTTCCCACCATCTGTGATTTATAAAAAGGGTGCTTTTGACAGATGTTGGCCATCCTCAGCATACTCCATTTTCACAGAAGCACAGACTATACAGTGCTCTCCTATGTAATTCAACAGTGATTCCACTCAATCACTAGCAAGCAACCAATGTGACTGTGTGAAAAAGAAACTTTGAGACAATTATTTGTTTCTACCAAAGAGATATGGAGTAAGTAGAGATGTAATCTCTCCTGATTTTGATAAGGCATTTTGATTGTTTCACAAAACAAAGTTAAAGATATTTAGAAAAGTTGGCTTGGGGCCATGTGTATATTAAAGAAGTGAATGACTGATTTAGGGGTTGCATTCAAAGGGCAATTACTAGTGATACATTATCAATTTGGAGAACACTTCTAAGCTGTGTTTGACAGGGATAATCCCTACATTTCTTACCTTTACTAATGTTCAAAATAAAAAAATTGAATATATGCAGTTGTTTGTATTCTGTTCAAAATAAATTTCAAATGACTTTGATGAAATGGGTAAATTTCTTATAATATGACGTGAAAAATGAAGACAAAATACATCTACTTAGAAATGAAAATAAATCATTCACATGCAGAATAAAGTACAGTTGACAGGTAAACATTAAGGACAAAAGAAAAACACCTGGGAGTAAGGGTCAATACTAGATTTGACTGTGAGCAGAATGAGTTAGCAAGATAATGCCCTAAACCAGTCGTTTTCAACCAGGCATGATTTTACCCCGCAAGATGCATTTGGCAATTTGTCTGGAGACATTTTTGACTGTCATGATTGAGGAGGGTGCTACTGGCATCTAGTGGATAGAAACCAGGGATACTACTATACATACTACACACAACAAAATCTCCCCACAACAAAGAATTATCTGGTCCAAATTTTCAATGGTGCTGAAGTTGAGAAAAAAACAAGTATAATAAAAGCATTATGTGATATAAGAATGTCATGAAAAATGAATGGTAATAGGCATTTAAAATTCCCTCAACAATATTCTGTATCAAATCCTTATTAGAATATTGTGTCCTGTTTAGGATGTTACCCTTTAGAAAGTGTAGGCTATGAATGACCGGAAATAGACGGTATCATGATTGCCCAAGCCTTGCCCTTCTGCTGATGCAAGGAACATTATGCTATTACTCTGTCTCTCACCTATTAGGATATCTGGAAGTAATTCACACCTGTTTTGAAGCTCAGTTCTGTGTCTTGGGTTAGCATAAAGAAAATCTAAGATTCCTGGACAAAAAATGCCCATAAATACACTGTCTGATAAACAGACTGAAAAAGAAATCTGAATAAAGTTTAAGTTGAATGTTCTGGAGAATTAAGCCAGTTCTCAATTATGTGCTAAAAGAAAATCTCTAAAAGTTAGAACACAGAAAAATATCAAATATACGAATACAAATACCACAAAAGTTTAAATGAATGAGCCAAAAATCTTACATTACCAACATCAAACTATCCCAAAAGCTTAACATGTTTTAATATGCATTTTATAGTTAGAAATGTGGTAAAAATGAAGAATGAGTGATTCCAAAGCAAAATAAACAAATCTTCAAATCACTTTAGAGTAGACAACGGTTAGAAAAGGGATAAGGTGCTGGAAATGAAGTTAAAAGTGATCATTTTAAAAAGTGGGAAATGACAAGCAAGTTTTTGTGGTGAGAAGAGTTTATTTTCGTGAAGCCACATTGAACAAAATGACACAGTGGAACCGTTTTGTGTGGTCCTGTTCATATTTCCATTGGAGAGGCACTGTGCTGATTCTACCATATGCTTTGCAGCCAAATATGACAAAATGTGACTTTAAGCAAAAATATGTATAAAGTATTGTTTATTGTTTAAATTCCAAAACAAGTATTACATTCAGAATAAGAACCATGTACTAGTTAAGCACCGTAAAAACACCCTAAGAATGTATGGCCATAGCTTCAGTCTAAACGTTTTCTAAATTTTCTTTAAAGAGAAAGTTGAACTTAATATATTATTTAATTCATTAACCTGCTCAATAACACAAATGCACTAAATTCTACTTTGATAATGGATCGTTCAATAACTAAAAGGGCATAATTTGTATTACTGTAATAGAATGCAAGTTGGAAATGGAGAAAAATGTAAGAAGGCTTCAGATAAGTCTTTTTACTTCATAGCCAGTAGTTTCAACCTCTTCCACAACAAAATCATTTCCCAGAAATACCAACACAAAATTAAGGATATTCCTTAGCGTTTCCTTACCTAGGCAAGTGGGACAAGTGTCAACTCTTGAATAATTAGGAATTAACCACAGTTGGCATTTTCTAAATCAATGCCTTTCTCAATTCTGAAAAAGTCTCTGCCTTTATCTCTTCACATACGGGAATTGCTAGTTCTCTCTATTCCTCCTATATTTTTTGGAGCTCCTCATGAAGCAAATGTTAGATCTCCTCATTTTAAATTTTAAATTAAAATTAAATTAATTTAAAATTCATGTTTTAACCCCTTTCTTACTCTTTTCTTTTCTTACCTTTTCCCCCATTTATCCTCTCTGTGCTGCATTATTGTTACCTTCTCAGATTGATCTTTCAGTTCACTAACTCTTTCTTCAATTGTCTCTAACATATGGCTTAATGTATCCATTGAATTTTATATTTCCAATGACTACATTTTTCATTTCTAGAAGTTCTCCTAAGTTATCTTTCAAACCTACGCTTTCTTTATTGCTAATATCTTTTTTAAATTTTGTGTTCCTTCCTTTATGCCCTTATTAATTTCTTTTAAAATATTAGTTGATGATTCTTTTTTAATTTTCTCACCATTTAAATCATGGAAGAACAAAATTCCAGCCAACTAGTGGACTGTACTGATGTGGGACATTGCCCCCTCACTTCAAATATAAACCGGTATGCTGAATAAAATAGTACAATCAAACAAAATTAAATAGCTGAGTTATAAATTTTAAAATGAGAAATATGCAGGTGCTAAAAATGAAGAAGGAACTTGAAGAGTAGTGTTATAGGTTGAATTGTGTCCCCCCAAACACTCATACATTGAAGTCCTAACCCACAGTACCTCAGAATGTGATCTGATTTGGAAATAGTTTCATTGAAAATGTAAGTATTTAACTTAGGATAAGGTCATAACTGGAGTACAGCAGGCCCCTAATCCAATATGACTGGTATCTTTATAAGAAGGAGAAGTTTGGACATAGACACACACATGTAAAAAGATATCATGTGAAGATGAAGGCAGAGATTAGGGTGATGCTCTTACACACTGAAGAATACCAAAGATTGCTAGCAAAGCAACCAGAAACTGGGTGAGAAGCATGAAACAGATTTTTCTTCCTAGCCCTCAGAAGGAACCAACCCTGCTGACACTTTGATCTCAGACTTCTAACCTCCAGAACTGTGAGACAATAAACTTTTGCTGTTTAAGCCACCCAATCTGTGGTACTTTGTTACAGCAGCCCTATCAAACTAATACAAGTGGTAAGCTGAAGCCAAAAATATGGGGCTCAATAGGTAATCAGGACTAGTGATGAGTCTTACTGTCTAGGAGCTAGAATTTCAAGCCTGGGAAAGAAAAGAAATTCAGGGATAGACCTTTAACCAGGGAGGTAAAACTGGCATAACATCAGGGATCCAGGAGTGCTTCTTTATAAAAAAATAAAATAAAAGCTAGAGAAATTCTACTTACTGAGTTAGAGAAATAAAGTATATCATCCTAGAACCCTGGGCAGAAAAATAATCTACATCTACAGAGATAATCTTACTTCTTCCTTTCAAATTTGGATGCCTTTTATTTCTTTTTCTTGCTTAATTTCTCTGGCTAGGACATTACTATGTTGAATAGAAGTGGCAAAACCAGGCATGCTTACTTTTTTCCTGATCTTAGAGGAAAATAATTCAGCCTTTCATGATTGCGAATGATGTTCGCTGTGGATTTTTCATATACTATTTTTATTATGCTTTACGGTAGTTTCGTTCTGTTCCTAGTTTGTTGAATGGTTTCATCATGAAAGGGTATTGAATTTTGTCAGATGCTTTTTCTGCCTCAATTGAGATGATCATATGGATTTTTTTCCTTCATTCTGTTAATGTGGTATATTACACTGATTGATTTTCATATGTTAAATTATTCTTGCACTCCAGAAATAATCCCATTTGGTGATGGTGTATAATCCTTTTAGTGTACTGTTGAATTCAGTTTATTAGTATTTTGTTGACAATTTTTGCATCAGCATTCATAAGATATTGGTCTACATTTTTTTTTTTTCTTGTAGTTTCTTTGTCTGGCTTTATTATCAGGCTAGCTTCATAGAATGAGTTAGGAAGTATTTCTTTCTCATCAATTTTTGGAAAATTTGAGGATTGATATTAGTTCTTATTTAAATGTTTGGTAGAATTCACCAGTGTAGCCACCAGGTCCAGGGCTTCTCTTGTTAGGAAATTTTTGATTAATGATTCAATCTCATTAAGAGTTATAGGTTTATTCAGATTTTCTAATTCTTCATGATTCAGTCTTGGTAGGTTTTGTGTTTCTAAGAATTTGTTCATTTCATCTAAGTATCCAATTTGTTGGCATACAATCACTCATAGTACTCTTTTATAATCCTTTTAATCCTAGAGTCAGTAGTAATATTCCCACTTTCATTTCTGATTTTGGTAATTTGAGTCTTCTCTCTTTATTTTTTTAGTCAATCTATCTAACAGTTTGTCCATTTTGTTGATCATTGTGAAGAACCAACTTTTGGTCTTGTTGATTTTTCTCTATTGATTTCCTAGTTTCAATTTCATTTATCTGTGTTCTACTCTTTATTATTTCTTTCCTTCTTCTAACTTTGAGTTTAGTTTGTTCTTCTTTTTTCTAGTTCCATAAGTTGTAAAGTTAAGGTTATTGATTTAAAATATTTTTGGGGTTTTTAATGTAAGTGTTTATAACCATAAGTTTCCCCCTTAGCACTGCTTTCACTGCATCCCATAAGTTTTGTTATCTGTGCTTTCATTTTCATTTGTCGCTGTCTTAGTCTGCTTGGGATGTTGTAACAGAAAATCATGGATTGGTGGCTTAAACAACAAAAATTTATTTTCTCACAGTTTTGGAGACTGGAGATCAAGTGCCAACAGAGTTGGTATCTGGTAAGAACTTTCCCTTTGAGTTGCAGACTGCTGCCTTCTTACTGCGTGCTCTCACAAACTCTTCTTGTGCCCATGGAGAGAGAGAGAGAGAGAGAGAGAGAGAAACAGACAGACAGACAGAGGCAGGCAGAGCTCTCTGATGTCTCTTATAAGGACACTAGTTCTATTGGATCAGGACCCTACCTTTCTTACCTCATTTAACCTTAGTTGCTTCCTTAGAGGCTCCATCTCCAAATACAGTCACACCGGGATTAGGGTTTCAACATATGAATTTTGAGGGGACACAAACACTCAGTCCATAACATTATGCCCTCCAAATTCATTCCTTCTCACATGCAAAATACATTCATTCCATATCAAGAGCCCCAAAGTCCAAAGCCCAAAACCTCATCTGAAAATGATCTAAATCATATATGGGTGAGATTCCAGGTACAATTCATATTGAGGCAAAATTCCTCTCCAGCTATAAACCAGACAAGTTATGTTCTTCCAAAATATAATGGTGGGACAGGCATAGAGTAGACATTCTCATTCCAAAAGAGAGAAACTGGAAGGAAGAAAGGGGCAATGGCTCCCAAGCAAGTTCAAAACCTAGCAAGGCAAATTCCATTAGAGCTTAAGGCCCAAGGATAGTCGTATTTTGTTTGATGGTCTGTCTTCTGGACCCACTGTGGTGGCTGTCCCACCTTCTGGACTCACTGGTGCAGTGGACCCATCTCCACAGCTCTACTGGGCAAGGGTCACACCCCTGCAATTCTGCCAGGCAGGAACCTTGTCTCCACAGCTCTGCTGAGCAGAGGCTGTCTGGTCATTGAAACTGAGGCCGTGAGCCTGATGATCTCTGAATCACCTTCAGGATCATTCTTCCCTTTTCTTGAAGAATAGCACATGTTCATAGCCAAATAGCCCTACTGTCCTTTTCTCTTGAATCTAAGAATTCCAACAGCCTCCTTTCATTTAGTTCACCCGTGGCCCCTTCAGTTCAAACTGGCAGGGTTTCTGATCCTATAATCCCATAATCTTTTCATTGAGTTGCAGTCCAAACACATGCTTGGTGTTCTCCTTACTACATGCTTTCTCATTTTTTGCAATATGGAGGGGCTGAGAATTTTCCAAATCTTTAAGTTCTGGTTCTGTTTTGTTTAACAACTCCTTCTTTCATTCATAGCTCTCCTCTTGCATTTTACTATAAGCGGTCAAGAGGCCCTGGTTTCACCTTCAACATTGTGCTTAGAATCTCCTCAGCTAAATATCCAATTTCATTGTTCACAACTTCTATCTTCCACAAACTACTAGAGCACAAGTCAGCCAACTTCTTTGCCACTTTATAACAAGGATCGCCTTTTTATCAATTTCCAGTATCCTGTTCTTCATTTCCATCTGAGACCTCACCAGAATGGCCTTTAACATCTATATTTCTACCAACATTTTCTTTATGATTATTTACGTATTCCCTAAGAAGATGGAGGTTTTCTCTCTGGCTCTCCTCTTTGCTTTAAGATCCCTCACCAGAATCCATATGTCTACCAACAGTCCCTTCATGGCAACTGAGGCTTTTTTTTTAGCAGGTATCCCCCAAATCTGCAGCCTCTACCCATTACCTAGTTCCAAAGCCATTGCCACATTTTCAGGTATTTTTACAGCTGCAACATACTTCATGGTACCAAAATCTCTCTACCAGGACAGCTGTAACAAAATACTACAGACTCTGTGGCTCAAGCAACAATTATGTATTTTCTCACAGTTCTGGAAACTGGAAAGATCAAGGTGAGAGCTCTCTTCCTGGCTTGCAGATGGTCACATTCTCAGTGTGTCTTCACATGGCCTTTCCTTGGTGAGGGCGGGGGGGGGGGGGGCGGGGGGACAGAGAGAGAGAGAGAGAGAGAGAGAGAGAGAGAGAGAGAGAGAGAGAGAGGGAGGGAGAGAGAGAACTCTCTGGTGTCTCTTCTTATAAGGATACTAATCCTATCAGATCAAGGGCCCATACTTACTACCCCATTTAACCTTTACTTACTTCCTAAGGGTCTCATCTCCAAATACAGCCATACTGGGGGTTAGATTTTCAAAAAATTTGAGGGGAACACAAACATTCAGTCTATCTTACTCTCTGAGTACCTTCTAATTTCCCTTGTGATTTTTTTCTGTGATCCATTAGTTGTTTAATTTCCATATATTTGTGAATTTTCCAGTTTTCATTCTGTGATTGATTTTTAACTTCATTCTGTTGTGGTCAGAGAAGATACTTTGTATGATATATCTTTGGATCTACTGAGAGTTCATTTGTGACCTAATATATGTCTACCCTGGAAAATATTCATTACATGCTCACTTGAGAAGAATGTGTATTTTGTTGTTATTGAGTAGAATGTCATGTATTAGACCTGTTAGATCTAGTTGGTTTATTATGTTGTTCAAGTCCTCTATTTCCTTACTTATATTCTGTCTGGTTGTTCTATCCGTTATTGAGAGTCAAATATTGTAGTCTCCAAATATTATTGTAGAAATGTCTCTCCCTTCAATTCTGTCAATTTTTGCTTCATATATTTTGATGGTCCATTATTAGGTGCATAAGTGTTTATAATGGTAATATCTTTTTGCTGTATTGAACCTTTTATTAATATATAATGTCCTCATTTGTCTCTTGTACTTTTCTGATTTAAAGTCTATTTTGTCTAATATTAATATAACCACCCCTGCTCACTTTTGGTTACTATTTGCATGGAATATCTTTTTCCATTCTTGCACTTTCAATCTATTTGTGTCTTTGGATCTAAAATGAGTCTCTCTTGTAGACAGCATTTAGTTGGATCTGTTTATTAACCCATTCTGCCAATCTCTGTTTTTTGATTGGAGAGTTTAATCCATTTACATTTAAAGTAATTGTTAATAAAGAGGGATTTCTGTCATTTTGCTATTTGTTTTCTATATGCCTTGTAACTTTCTTGCCCCTCGTTTCCTGCATTACGGTCTCTTTTGTATTTAATTTTTCTGTAGTAAAAGGTTTTAATTCTCTTCTAATTTCTTTTTATGTACACTCTATAACTATTTTCTTTGTGGTTACCATGATGATTACATTTTACATCCTAAACTTATAACACTAATTTGAATTCACACTGGCTTAACTCCAAAAACATTCAAAAACTCTGCTCATTTATAGCTATGTCCCCACCCCTTTCAGTTACTGGTGTCACAAAATTATATCTTTTTACACTGTATGTCCAAAACTTAAACTAATATTTTGGTTTTTTTAAAGGCATTAGCCTTTTGAAATTATGTAGAAAACAAAATGTGAAGTTACAAAAGTTATAATAACTTTTACAATAAATTTAAAAAATGTATTAGTCTCTTAAATCATGCGGAAGACAAAAAAAGTGGAATCATAGACTATTGGTACAGTAATACTAACTTTAATAACTGCCCATATGTTTACCTTTACTAAGATCTTTATTTCTTCATAAAGCTTCAAGTTATTGTCTAGTGTCTTTTTGTTTCAACCTGCAGGACTCCCTTTAGGAGTTCTTGCAGCGCAGGTCTAGTGGTAAAGAACTCGCTCAGATTTTGTTTATCTGGGAATGTCTTAATTTCTCCCTCACTTTTCAAGGACAGTTTTGCTGGATATAGGATTCTTGGGATTCTTAGTTGACAGGTTCTTTCTTTTAACACTTGAATATATCCACCTACTGCCTTCCTACCTCCAAATTTTCTGATAACAAATCTGCTGATAATCTTATTGAGGACCACTTGTGTGTGACCATTTGCTTTCCTCTTGCTGCTTTTAAGATTCTCTTTGAATTTTAACGGTTCGATTATAATAATAGCAGTATGGATATCTTTGAATTCATGCTACTTGGATTTCATTGACCTTAGGTTTTTTTTGTTTGTTTGTTTGCTTTGGCTGTGTTGGGTCTTCGTTGCTGCATGCAGGGTTTCTCTAGTTGCGGCAAGTGGGGGCTACTCTTTGTTGCAGTGCATGTGCTTCTCACTGTGGTGGTTTCTCCTGTTGCGGAGCATGGGCTCTAGGCACACAGCCTTCAGTAGTTGCAGCACATGGGCTCAGTAGTTGAGGCATGCATGCCCTAGTGTGTGCAGGCTTCAGTAGTTGCAGCATGTGGGCTCAGTAGTTGTGGTGCGCGGGGTCTAGGGCTTGCAGGCTCCAGTAGTTGTGGCGCATGGGGTCAGTAGTTGTGGCTTGTGGGCTCTAGAGCGCAGGCTCAGTAGTTGTGGTGCATGGGCTTAGTTGTTCCATGGCATGTGGGATCTTCCCAGACCAGGGATCGAACCCATGTCCCCTGCATTGGCAGGCAGATTCTTAACCACTGCACCACCAGGGAATTCCCAACCTTAGATGTTTATCTTCTTGTCTCTCATCAAATTTTGGAGGTTTCCAGCCATTATTTCTTCAAATAATCTCTCCTTCACTTTCTTTCTTTCTTTTCCTTATGGTACTCCCACAATGTGTAAGTTGGTCCACTTGATGATGTCTCACAAGTCCCTTAGACTCTGTTTACTTTTCTTTAATTTTACTTTTTTTTCCTGTTCCTCAGACTTGATAATTCCAATTATCCTATCTTCAAGTTTGCTGAATCTTCCTTCTGCCTGTTGAAATCTGCCTTTGAATCCCTTCAGTGAATTTTTCATTTTGGTTATTTCTTCTGGGCATCTTTTTAAATTTTTTGTCTCTTTATTGGCATTTCCATTTTGTTCATGCATTGTTTATATGACTTTCCCCACATCTTCCTTTAGTTCTTTGAGTATTTTTACAACAATGGTTTTTAAAATCTTTGTCTAGTATGTCTACCTTCTTGTCTATCTCAAGGATAGTTTCCGTTTGTTTATTTATTTCCTTTGAATGGGCAATACTTCCCTGTTTCTTTATATTCCTTGAGATTTTCTTTTGTTGAAAAATGGATATTTGAATCTAATAATGTGGTATCTCTTGAAATTAGATTCTCCTCCTTTCTCAAGGGCTTGCTGGTTTATGTTTTTGTCTTATTTTGATTGTTTTAAGCTTGCCCTGAAGTGTAAACTTAAGGTCTTTGCAGGTCTCTTCTGAGCCTGTGCCTTTCCCTGGGCATGTGTAATGACTTTCTAATTTCCTCTATATATACAGCTGCTTTTGAATGTCCTAGGCTTCAACGTCTGACTCCCCAAAGGGGAAAAACAGAAAAATGAAGGAGGGTTAAAAAAAAAAGGGGGGGTTGCCAACTCATTACCTCCCCTGGAAGTCACTTGAACCAGGGAGGGAGAGGCTTGCAACAATGGAGGGGGGTGGTGCAAATAATAGCTGGCCACCTCTGTGTCTGCACTTCCATGATCAGAACAAGCAATCAGAACACAGATCTTCAATATTTAGAGGACATAGTCCTCAATGCCTACCTTGGCTCCTGCAAGCTGCATGCAAGCTGCTCCAAGATCAAGTACACAGCTGTCTGCCTTGGCTGGGGAGCTGCTACTGTGCTGAATTGAAATTGATTAAAATTAACTGCAATTTATTGTCAAAGACTTTCCCTGCAAGCCTTTAACAGACTCCAGAGTTCCAAAATAATTGCATCTGCCAGGGCAATTGTTGTCTAGGTGAGAGGACAGATTTCTGGTGCTTTTTACTCTGCCATCTTCCCAGAATCTTCCTCCCTAGTTAAATATTTTTAAGAAATACAGAGTCTGCAAATATCAACATTGCTGTGAACTGAGGTGTTTTCTTTCTTTTAAAGTAAAAAAAGAAAAAAAGAAAAAGTTAACATAACCACCTGTTTTTACTTGGAAGAAACTCTAGGGTGCAAATTCATTTATACTAAATACTGCATGGTCTGACTTCACATGATTCCTACAAACATACAAATATTATTACTAATGATGCCAAGATTTTGTGATTCAAAATGTGGACTGAAAGGGGAGAGAAATGAGATCTTTAAGAGAAACTTACATGCATATGAAATCCGGACTCAAGAGAGCTGAAGTTCACGCTACATCTTGGAACACAAATGGAATGTAATTTACTCCTTCACTCCTTTATTCATTCATTCATTCATTCAATGAATATTTATTGTGTGCCATTATGTCCCAAGCACTGTCCTAGACATTAAATACACAACAGTGAAGAAAAAGACAAAGTCTCTTTCTCATAAAACTTACATTCTCACAGACACAAAAATAGTAAACACAACGAATAAATTATACACTATTTTCAAGGGCAATGCTCTAGAGAAAATATAAATTAGGGAAAGGGAACGATGAGTATCAGGGTGGGGAAAAGTGCTTGCTATTTCTTCTGCAGTGTTTAGGGAAGCCCTCATAGTAGTAAATAATCTTATATATTTGAATTATAGCTAATTCAGTTGGTAGTCAAATCTTCCTTTCAATCAGTTAATATGCAACACCCATATTAGTCTAACTTTCTCCACCTGGAGATTCTTTTGATCTTTTTTCCTTATTAAATTAAAATGTTCCAAAATGCTGTGCTTGTTGCTTAGTGGATCAGGCATGTGATGTACAAAAACCTGAATAAATATCCCTCCACCCCCCACCCCAGAGGTGATTCTTTAAAGGATTTGTTAAAATGCCAAAATGGTGTCACAGAAAACACGTCAAATAAAGATTGAAGTTTACTTTATGAAAAAAAAAGTGTTTAACAAGGGTTTATGGGGGTTTATAAAAACACCTTAACACCTTACAGACCTAAGGGGGAAAAAGCTGTATTTAAGTATCATGCACCAATAGCAGACCACCCAATGCTGATGACTAGAATCCTCAAACAGACCCATCCTTGGGAGCCCATGTGGAGACCATAATTTTATGGTCTTTTTAATTGTATTTGGGTTATTACCTCATGCCCCAGCAAACACCTACAGTATTTAATAAAAATGAGTGCAGAACACTGTTCTCGTTAAACTATGTATTAACCAAAATCATAAACTAAGTATGCTTCACCATAAATTAACTGGGTGTTTAATGTTTCTTTGCTTTTAAGTTATATTTATTTTTCTTATAACATGGTATATGCTTCACTATGTACCAAATCAATGTTAATTGACTTAGCATTTAGACACAGTCTCCTATCTCTAGCTCACAGAGCCACAAACCCACCTGCCCTGCATATTATAAAGGGATAAATACAGTTAATCAACCCTCCAGATATTCAAAAAAGTGGCTATAAAAATCATTAGGAAATTTTTTTTTTAATTTAAAAATTTTAAAAATAAAAAACAAATCACTGGGACTGAAAAGCAAACAAACCTTTTCTTTTTTTTTTTTTTAAGAACAGGGGAAAACCCACTTCATTTTGTATTTGTCTAGAGTCTAGTTGTAGTACTACTACTTACATCAAAGTTGATTCACATACAAAAAGTTGTGGTCTTCCTCTGCAGAACAAAAGGAAGTCTCTTGAAAAACTAAATTCCTTCATTTTATGTTTGTCTAGAGTCTAGAAAACAGATTCTTAATTTTTTGCTTCAGTGCTCTGCAGAAAAAATTAACAGATGAAGACAACATACAGAATTTAGAATTGATGTTCTTTACCACCACCACTGTCTGACTAGATATTCCAGCAAAATTCCCTTAATTACTAATTTACAGCTTCTTCTATTTCCTTACGTGGTCATGCCATAACCCATTAAATTTTGATTTGTGCAGCCCTCCCCCTACAACATCACACTGATGGAATTCTTATTTAAGTCCCTCAGCATTTCCTAATTGCCAAAATTGCTTGTCTCTTTTCAGTCCCAATTGATTTGACTTCTCTGTAACTTCGACCTTATAGAGCAGAGGTCTCCAAACTTTTTGGCACCAGGGACCAGTTTTGTGGAAGATAATTTTTCTATGGACTGAGTGGCAGGGAGAGGGGAATAGGGGGTGCTTCAGGCGGTAATGGGAGCGATGGGGAGCGATGGGGAGCAGCAGATGAAGCTTTGCTCACTTGCCTGCTGCTCACCTCCTGCTGTGCAGCCCTGTTCCTAACAGGCCATGGACTGGTACCACAACAGGGGTTGGGGATCCCTGTTATTGAGCACTCCTTCCTCCATGAAGCCCTCCCCCACTTGGGTTTCCACACCATCACCATCCTGGATCCCACCCTACAGTCTTGGAGCCACTCCTCAGTCTCCTACTCTGGCTTCATTTTCTCTGATCATCTTTTAATTACCAGTGATCCTATAACATCCTGGACATTCTTCTCTTTTCACTCTGTAAACATTCCCTGAGTGATTCTACCAATCTTAGTCTACTGACTATACGGTTGCAATTCAAATTGAATGTGTGATGTCCCCCTCCTCCAAGAAGTGTTGGAACACTCCTCCCCCAGTGTTCCTAGTCTCAGTAAGAACAGATATTACCGACCAGGTGCTGGTGAGAGAAACTTAGACGTCAGAATTCTCTTTCCTCTACCTTCCATGTAGAGTTACCAGATTTAGCAATTAAAAATACAGGACCCTCAACTAAATTTTAATTTCAATAAACAATGAATAATTTTTTGTATTACTATTTCACAAGTATTGAAATTTCACCGTATTGTATTTGGCAATCCTACCCCTACACCTAATCAAACATCAAGCTCCTAATTATTTCTCACTAATTAGGAGAAATATTGTCTCAGTGGACAATTTCATGTCCATTTATTTCCCATTGCCATCATCCTAGATTTAGCCACCATTGTCTCTTGCTTAGATCTCTAAAATATCCTCCCAAACAGACTCCCTGAATGCTCCATGACCCCTTAACATCTCTACACAGCACAGTAATCTTTTAAAAGACATGAATTATATCATGACATCCTTCTCCTTATTTCCCCTCAACAAATTCCTTACTATTAATACCTCAGTATTGGCCTCTGCCTACGCCAATAGGCAAAGGCAAGTAGTAGAACCTACTTTTTAGTGATTCTATTAAGTTTTTTATGCTTTGGCCACAATTATCTTATTTCAAACTCTTTTAGAGCCTTCCTGCCTTCACACAGATAATTTCCACCACCCTAGGCTTTATAGATCACTGATAACAGAATTTTTAAAGTAATTTATTGAGGAGAAATTCACATAGAACAAAATTAACCATTTTAAAGTGAAAAATTCAGTGGCATTTAGTACACTCACAGTGTTGTCCAGCCTCTACCTCTATATTTTCCTAAAACATTTCCATTACTCCAAAGTAAAACTCTTTAGGGAATTCCCTGGTGGTCCAGTGGTTAGGACTCTGCACTTTCACTGCTGAGGGTGTGGGATCCCTGGTCTGGAAACTAAGATCCCACAAGCTGTGGGGCTTGTCCAAAAAAAAAGAAAAAAAAGTCAAAGTAAAGCCCGTTACCCAGTAAGCAGTTTCTCCCCTTGCCCCCTCTCCTCATCTCCCAGCATCCATCAAACTGCTCTCTGTCTCTGTAGACTTGCATATTCTAGACAATTCAAATAAATGAAATCATACAATATGTGGCCTTTAGTGTCCAGCTTCTCTCATTTAACATGTTTTAGAGGTTCATTCATGTTGTGGTAAGTATCAGTTCTTCATTCCTTTTTTGTGGCTGAATAATATTCCATTGTATATCTATACCATGATTTGTTTTTCCATTCATTTGTCAATGAACATCTGGGCTATCTCCATCTTTTGGATATCATGAATAATGCTGCTATGAACGTGCTTGTACATGCACTTGCTTGAATACCTGTTTTTAGTTTCTTTTGGGTATATATCTAGGCATGGAATTGCAAGTCATATGGTAACCCTGTAGCTTAATTCCTAACTTTTTGAAGAACCACTAAATCGTCTTCCACAGCAACTGAACTATTTTACATTCTTATCAGCAATGCATGAGGGTTCCAATTTCTCTACATCCTCATCAATACTGGTTATTATCTGACATTTTGATTATAGCCATCCTAGTGGGTATGAAGTGGTATCTCATGTGGTTTTGATTTGTATTTCCCAATGAATAATGATTTTGAGCATTCTTTCATATGCTTGGTTGCCATTTGTATATATGTTTTGGTGAAATGTCTGTTCAAGTCCTTTCCCTATTTTTTAAACTGGGTTGTTTGTCTTTTTGAGTTATAAGAGTTCTTTAAATATTTTGGACACTAAATCCTTATCAGATATGTACTTTGTCAATGTCTTCTGTCATTCTGTATGTTATCTTTTCACTTCCTTGATAATGGCCTCTGATGCACAAAAGTTTTTAATTTTAATGAAGTCTATTTATCTATTTTTTTCTTTTGTTGCTTGTGCTTTTGGTGTCATATCTAAGAATTAGTTGTCAAATTCCTGGTCATGAAGATTTACCCCTACAGTTTCTTCAAAGAGTTTTACAGCGTTTAGTTTTTATGTTCAGGTCATTTATCCATTTTGAGTTACTTTTTATATATTCCTATCTTCTTCCCCATCTCTTTCCACTTCTCCTGTACAGCCCCTGTATGTCTTTCAGGGCTCAGCTTACATGTTACCTTCCCTCCCTGTCAGAGTAAATAAGGTCTCCTATTAAATGCCCGCATTGCACTGTGTACTTAACTTCTGTCCTCTCTGCTACATTGTAAGTTCCAGAAGATAAGGCTTATGTTTGTCTGATCCACAGCTTCATCCCCATTGCCCAGTAGGGTGTCTGCCATGTATATTCAGAAATGTTCGTGGAATCACCCACTTCCCATAATTTATCTCCAACTCAGGCCTCTTCTCAATCGTACTTATTCAATGAATACAATTTTTTTTCCCTTGCCTCCAAGTCTCTGTCTGAAGTAAGCTGTGCTCATTGTCTGCCTAAACTACTATGTATCCTTCAAAACTTGCTCAAATGTCACCTCTTTTATAAAGACGTATATGACTTCTATAGATATTTATTCACTCCTTTATAGCACCCTGTAGCTATTTCCATAACAGCACTCGACATATTGCATTACGGTTAATCTTTACATTCTTATCAGCATGTGTCATATGCTGTAGGACCAGGTCTGGTCCTACACTAGGCTATGAACTCTTCAATGGCAAGGAATAACCACCTTTTTATTTCTTTAGTGCCTCATACAGTGCCAGAAACATAGTAGGAACCCAACAAATATTTGTTAAATAAATCAGTGAATGAATATGTGGACAGTGAAAAAACATGAATCAAATTAATAATTACTTTTCTGTGTCCCCATAAGTGAGAAGACCTGAAAGTTGCCTTAGAATGATGTAGTAATTGCTCAGGTCTCCATCATAATCACCAGGCCAGTTGTGGATCTGCCCTTCAAATTTTCTGTTTAACTACATAGAAATTAAATTCCTGGGTTAATGAGCTTGTAAGACAAGTCAACTACCAGAGTTTTAAAAAAAATTTTTAGATGCTTGGTACTGTGCTGGGTACTATGGGACAAAGAAAAGAAACATAAGGCAGGATCTTTGTCCTTACAATCTCGATTAGCAGAAAAGATGAACTAAAATGAAATAATGAATGAATTATATAACAATTAATGCATAATATAAGAATAGTCTATAACTAAGTACTAATTATCTGAGTTTAAAGCTATAAATGCAATGGAATTCAGAAATAAACAAATAAACTTTACTTATGTAGGAAATCATTACTGCATACCTATTATTATAACAGGCTCTGTGCTAGATGCTGGGAATCTACATATGAAGAAGACGTCCCCTTCTTAGTCAAGAACGCTTTTGAGCATCTGAATAAAATCATGCTCCTCTCTCTAGGAAAATGCTGACATAGCCATTTAGTCAGAAGCACAGGTTAACAATGTGGACTTGCGACTGGCATCTGAAGTGAGGGGAAGTCTTGTGGGCCAGAGCACTTACCTGTGGGATCTGCACTAACTCCAGGTAGTTAATGTCAGAACTGAATTATAGGACACCCAGGTGGGTGTCCAGACAATTGGAAAATTGCTTGGTGTGGAAAACCCACAGGTTTGGTGTCAGAGTGTCTATGTGAGTAGAGGAAACAGTTTTTCCTTTAATAGTTTAATGGTTGGGGTTTCCCTGGTGGCACAGTGGTTGAGAATCTGCCTGCCAATGCAGGGGACACGGGTTCAGGCCCTGGTCTGGGAAGATCCCACATGCCGTGGAGCAACTGGGCCCGTGAGCCACAACTACTGAGCCTGCGCGTCTGGAGCCTGTGCTCCGCAACGAGAGAGGCCGCGATAGTGAGAGGCCCGCACACCACGATGAAGAGTGGCCCCCACTTACCACAACTAGAGAAAGCCCTCGCACAGAAACGAAGACCCAACACAGCAAAAATAATTAATAAACTCCTACCCCCAACATCTTCTAAAAAAAAAAAAATAGTTTAATGGTTATAATAACATATTGTTCTTTATGTCAACACTATGTTGTTCATCTCTAATAGGGTTGGCTATCTATCTCATAGAATATCTCTAGGAAAATTGTTTTTTCAAATAATTTTTAAGTATATCACTGACAATGGGGATCTTTGAGTTACTAATGTTATCTTGTGTTGATGACCTCAGACGTATATATAAAATGTCCTGAAATAATATTAAATATTTTCTGAAGTAGGCAGTGGATGATACAAGTAAAGTCTAAGAAAAATCTAATGGTGAGACAGAAAGACTGGAAAGGAGGAGGGTCATGGTAAGGCAACAGGCCTTGATCTAAATGAGAGAGGGTGAGGATTTGAATTCTGGCTGGCAGCAAGGATGCAAGGGAGATATTAAAGAAATTCACATTTTAAAGTTCAGGATTTGACATTTGAAAACAAGAAAGGAGCCACAGATGCTAGTTATCATGGAAAACAGTCACATCTTGATAAAAGTAAAGAAATTGGGAGGGACATATGATGAACCCAAATTTGGCGATGTTGAACTTTAAGTAGTGACACAACATTTGGAGATTGGAGGCTGGAACTCAGAAAAGAGATTCAAGCTGGAGGCGCATTTGGGTGTCATTAGCAAAATGTTAATTGCTGAAATCAGTAGAATGTACGCTCTTTTTGATGGAGAAATTGCAACAATGAAAATCAGAGACATAGGGGCCACAGAGGGGGAAAGACTTAGAAATAGGCTCTTCTCATACATCTATGCACAATCATTACTGGAAAGCGTGACCACTTTAGTTTAAAAATCACAGCAGGCAACTTTTGTAATGGTTCCTGCCTCTCGATCTCCCATCTCTAGGAATGTCTTATGGCTATAGGGATGGCATCCAGTGTCCATGCTGCAACATGACCCTGCACCTTGGTCACTGAACAAGAGAATATAAACCTAACTTAAGCAAAAATATTCTTTCTCTACCCCGCCACCCTCTCTTTCTCCCCCTCTCCCTCGCCGTCTCACCTCGCTTTCTCTTGCATGTGCACATTTAAAACTTAGAATGGAAAGACACTGCAACTGGGCATAACACTTACAGTAGAGCCACACAGAAAAGGTCAACCGGGTCCCATTTCTAAGGTTCCTTAGAAGCTTAATCTCTAAGGTTTGGTTTCCAATACACCAGTCTCTTTCTAACAAATGCTATTACTCCTGTTTCTGCTTTAAGGTACTTGGAGTCAGTTTCCATTGCTGTGAACAAAAGACTCAAGTAATACCACTGTCTCAGTCTGTTTGGGATGCTATAACAAAATACCAGAGACTGGGTAGCTTATAAACAACAGAAGTGTATTTCTCATGGATCTGGAGGCTGGAAAGCCTAAGATCAAGATGCCAGCAGATTCAGTGTCTGGTGAAGACCCACTTCCTGGTTCACAGATGGAGGGCTCAGCCCTGGGGACCTAATCATCTCCCAAAGACCTTCCTCCAAACACCATCGCATTGGGGATTAGGTTTCAACATATGAATTTGGCAGGGACACAAACACCATAACAACAACAAATACTTAATGACCGTTCCTTCAGTGCTACTCAAACTTTAGTGTGGATATGAATCACTTAGGCATCTTGTTAGCTGTAGCTTCTGATTCATAAGGCCTGAGGTAGAGCCCGGGAATCTGCATTTCTAACCAGTTCCCAGATGATGCCATTAAGGCTGGTCTGAAGACACACTTGAAGTAGCAAAGTACCACATAATGCTAACTCAGTCCTCAAGGAACTCGTAGTCTGGCAAGGCAGACGAGCCATACACACATGAAATAAATATTTCAGGGTATCACTATACAGCAGAAAGTACCCTGGAGTGATTTTAGCCTTGGTTCTATTTAAACCTGCTGTGTTTAAACTTGCAAATCACTCAATCAAATCGGACCTCAATTTCTGCATCTGTAGAACGAGGGTGACAGGATGACTATCACATCCCTCTCAACTCTTAAATTCTCTCCGTGATTAGGGGTAAAATTAATTATACAAACAGGGTGGAATATCAAATTAGACAACTGTCCCTTATATGTGTGTAATAAGAAAAGTTATTTCTAATAAAAATATATATTTAATAATTTTTAAAATGTACACAAAATATTGGGTGGAAAAACAGTTTAATAATATATGCAATATTGAATTAATTTATACACGTGTGTATATCCATGTGTATTTATACATATACACACACAAACACACAGAGAAAAGCCCTAAGTGTTTAAATTCACTGTTAATTCTAAATTTTCCCCTTTATCCTTTTTTGTATTCTCCCCTAACAGGTATATTTTTATAAGAAACCCCAAGTCTGTGACAGAGAGTGTTCATCCTTGCCAATCCCTGAGTGTCCCAGCCCTACCCAGATGCTCCCCATTTCAGCCCTGAGCTGGGAATGGCTCAGTCAGTCCATATGTTAGAAGCTTCCTTCTCCTGAGTGAGCAGAATCTGGAAGCAGTTTGTCCAGTGTTCCTGGAGGTGAATTGAGACTCCTGGGAATGAGCTACCATTTGATCTGACTGGCCTTCTGCCCAGCTTCTGGTTTTCACCCTAGCTCCCTGCTGGGATAGGAGCCCAGCCTTGAACCTCAGCCAAAAAAGCTGTAGCCCTCACTCCGCTTAATTCTTGCCAGCCCAGGAGACAGACACTGCTAGGGGTATCACCACCACTACCATCCCAACTTCCCCAGCTACTAGATTGTCCGAATTAGCCCAGGGAGACCTCCCAAGACTGCAGCTCAGATAACAGCTCAGATAACAGCAAATTCTCCCCCAGGCCTGAGACATTAGCCTGCCAAAAAGCCTTTTACAAATGACTCCTTTACATTCACAAGCAGGCTAGAAACACCGCAACACGTTTTGCAGGTTAATTCACTGTACAGACAACATAGCAGCTAGAGTTTAAGAGGTGAAATGTCTGTGCTATTCAATCACAGTGCAATCACCCGTTTTAATTTTTATCTGTGCTTATATTATGGATGAATTGCGATCCTATAACATTTTGGGGACTTGGGTTTCCTCATCTGTAAAGTGATTGGACAACCCTTCAATTAAAATGCTAGGTAAGTTTCTTTACCAAGCAATTATACTCACTTTTTGGACCTCTCCTGTTTCTCCCATAGTGTTCATACTGCAAAGCATGGCAGCCATCTCAGACTATTTTGTGGTTAGTTGTACACGTGTGTTTTTCTCCAGTGAGTTCCTTGAAGACAGAGATTTTGTTTTTACTTGGTCTTGGAGGCGGAGTTTCTTGCATGGTTATCAGCTCACAGTGGGCCTCGGTAAGCACTGACGGAATGGCAAACATTAATTTTTTTTTTTTAATATAAATCTGATTATTTTTTTAAATTAATTAATTTATTTAATTTTGGCTGTGTTGGGTCTTCGTTTCTGTGCGTGGGCTTTCTCTAGTTGCGGTGAGCAGGGGCCACTCTTCATCACAGTGCGCAGGCCTCTCACTGTTGCGGCCTCTCTTGTTGCGGAGCACAGGCTCCAGGTGCGCAGGCTCAGTAGTTGTGGCTCACGGGCTTTGTTGCTCTGCGGCATGTGGGATCTTCCCAGACCAGGGCTCGAACCCGTGTCCCCTGCATTGGCAGGCAGACCCTCAACCACTGCGCCACCAGGGAAGCCCGCAAACATTAATATTTAAGTCACAACACGACACCCAAGATACTCTGCACTTGAGCAAAATTTGCAAAATAAGTTTTTCTTTATAGTTCTTAACCGTTCCTTACATCCGGAAAATGTCATTTTTAGATAAAATTAGTCATGTTCAACTTCATCAGGGGAACCTTCAGTTCTTTTGGCTATCTGATAGTTGGAAAATGGAGGGGGGCGAGGGGAAGCCATTATTTTATGGATTAATATAATCCACCTTCTTCAAAAAAGGACTTAGGGCAGTTTGCAACATACAGGAAGAGGCAGGAACTGGCAAGCTTCGCCTTATTGACGCTCCTGACGCCCTGAAGCTACCTCTCTAGAGAGAGAACAAGCCTAAAAGAATTTGGGGGAGGAGGAAAGAACAGAGGCACCAGAGAAAGCGCCAGAACGTCAAGATAAACAATAAAAGTGTCAGGCTAGTGGTAGAGCTTGAGCTAGGCTGGAATAATTTTCTTCTTGACAGATTTCCTTCAGAGATTCCTTGGGTCACTTTAACATTTTGTAAAACATGTAACTGTTAGTGTCCCATTTACCCCTAGTCGGGAAATAGTGCTTTGAGAGTCTAGCGGAAGAGACAGTAAAAGATGATTTTCAGAAAAAGGTAAAATCATAACTCCCATAGAGCTATAAACACGTGTTAAAGATTTTTTTTAACAAATCATATGATATGAGGGAACCAAGCATACGTTTAACCGTTTAAAGGAAAAGTCAAAACACAAATTTATAAGGCGTAAACTAGTCCCTAGTTTATAGGGACAAAACTAGTTTTTCCATGTGGGAGAGGAAATAAATTAAAAACACTAGTAGATCAGACATAATGTACATATCTATCAGTTACGTAAAACTCACAGAGAGTCGCAAAATAGCTCCATGGCAACAAACCAGGCTAGAATCTGATTATCTGGAAGTGTAGGCTACAGATGAGACCTAATTTTCTATTAAAACACAAATTTTTTTCTACTTGACCCTCGGCCCTAACAGATCTCTTAAACCTAACAGATATTCCAGCCATGCTTTGGTGAGCAAACTGCTGTCACTTCATAACTGAATTCTCTACTGGTTATCTGAGATGTTGATATTCCATGGTGCTCATTGAAAAAGAGCCCCATTTTTGACATCAGGGATCCCTGTGTGACAGAGCTGACCTTATGTTTTTAAAATTCTTAAGAACCTGACATTCTGTACTAGACATTCTCTACTCTGGTGCAGAAATGGGACATGGGGGTTTTCCTTATAAACAAGGCCAAATTATTTTCTCAAAAAGTAATGTTGACTCTGCTCAAATACTCAGGTGAGTATTCAGTTGAGACCCTAGTGTTCCGTGCCATGAACACAGAAGATACTTTGGGCCTGAGAGATTCTGAAGGCTGTTACCTGTTCCCTGGCTTCACACTTTGCAATAATTTCTTCAGGAGCAGAGAGCAGCATCTCTGATGTACCTGTGGTGCTTCCGTAGCTTGAGAGCTAGTCTCGGTGGTGTCTGTGCCCTTTTACATCAGTTGCCCAACTGGTAGAAGCAGTGGTTTCTCCCTGTGAGTTAGACCCTAGATCCAAAGGCAGAAACAGGTTGGGTAGCTGAGCCCTTTAAGGCACCCTCCCCTGACACACGCACGCAGTGGGGTCACCCCTGGGCTGTCCTCCTCCGGCACCACCCTGCTGGTCTCCCCTTGTTATCCTATCTCGACCCAGGCGCTGAGCAGCCTTTGTTCACCTATCTGAACTTGTCCTGTGGGTGTATCTCTTCTTTCGGTTTTATCCCCTCGGCTTCCTCCAGGAGCTCCACTCGGTTCCCCCCTACCTCAGGCCACTCCCTCTTCTCAGGAATGTTTCTCTTATCTCTTTTCCTGTCAAGACAGCTGGCAGTTTTATTCAGAATCTCAAGACTCCTGTAACCTTGAGCAAGCAGCAGGCTGGGAGGTGGGATTAGGATCCCCTCGGCTAAACGGGGAGGAAGGGAATTTCCTCCCGGCCAGGCACTCTTAAAAACCACCAGTTGGCTGCCTTGACCGTAAAAACAGTTCAGCCTAGCCTTTGGTGAATGTCTGATTTTTTTTTTTTTTTTTTTAAAGTAGAATTGTATCCCCACGGACCCACCCGGTTAGGTTGGCTGTAAAATATACATTCCAATAGCTGAATGAGTTGACCTGTTGTATGGGGTTACTTAGTATTGTTCATTTAAATACTGGAGAATGTCTGTCAAATACAATGGTTTTTGTTATAGCACAGCTGATGTTAAACTGTTCTGACAGTAAATAGGCAACAGGTTCTGCAGCTTCTAAAGGAAAATCCTGGTTTGTGTTAATCAAACCATGTCATCGGCCTGGAGAGGGGCACATACTCTTACCATTTACTATGCCTTGCAGCGTCCTCCCTGTTTATTTAACAGCTGTATCAAGTTATATATGAATGCCGAATTAGGACAATACCCTGTTTTATACATTTAGAATTGAAATTTTATCCTACCCAGAAGAAACTCAGAATGGACACCAGGATTACAGAACTCAATTCACAGATTCATTCAAAAGACATTCATTGAGTGCATCACTGTTCTATGAACTGGAGATACAAAGATGAGTAAGACATGGTCTCTGTCCTGGGAGAACTTAAGATATAGTGGAGAAGACAGTGCAAATGAATATTACAACATTTTCACAAGGTTGACGTGGCCGTGGGTCACCGTGGTATTCCCAATGTCTAGGATTCCTAAAAACTTATGCATTTGAATAGAAATGAAATTCAGTGGTGGTATTATGACATATGGTCTTATGGGAGCACTAACAAGGGATCTGATCAGAAAATAAAATCACCATAAAATGTCATTTCTTTGGTTTTTATTTCTGGTATTTTAAAAATCGAAATAATAAAAGTAACACAGGTTTATTGTAAAAAATCATCCACAATCCCATGACTTCATTATTCTTAACTATTTTGTTTCTGAATAATAAATACCTAAAACCTGCTCATTTTTCAGATAAAATATATCCTGAGAGCTAATTAGGAAAAAAAGGGCTTGCCTAAGCGCAGTGGCCTTTGTTTTGTTTAAACTATAAGTGATAATAAAGAGTTACGAGAACCCAACTTAGTAAATGACGTGAATCTGTATCATACATAGAGACCATCATATGACTCTAAAGGTGAGGCAGACAACTTCTTACACGGTTGGATATTAGTACCACAGGGTTCTCTTCAAAGAAGACTTCCATGGACAACACTTTTCCTACATTCATATTCATTATTGGTTCTGTCAGTTCAGCCTAAAGACTTTCACTGAAGTCATTCATAACCACCCCTTCCCCTCAACAAAGACAAAGGAGTTATAAAATTATCTGCACTTAATAAGTCCATGTATCATTCCAGGTAAGCCATTGAAATGGTTGTTTTACAAAATTTGCAGGATGTATTTGACTCTCAGAAGTCTTTCTTGAACCACATAAAATATTAAAGATCAATGTGAAAATGAAGATTTGTAATTTTCTTTTAATATCAAAATAAATGAGTGCAAGTGGGCTTCTCAGGACTAGCACCTGTAAATTCAACACCAGGTTTTTCTCTATCTTACCTCAGTCTCTGACTTTGGCCAAGTCATCTCTTGTACCTAAGTTTTCTCACCCCAAACGTCATATCAATCACTAGAAGGTGATGAAAACCAAATCATGACTAAGGATTAGAGAGGATAAATAAGTTTATAGTTTTAAGAAACGAATAAGCTACAGATACCAAATTCCTTTAAGACGGCAAAGGCAACACAAATAACTGTGCCTTCAGATTTCTGACCTATAATTTCTTCACTTCTAAAGTGAAGAGTTGAGTTAACTGATCTCTTGGGTCCGATGTGGTTTAAAATGCTATTACCATGTTATTCTATTACTGTAAGAATTATGTCCAGAAGAGTAAGAAATAAAATAGCAGAGAACAAAATAGTACATCCATAGTAAACATCTCTAAAATGCTTCTAATTTAGCTTCTTCAATAGGAAAGTGAAATTTCAAAGAGGCTTAGCTGGTGGTGAAAAGATACTCTGGAAACTTTAACCTGATTCAGGCCCAAGGTCAAGGAATTAATATACTCAGAACCACAACAAAGTAGCCATAGTGGCAGAGGGAATAATTTAGAGTAGATTGGAAAGGAATTTGCTATTTTCTCTACTCTGGTTTTATTCAAAGCCATAGAAAAATTACTTCCAAGGCAATTTTAAAACTATTTAATAATGAAGTATCAAAGTAGATACAGCACTAGACATTTCTTTAGGCCATTTATATGTTTCTTTGGGTGGCTGTAGGTTCTCAGCTTCCAGCGTATTTGAGGTATGTATTAATGGCTTAGTACAATGAAGAATCCTAATGGCATATTTACTGAAGCACTTGATCTATTCCTTGGGGGTGAAGAGATCAAGTGCATCCTTGTTAAAGCACAGAGAAAGACTTGGTAGAGGCAGTAGAATGGCTGCTGCAGCCTGGGGTCCATAGACTCACCCTGTGTTTTGTTGACAACCTCAACTTGTCAAAGTTATAATTCGTCACCAGGCATTTTGAGTTAGAACCTAAGACATTTTATCAATACCTGTCAATCCACACCCAGCAAAGAAAGCAATACAGTGTCAAGCGAAGGATTTAATTTAACGAGCTGGCCATAAAGCTGTCATGGGTTGTTTTTTCTTAGCCTCCCTTCTTTCACCACTTCCGAAGCCAAATACAACCAAATACACTGGGTGCAACAGAATCATTCTGAGTTAAGAGAAATCCCCACAGACGTCCCCACTACGCATCTGTATAAGCAACTAGAGAACTGGCTGGCCAATAAGGCCCCAGCTTCTTTGACTGTTAAGTAAAGATATTAAACTAAATGGTGTTTAGAGCTAACATTCCATAATTCTATCTCATTTTTCTCTTTGGGTAGCTACTAGTTTGAAGAACCCTGTGTAAAACCAAATTTCCAATTTTTGCCCCAAGGACATTTGATTTCTTTTTTCTAAAATAAAATCTCTACAGTACAAAAAAGCTGCAGGTACCTATTTTAGCCTTGCTCCTTAGGGTGGTATTTAAAGAATGAAACCAGGAATGGCTGCTATTTAAAGAAGCAGTCATAAAAAAAAAAAAGAATAAAAGTTATAATTTAGAATGAAATTGTTCTCAATGAAATAATGCCACATATGAGTGCATCTTCTTTTTAACCTACCTATGTAGGTTATTTTTTGTGAAATTTTCTAACCAAAATAAAAATACCATGCCAGTGTCCCTATGCTATACGTGGGCTCACAAAAAAAGGGGCTCTTATAAATGAACTGCTTTCTTTCTTTTCTGACTTTTTTTTATTGGAGCAGAGTTGATTAACAATGTTGTGTTAGTTTCAGGTGCACAGCAAACTGACTCAGTTATACATATACATGTAACCATTCTTTTTCAAATTCTCTTCCCATTTAGGTTATTACAGAATATTGAGCAGAGTTCCCTGTGCTATACAGTAGGTCCTTGTTGGTTATCTATTTGAAATACAGTAGTGTGTACATGTCAATCCCAATCTCCCAATCTATCCCTACCCGCCACCATTCCCCCTGGTAACCATAAGTTCATTCTCTAAGTCTGTGAGTCTGTTTCTGTTTTGTAAATGAGCAAATGAACTGCTTTCATTGTAGTTAAGGGTTCTGTTTTGTTTTGTTTTTTAAAGGCTAGCTCTGAAAAGGACCTGGGAATTGAAAAATCACTCCTAGAACTATCTAGAGGAAAATGTAACGAATAAAACTATATTCAGCTTCACTACTGGACACATAATTCCTAATCGTATAATTACTAACCCTGTTATTGCCAGCATTTCCAGTTCAAATGACAGAAAGACTGAAATGTTCTCAAATGTTGACCATGAAGCTGAAATGAAATAGAGTGTAAAGACCAGCTTTCCCTAGAAACAATGACATAAAAGACAACACAGTCAATCAATAACTTCTGGATCAGGCCAGGAGAGGTAGTATACAAGAAACCTGGTTTTATAACAAGGGTCTGTGGAGATAGAATGATAGATAAAAGAGTGGATTCTTTAACCAAGTTGAGCTACTTAACTTTTAATCTGCAAAGGACAGTGGAGTGTGGCTAAGTCATACAGAAACAACTGAATGCCTTCTCCATGAAGTGACCTACTCTCTGGCTGCAGCAGGATTAAACTAGTTATTTCTAAGTTCCTTCAAGTCTCTTTTTTCAATGATTCCTGGAACTTTCAAAGACTTATCCAAATGAAACACATGCCCAGTTTGAAGGCAAATCTACCACAGAAAAAGCCTCCTTTCACACCCAGTTCTATCTCACCTCAGCCAGTTTATCCAAGATTCTGGCCTTTCAGCTTTCTGAGCTCAAATTTTCATTTCAACTACTCCACCTCCTAGAAATACCTAATGGACTATTAAAGAATTGGCAATGAGTAAAAGAAATATTTCATAACTGGTATTTTTATTTTGGTTAGAAAAATTCACAGGTTATTTCAATTCACAGCTATAGTCCTTAGCCCATTTTAGAAGAGCAGTTGGGGCTGGAATTTTTTTATTTAGCTTTCCCTAAACTACCTGCAAATCATTAAAAATGTATCCCCAGTTGGATCTATGGTTGGATCCCCCAGTTGGATCTATGGTTAACTAACTGTTCTTTGCAAAATCCATCTGTAAAGATTCAGTATAAAACACATTTTATTTCCCATTTTGCTGTGATCCTAATTATTTTTGATAATATAAAAATTTTTGATGATAAAAAATGTGATGCCTCTGCTTAGGCTAATCTTGACCTAATTCTCATAAAAATAAACACAATGGTGTTAGAGTTCACAACCTTTGGGCATCACAGTTGCATACTTGGAGCTAACAACGCTCTCATGGGATGACACAGGAATATCTTGAGCACCAAAGTTCTAGAAAGAAGTGACCCAAAGTGTGTGCAGCCCCACGTGGCTCCCATTAATGAAGGTGTTTAAATTTTACAATCTTGAATTAAGAATCTCCCTCTGTATCATGTTGAAATGTTCTTTGAAGCTGCCATTTATTATATGCCTACCATCCAGCAGCAATCAGTTAAGTGTTTGTTTAGTGACAAAGTCTTCCCCATACTCCATTCACACTTGATCTTGTACTTCTGAGACCCAGAACAAACACAGGAAAAGAAAGCAAAGTCAGTTAATGGAGGTAGACTGTCATCAACTATTGCTTGTCCCTCAATTAACTCTTATAGTTCTAATGACTCCGTAAAATTTCAAAAAGTTAATATTAGATACGAAAACCCAAGAATCCACATTTAAATGGAAGCCTTTCATTGGCAGTTAGTCAAGGAATAAATTAAAATAAGGAAAGAGTGCAAGGTGAGGAGTCAGAAGCCCTGGGTCATTTACTACCAGTGGTTTCAGCTTCATCTGTCTCATGGGGCGACCCACCTTAACTACCTGACGAATTCGCTTTAAACAATGGGCATGAATGCGCTTTGTAAACAATAAAGTACATTACAAAATATTTGAATAAGTCACTTTCCTGTTCTATGTACAGAAAATGGACACACATTTTTTAAAAGAAATTTTTATGAAAGAGTTTCAAAAGGACTGCAAGATTTCTAATAAAATTTTCTACTTTTCTCATCAGAAACATAAGGGAAGGGGTAGTAAGGTAGCAGCTGCTCAAGGAATCAGACAATAGACAGCTCAAAATCTGGCATCAGGGAGAACACTGAAAATGCCTGAATCTCTCTAAGAAAGTTTGGAGAAAAGAGATTCACAATTTTCCACAAGACCTAATTTTAGTTTAACTGCGAATTTTTAAAACTACAAAACAGCAAAATATTCATGCAAGCAGAGCTCTTTGTTGGTCACCCCAGGGCACCTGTCCTTAGACTGGCCCCTTCTTGCATCTTTACAATGTTTTTGGACACCTGTGAAATTCTGAAGGCAAAAGAAGACATCTGCTCACACCCATAATCATGCCTCTGGGTCTTATAAGCCAATGTTTTATTAATTTATTAATAATTATTATAATATTATCATCGTAGGATTTTTTTTTAAACTTGCTGCTATGTTGCATTTATTTTATTATTTTAAAAGATGTATTTATTATTTATTTATTTATTTTTGTCTGCGTCAGGTCTTAGTTGCAGCACGCGGGATCTTTGTGGGGGTGCACCGGCTCTTCGTTGTGTCACACGGGCTTCTCTGTAGTTGTGGCGTGCAGGTTTTCTCTCTCTAGTTGTGGTGCACAGGCTCCAGGGTGCGTGAGCTCTGTAGTTTGCAGCACACAGGCTCTAGTTGAGGCGCGTGAGCTCAGTAGTTGTGGCGTGCGGGCTTAGTTGCCCTGAGGCATGTGGGATCTTAGCTCCCCAACCAGGGATTGAACCCGCGTCCCTTGCATTTCAAGGCAGATTCTTTACCACTGGACCACCACGGGAATCCTGCATAGTAGGATTTAGATTCGATCACATACATGTCAGTGGTAAACTGGACAGAGGAACTACTATTTTAATTGAGATTATACTTACTCATTTATGATTTATTGCTAATCCAATGAAGGGCCCCTCAATGTCTAAGTGTCCCAGGCCCAGAATTACTGAAACAGTGCAAAATAAACACAAGCCTCAGTATGAAATAGAAAGAATAGTTCAAGAAGAAATTTGGAGATACGTGAGTTTCTCTAAGAAAGCTTGGGGGAATGAGATCCCTTGCTATTTACAAGGCTCTGTTAAAATGAAATCACTTGATTTCTTTTCAAAGTTATAAAGTCGCAAAAGAGTCACGCAAGCATCTTCTTCGCTAAGTAACAGAGAGAAATAGAAGTGAATAGTTTTCTCTGTATTTGATCCATCTTTTCTCCTCTCCATCTCTCTATCCCTCCTTCCCTCCTTCCTTTCTTCCTTCTTTCTTTCTCTTTTTCTGAAAAGCAATGAGCTTAATCTGTAAAGAAATAGGATGTTTCCTATAGCCTGGGCAACTTTTTATATTTTTTTATCTTTGTGTCTCCATCCTGCACCACCCCCTCTCTCCTAACAGTAGTGATGGGGGGAGGGTTTTATTTGATTAGGTCAAAGGTGAGACTCCCAGGACAATATTATCCTTTTAATAGTCTTTGGTATGACAGAAAACATAAAACCAGAGGCCACATACCTGTCTTATCCACACATACCATCAGCATCAATAGGTATTTTACCACGGCCTGAGGCAGTTTATTCTTACAAGTATTCTGCCCTCCAACCACCCCTGTACCCTGATGAACCATTACTTGTCTTTTCCTGTTTCAAATTTTACTGCTTGTAAATAGAAATCAGCTAAATCCTACATTTCATAACAGCTACATCAATCTTTCTGATGCTCAAATAATATTAAGTTATTGCTATGTGGTATCCAAACTAGATGATGTAATATAGAACGAAAGAAGCTCGTTCTCTCTCTCTCTCTGCGTGTTTCATATATATTATATATTTGACAGAGAGAGGAGAGCTACTTCAGAATTACTTAGAATATTCAACTTAGTTTTAGTAACTGCACAATTTAGTAAAACTAATCAACTTGTTTCCTTCATTCTAAAAAGGGGATAATGATAATTACAGGAATATTGTGGGATTAAATACAATAATGCACAAAGAATGCGTTATCATAACAACTAGCACAAAGAAAGTGCTCAGTTAATGTTAACTATTTTTTAAAATTAATTAATTAATTATTTACTTATTTTTGGCTGCATTGGGTCTTTGTTGCTGTGCACAGGCTTTCTCTAGCTGCGGTGAGCAGGGGCTACTCTTCGTTGCAGTGTGCGGACTTCTCATTGCAATGGCTTCTCTTGTTGCAGAGCATGGGCTCTAGGCATGTGGCTGTGAGTAGTTGCAGCATGCGGGCTCAGTAGTTGTGGCGTGCGGGCTTAGTTGCTCCACGGCATGTGGTATCTTCCGGGACCGGGGATCAAACCCGTGTCCCTTGCATGGGCAGGTGGATTCTTAACCACTGTGCCACCAGGCAAGTCCCATGTTAACTATTTTTAATGTTGTTATGAGGACAAGAGGGAGTCTGCACAAGGAATCAAGAAGAGTACCAGGCCTCAGTAAACACTTGAAAGAACCTGGGTCCCTCTATATGCCAACCCTTCCTTCCTCTTTCCTATTTCAGGGTGAAGAGATGTGAGTGAACAAGATCACTAAACAGTAGCGCTTGTAATCAACATGAACAAAGAAAATCAGCAGAGGATTTTGTTGCAAAAACACTTAAAAAGGTCTTTTTAGCACAGAAGAGGCTCCAGATTTATCCTGTTGTTCTGGAAAACGCTAGAATTACTCCCCAAGTTGGAAAGAGCATGATCACCCGACATGTTAAAATTTATGGTCAGTCATACGACATTTTTTTATTTTTTATAAATTTATTTATTTATGTTATTTTTGGCTGCGTTGGGTCTTTGCTGCGTGCGAGCTTTCTTTAGTTGTGGCGGGCAGGGGCTACTCTTTGTTGCAGTGTGTGAGCTTCTCATTGTGGTGGCTTCTCTTGTTGCGGAGCAGGGGCTCCAGGCGTGTGGGCTTCAGTAGTGGCACGTGGGCTCAGTAGCTGTGGCTTGTGGGCTCTAGAGCGCAGGCTCAGTAGCTGTAGCCCACGGGCTTATTTGCTCTGCTGCATCATATGACATTTTTAACAGGCATGAGGAAACAGAGTCTAATATGGAAATGATTAAATCTTAACAGTCATTGAAGTAACTTACTCTTTAACCACGTGAGGATGGAAAACTACTATCTTTTCACTTGACAAATGCACGTGACAATGACAAATGCCCCGTGTATCTTCCATTGAATGAAAGAAGATATGGTACAATTTCATTATGGCGATAATTCCTTTTACAATCATTTTTTATTATGAAATGTTTCAGATATATATTTTTAAAAATATAAAGAATATAATAAGCCCCTGGGTATACACTATTCAGCTTAAGAAAGAAAACATTACAAATGTAACTGAACCCCCATAATGATCTCATTTCTCAATTCCTCTTTCCCCTGGGCCCCAAGGTAATCACCATACTGAATGCGGTGTTATTTATTCACATGGGATGTATTCTCAAGGTTACTTTCTCAGACCAAGATAAAAGAGCTAGTCTTCTATCAATCTTCAGTTAATTATTTCCTTTGTGCCTCTGAGTAGAATTTATGATGTGGCAAGGTCTAGTAATATCAGAATTAGGTACCATTTTTTTATTAAATCAAAAGAGGGAAAGTATGCCATTTTAAGGCCACTCAAACTATGAAAAGTAAAGTCAATGATATTTTTAAAAAACTTTGTAGATGTGGAAAGAATTCAAGATTCGAGTTTCAGCAATATGGCAGATTATACATTAAAAACCCTCCTGCTATATCAACTGGAAATGCTGGGAAAAGTTACACACACTTAAAAAAAAAAATGCACAGCTAAGCTCATATAAAAGAAAAATATCCAGGTGCCAGGAATAATGAAGCAACTGAAAACTTGACTGACAATGAGTAGGTTACCCTGTGCTTGCCTCAATGGTGGGTGGGGAGGAGTGGCTGCAATCTAGGAGTTTGGTTTCTAAGGGAAAGCAGAGGATAGACAATAACTTGGCTCTTGCAAGATGGAGAACTGAAACTAAGATTCCCCACATAAAACTGGAAGTGCTAAACTCTCGGGAGAAAAAAAATCTGTCCACCAGCAAAAGAAAACAAAAGACAATAGGGAAACTATCTTACCTGTGGTTGGGCTCTGAGTGGGGAAAATAAATCTCTTGAGAATTCATAATACGGGCCTGCACAACACAGAGGACTGAATTTATGTCACATGTCATCTAGGAAGCCACAAGTCAAGAAATTACAAAAGACGAAGTCCTAAGCCAGGGATCCCCTAAGCATACAAAAGTAAACCCCAAGCTATCCTGGGATAACCTTCTTAACCCAGACTGCACAGAATTTATAAAGCCTTGCTGAAGATCAGCTCACAATCCAAGATTTAAAAACAAGGGAAAACATATATCTATAGGGAAAACATGTATCTATATCTATCTATCTACACACTATAGGTAGATTCTGTAGCCCAAAAACAGCAGATTAAAACCCAAGAAGTTAACACAATAGAAATAGCTGTTAGAGACTACTAAGTAATTATAACCAAGAGAATTATCATATAACTAATTAGTCTAAAATTCCCCCAAATTCTGATAACTATTACAAATTCTGCATTCCTTAGCACACATAAAAATGAAAAATGGGTGAACAGCTGTTAAGGGAAAGATTAATAACTGCATTCTGAGGAAAGAGCAGAGCAAAACCAGAAATATAAACACTGAATTACTTGCCACTGAATTACTTTGAAACCATGTAATAATATAAAGTTGTGAATGCACTTAAGAGTTAGCTACTGTGGGGAAAAATGGCCTCCTCTTGGAAATGTGTAAATTGAGGCTCCTGCAAAAACATTGACGTAGAGCAAGAAACTACCTACATAGACTCTGGAGAATATTGGCCAACATATCAAAGCTAACAGGGTAGTTTGAATGTTGGGAGAGGTGGTGGTGAAGAAAAATGTTTTACTCGGGGCTTCCGGGAAGATGGCGGAAGAGTAAGACGCGGAGATCACCTTCCTCCCCACAGGTACACCAGAAATACATCTACACGTGGAACAACTCCTACAGAACACCTACTGAACGCTGGCAGAAAACCACAGACCTCCCAAAAGGCAAGAAACCCCCCACGTACCTGGGTAGGGCAAAAGAATAAACAGAGACAAAAAGATAGGGACGGGCCCTGCACCAGTGGGAGGGAGCCGTGAAGGAGGAAAGGTCTCCACACACTAGGAAGCCCCTTCGCGGGCGGAGACTGCGGGTGGCGGAGGGGGGTAGCTTCGGAGCCAAGGAGGAGAGCACAGCAACAGGGGTGCGGAGGGCAAAACGGAGAGATTCCCGCACAGAGGATCATGGCCGACCAGTACTCACCAGGCCGAGAGGCTTGTCTGCTCACCCGCCGGGGCGGGCCGGGCTGGGAGCTGAGGCTCGGGCTTCGGTCGGAGAGCAGGGAGAGGACTGGGGTTGGCGGCGTGAACACAGCCTGCAGGGGGTTAGTGCGCCATGGCTAGCCGGGAGGGAGTCCGGGAAAACGTCTGGAGCTGCCGAAGAGGCAAGAGACTTTTTCTTGCCTCTTTGTTTCCTGGTGCGCGAGGAGAGGGGATTAAGAGCGCCGCTTAAAGGAGCTCCAGAGACGTGCGTGAGCCACGGCTAAAAGCGCGGACACCAGAGACGGGCCTGAGACGCTAAGGCTGCTGCTGCCGCCACCAAGAAGCCTGTGTGCGAGCACAGGTCACTATCCACAGGCCCCTTCCGGGGAGCCTGTGCAGCCCGCCACTGCCAGCGTCCCGGGATCCAGGGTCAACTCCTCCGGGAGAATGCACGGCGCGCCTCAGGCTGGTGCAACGTGATGCCGGCCTCTGCCGCCGCAGGCTCGCCCGCATCGTGCCCCGCCCATCCCCACCCCGCCCACCGCCCCCGGCCTGAGTGAGCCAGAGCCCCTGAGTCAGCGGCTCCTTTAACCCGGTCCTGTCTGAGCGAAGAACAGACGCCCTCCGGCGACCTACACGCAGAGGCGGGGCCAAATCCAAAGCTGAGCCCCTGGGAGCTGTGAGAACAAAGAAGAGAAAGGGAAATCTCTCCCAGCAGCCTCAGAAGCAGCCGATTAAAGCTCCACAATCAACTTGATGTATCCTGCATCTGGGGAATACATGAATAGACAACGAATCATCCCAAATTAAGGAGGTGGACTTTGAAAGCAAGATTTATGATTTTTTCCCCTTTTCCTCTTTTTGTGAGTGTGTATGCTTCTGTGTGAGATTTTGTCTGTATAGCTTTGCTTCCACCATTTGTCCTAGGGTTCTATCCGTCCGTTTTTTAAAAAAATTTTTTTTCTTAATTTTTTTTTTATTTTAATAACTTTATTTTATATATATATATATATATATTTTTTTTTTTTTGCGGTATGCAGGCCTCTCACTTTTGTGGCCTCTCCCGTTGCGGAGCACAGGTTCCGGATGCGCAGGCTCAGTGGCCATGGCTCACGGGCCCAGCCGCTCCGTGGCATGTGGGATCTTCCTGGACTGGGGCACGAACCCGTGTCCCCTGCATCAGCAGGCGGACTCTCAACCACTGCGCCACCAGGGAAGCCCACTTTATTATATTTTATCTTACTTTATTTTACTTTATCTTCTTTCTCTCTTTTTTTCCTTCCTTCCCTCCTTACTTCCTTCCTCCCTCCCTCCCTCCCTCCTTTCTTTCTTCCTTTCTACTTCTACTAATTCTTTCTTTCTACTTTTTCTCCCTTTTATTCTGAGCCGTGTGGATGAAAGGCTCTTGGTGCTGCAGCCACGAGTCAGTGCTGTGCCTCGGAGGTGGGAGAGCCAACTTCAGGACACTGGTCCACAAGAGACCTCCCAGCTCCACATAACATCAAATGGCGAAAATCTCCCAGAGATCTCCATCTCAACACCAGCACCCAGCTTCACTCAACAACGAGCAAGCTACAGTGCTGGACATCCTTTGCCAAACAACTAGCAAGACAGGAACACAACCCCACCCATTAGCAGAGAGGCTGCCTAAAATCATAATAATCCACAGACACCCCAAAACACACCACCAGACGTGGACCTGCCCACCAGAAAGACAAGATCCAGCCTCATCCACCAGAACACAGGCACTAGTCCCCTCCACCAGGAAGCCTACACAAACCACTGAACCAACCTTAGCCACTGGGGACAGACACCAAAAACAGTGGGAACTATGAACCTGCAGCCTGCAAACAAGAGACCCCAAACACAGTAAGATAAGCAAAATGAGAAGATAGAAAAACACACCGCAGATGAAGGAGCAAGATAAAAACCCACCAGACCTAACGAATGAAGAAGAAATAGGCAGTCTGCTTGAAAAAGAATTCAGAATAATGATAGTAAAGATGATCCAAAATCTTGGAAATAGAATAGACAAAATGCAAGAAACATTTAACAAGGACCTAGAAAAACTAAAGATGAAACAGACAATGCTGAACAACACAATAAGTGAAATTAAAAATACTCTAGATGGGATCAATAGAAGAATAACAGAGGCAGAAGAACGGATAAGTGACCTGGAAGATAAAATAATGGAAATAACTACTGCAGAGCAGAATAAAGAAAAAAGAATGAAAAGAAATGAAGACAGTCTCAGAGACCTCTGGGACAACATTAAACACACCAACATTCGAATTACAGGGGTTGCAGAAGAAGAAGAGAAAAAGAAAGGGACTGAGAAAATATTTGAAGAGATTATAGTTGAAAACTTCCCTAATACGGGAAAGGAAATAGTTAATCAAGTTCAGGAAGCAAAGAGAGTCCCATACAGGATAAATCCAAGGAGAAATATGCCAAGACACATATTAATCAAACTCAAAAATTAAATACAAAGAAAACATACTAAAAGCAGCAAGGGAAAAACAGCAAATAACACACAAGGGAATCCCCATAAAGTTAACAGCTGATCTTTCAGCAGAAACTCTGCAAGCCAGAAGGGACTGGCAGGACATATTTAAAGTGATGAAGAAGAAAAACCTGCAACCAAGATTACTCTACCCAGCAAGGATCTCATTCAGATTTGATGGAGAAATTAAAACCTTTACAGACAAGCAAAACCTGAGAGAGTTCAGCACTACCAAACCAGCTTTACAACAACTGCTAAAGGAACTTCTCTAGGCAAGAAACACAAGAGAAGGAAAAGACCTACAATAACGAACCCAAAACAGTTAAGAAAATGGGAATAGGAGCATACATATCGATAAATACTTTAAATGTAAATGGACTAAATGCTCCCACCAAAAGACACAGATTGGCTGAATGGATACAAAAACAAGACCCATATATTTTCTGTCTACAAGAGACCCACTTCAGACCTAGAGACACATACAGACTGAAAGTAAGGGGATGGAAAAAGATATTTCATGCAAATGGAAACCAAAAGAAAGCTGGAGTAGCAATTCTCAGACAAAGTAGACTTTAAAATAGAGACTATTACAAGAGACAAAGGACACTACATAATGATCAAGGGATCGATCCAAGAAGAAGATATAACAATTGTAAATATTTATGCACCCAACGTAGGAGCACCTCAATACATAAGGCAAATACTAACAGCCATAAAAGGGGACATCGACAGTAACACAGTCATAGTAGGAGACTTTAACATCCCACTTTCACCAATGGACAGATCATCCAAAATGAAAATAAATAAGGAAACACAAGCTTTAAATGATACATTAAACAAGATGGACTTAATTGATATTTATGGGACATTCCATCCAAAAACAGAATACACATTTTTCTCTAGTGCTCATGGAACATTCTCCAGGATAGATCATATCTTGGGTCACAAATCAATCCCTGGTAAATGTAAGAAAATTGAAATTGTTTCCAGTATCTTTTCCCACCACAATGCTATGAGACTAGATATCAATTACAGGAAAAGATCTGTAAAAAATACAAACACATGGAGGCTAAACAATACACTACTTAATAACGAAGTGATCACTGAAGAAATCAAAGAGGAAATTAAAAAATACCTAGAAACAAATGACAATGGAGACACGATGACCCAAAATCTATGGGATGCAGCAAAGACAGTTCTAAGAGGGAAGTTTATAGCAATACAATCCTACCTTAAGAAACAGGAAACATCTCGAATAAACAACCTAACCTTGCACCTAAAGCAATTAGAGAAAGAAGAACAATAAAACCCCAAAGTTAGCAGAAGGAAAGATCATAAAAATCAGATCAGAAATAAATGAAAAAGAAATGAAGGAAACGATAGCAAAGATCAATAAAACTAAAAGCTGGTTCTTTAAGAAGATAAACAAAATTGATAAACCATTAGCCAGCCTCATCAAGAAAAAAAGGAAGACTCAAATCAATAGAATTAGAAATGAAAAAGGAGAACAACTGACACAGCAGAAATACAAAAGATCATGAGAGATTACTAGAAGCAACTCTATGCCAATAAAATGGACAACCTGGTAGAAATGGACAAATTCTTAGAAATGCACAACCTGCCAAGACTGAATCAGGAAGAAATAGAAAATATGAACAGACCAATCACAAGCACTGAAAAAATCTTCCAACAAACAAAAGTCCAGGACCAGATGGCTTCACAGGCGAATTCTATCAAACATTTAGAGAAGAGCTAACACCTATCCTTCTCAAACTCTTCCAAAATATAGCAGAGGGAGGAACACTCCCAAACTCATTCTACGAAAGAGGAAAACAAAAACCATATGCTAACACATATATATGGAATCTTAATAAAAAAAGAAGTGGTTCTGAAGAACCTAGGGGCAGGACAGGAATAAAGACACAGACAGAGAATGGACTTGAGGACACAGGGAGGGGGAAGGGTAAGCTGGGACGAAGTGAGAGAGTGTCATGGACCTATATACACTACCAAATGTAAAACAGATAGCTAGTGGGAAGCAGCTGCATAGCACAGGGAGATCAGCTTGGTGCTTTGTGACCACCTAGAGGGGTGGGATAGGGAGGATGGGAGGGAGATGCAAGAGGGAGGAGATATGGGGATATATGTATATGTATAGCTGATTCACTTTGTTATAAAGCAGAATCTAACACACCATTGTAAAGCAATTATACTCCAATAAAGATGTTTTAAAAATGTATTACAAATCAACAGTAATGAAGACAGTATGGTTTTGATGCAAGAATAGATAAATTGGATAGCATAGAGAGCTCAAAAACATACCATACACATATAGACACTTGATTTGAAATAAAGGTGACATTGTAGAGCAATGGGAAATTATGGTCTTCAGTGCATGGTGATGGGTCGATTGGATATCCATATAGGGAAGAAAAAAATTGAAATATAAGTCCTATCATCTAAGGTGGACTGCAGATCTAAATCTACAACAAAGCAAATAAAGCTTTTAGAAGATAATGTAAGAGGATATGTTCATAATGCTCAGGTTGCAAAAGACTTCTTACTACTCAAAAAAACACTTAACATCATGGAAAAGATTATTAAATTGGTTTACATTAAAAATAATTTCTGTTCATTAAGAGATCCCATCTTTAAGAGAATGAAAAGGCAAACCACAGAGTAGGGGAAAATAGTTACAACATTTATAACTGTCATAGCATTTATAACCAGAATATGTGAAGCACTTTTATAGATCAATAAGGAAAATAAAGACAAACTTTTTAAATGAGCAAAAGACTAGAATACTTCACAAAAGAGGCTATCCAAATTGACAATAAACATACGAAAAGTGGCTTGACCTCGTTAGTTATTAGGGAACTAATAACTAATTAAAACTACAATAAGGTAACACTACATTCACCAAAGTGGCTAAAATTTAAAAGATCAACAATCCTAAAGATTGGTGAGTAAGGGGAGCAGCAGGGCTCTTACTCCCTGCTGTTGCCATGTGAATGGATACATACACTTTGGAAAGTGATCAGGCATTACCTACAAACGATGGGCATACGTGTACCCTCTGTGCAAGCTACTATCTGGCTCCTATATACATATCTAATGGAAATGCACATACGATATGAGTCAAAAGACAGGCACTAGAATTTCATAACAGCATTATTGTGTAATAGCTTCAAATGGGAAAATACAATGACCAACATCAGTAGAGTGAATAAATAAATTATGGTATATTCCTACAATACAATACTAGATATATAGCAGTAAAAATGAACAGACTATAGCTACATGCTACAGTAAATATATATTACAAAAATCATGCTGAGTAAAAGAAAACCAATACAAAAGAAAACATATTGCACATTTGTATATACATATGGATATAATGTATATTATTGTACATTAAACATAGGTAAAACTTAGCTACACTCTTTGATTAGGGGTAGAGGGTAATCTTGGAAAGGAGGAAGGGAATAGTCGTGGAGATGGGACATGAAGAGGGCTTCCAAGAAGGTATGTTACCCGCTGGCATGGACATGGATATCCCCTTTGACCTTACTCTCATTGAGCTAAGTGTTTGGTGCATTTCACTGTATATGTTATGCTACACACACACACACACACACACACACACACACACACACACACACACACACTTAAAAAGAAAAAGGCTGGGCTTCCCTGGTGGCACAGTGGTTGGGAGTCCGCCTGCCGACGCAGGGGACGAGGGTTTGTGCCCCGATCCGGGAGGATCCCACGTGCCACGGAGTGGCTGGGCCTGTGAGCCATGGCCGCTGAGCCTGCGCGTCCGGAGCCTGTACTCCGCAACGGGAGAGGCCACAGCAGTAAGAGGCCCGCGTACAGCAAGAAAAGAAAAAGAAAGAAAAAGGCTGATAAAATTGGCCAAAGATTACATAGATAGGATTCAAGTGCTCATATAATTCCCATCTTACTGAGTCACTTCCTTTTAGCTTGCAAATAATAGAAAATTTCACACACAGGACCCTTCCATTAAAATAATATTTCCTCTTATTATATTCACTAGCTACACAAAAAGCATATGCAAAGTGTTTACTGTTATTTAAAACAAGAAACTCTGCTTGCACTATATTGTTTCTTCATATCATTAGTATATTTCATGATTCAGTTAACTTATCTTTAAAAGGGATTATAGTATGAATTAATACTGTTTCAAAGACTTCATTTCTAAAAGAAGTCTTTCTTATTTTTGAATCCAAAAGTAATTAGATGTAAGACAAGCACAAATTGGACCCAAAGGAATCAAGCTGTATTTCTACTAATGACTTTGTTTAAACACATAACACGCCATATTCCAAGAACTTAAATTTTTTATAATGGCCACTTGAGAGCCTTATTTGGGGCTATGTATGTATGATTTCTGATGGTCTTGCTTACAAGTGGATTTTTCTAAGAATTTCCTTTATTACCTAAATGTCTGGAATGGAGGGAACATGGACCAGTGGCTCCAAACTGGGTGGACATTTCCGTGATTCCACAAGCATCGTCCTCTGAGGAATGCCTTTTGGAAAAGCACAGATTTCCACCCAACTGTTTATCCAGGCAAACTTCTGATAGTCTTCTCCAAGGTCCAGTCTTAATTATGTAAGACAAATATTAACTAAGTATTTTGACTTACATAAAACTAGTTTCAAAAAATAGTTTTTAATTCCATGGTCTCCTTCACAACTTATAATGGTGGTGGGTGTTAGGCTGCCCACATTGCATCTTTTCTCCTCCGAAGTGTTAATATAGCATTAAATATAAGAGGAATATAAGGGTATGCATATAAAACTATAGTTACCCTATACATAACAGGGTAAGATTAAACTTTGACCCCACCCTGCCCTACCTTTCTTCCATCTTATAACTTGATGTTACATAGTTACTAAAGTTAACACCCTGCTTACTGTAGTCTGAATAAAACCTCCTCATTCCTTCACAAATGTGTACAGCTTTCCATGCCTAAAATGCTCTCCCATTTTCTCTCTCCCCACTTAAACCTACACATCGTTCTGGAACCAGAGAATAAATTTTGGAACACTTCTTCCCCACTCCTGATGATTCCCAACTAAAAGGAAACTCAGTTCCTTTACTCAGAGCCTCTCTCCACCCCTTTACTCCATCCCCAAGGAGGTAAACATTTGATTTGTAAATATAGGAAGAATAATTGAAGCTATATGGCTCAGTTCCATTCTCCTTCTAGGGAGCTCCCCGACCCATTCAGTGCAACCAGCTATGACATGAATCTTAAGGATTCATTATTAGAAAAGCCCAAATTAGCTAAGACTTAAAAACACATCCCTCAATTTGTTGTCTATTAGAAAAGAAGGTGATACTTTGACATTCATCTTCACTATTTCTTAACTTGCACATACCCTAAGAAGAAGGCCTCTTCAGATACCCCTATGTACATGAATTTCTCTCTCTTCCATAAGAACCTTACTGACTACCCTGGGCATTGGTGATATTTGTCCTTATTAAAATAATACTTATCTGTTTCAGTCAATATTACCTTTTGTTAAGTATGTGTGAATGTCTCTGTGTTCCTAGCTATCATCAGCTAGACTGTAAATTCTTTCTGAATAGGAAACACGTTTTCTACTTATTTGTATTCTACACAGGATATAAGGCATTCAATCGTATAGGTTGATTGTTTGAAAAAACATGCAATAATTTTCTCCTGGAGACTATATGCAGTACAACTGATCACAGCATTGTAGAGTCAACAACTTTTTTATTTAATAGGGATGAGTAATCAAGTATCCTTAATAATGACAAAATGACATGTGGATTATTCCCCTCTAAATATTTCCTTACAAAATGTATTGCATGCTTTCCAGCCTCAGTAAATGTCATATGCCAAACTGTATTTATCTTTCCTCATTGGCACAGTGTTACTAACATGATCAGCTATGTTATTAGAGATAGTATAGGACAGAGAGTACTATTCAGTTGATCAAAATAAAGAAAACTTACCCAACGTGGCCTAAGGAAACAACACTGAGAGGAGACAAGTTTGGAGCTACAAAAATAGTCCTTATCGTGAAATTCCAAAGGGCCAAGAGAGAACAAATAAGAAGTAGCTACCAGCAGCTAAGGGATTCAGAACTAGAATTAGGAGTAAGAGTGGGTCTAATAGACTGGCTTAGAACTAGTTGGACAGGGTAAGAGAGCACTGGAGCTTCTCATTTAGCGTGATATTCATTTCCTACCTCCGGAAATGTGCATGTGTATTAAAGAACTCACAGGGCGGTTAGCATCTATTCCAGTTTGCAACATTAGAAAGTTTTATCTGGTGTCGTTTCTTTTCTGGTAAGACTGAACTGACCCAGAATGATGTGAATGGGGTGAAACCAAAAGTGATAATTAATGTGGAAAAAGAATCTGCAGGGCTTACAGTTACTGAGTATGTAAAGATGAAGAAGAGTCAAAATTACACCCAAATACCAGTCTAACAGTTGAACATTTCAAGAAAGAAATGATGAATTTTGTTCTAAACAGCCTGAATGATGGAAAAAAATGAAAGAAGACTTCTGAATTTCATGACAAGGACTTCCTTGCATCTCCTATCAGTTACTGAATGCTACCTTAAAAATAAGCACTGTTTTTAAGATAAATAGTAAAATTCCTTTCCTTTGTCTTGGTAGACACCTGAGTGTGTTATAACTTAATAGCTGGATGGCATGTTATCATCCTCCTTTTACTGAGCCTACCCTCTATTTCATTATTTCTCCATATTCATTTAACATGTGATTCTTATAAATTTTAACAGTTGAAAAACAAACAGCTGGCTGAACTCTCTACTTCAGTGTTTTGGATACTTTGCTTCTTGGTAAGTGATCAGTATTTTGATACTGCTATAGTAATAACAGGAAATGATCTGTTAAAATCTGGATCTCCAGCTATAGATGAATGCCAGGGTACAGAGGAGAGCTGGTCTCAGAATAAAGTCTATAAAAACAGTTGGGGGAGTTATTTCTAGGACCACAGGGAGAGAATCGTAATTTGCTCTCAACACCGGAAAAGCAAATACATAGTGGAAAAACATCTTATGGTCACCATTGAACTGCATCAGTGGAAAGCTTATGGCCACAAATGCAGTAACGAAAACAACTGAGATGCTAAATACTAGAGCTTCAATTATACATGATGTGAAATACCATTTCCTGAAATACCAATTCACTCAGAAAAAGATTTCATAAGAAGATGGAATACCTTTAAGTTGGTGTAACTGTAATTTTGCTTATGTTGGCAAAATAGTAAATTGATTCTTTTAACCAGAAAGGACAAGAGAAGACAAACAATGGTGGCAGGATTAGCCATAGAAAAAAGGGAGGGTACTTTCACATAAAACTGAAATACAGACTGGTTAGTATTACTAAAAAATAATTTCAACTTTTCTTACAAAATTGCCATGGGTTATAGACATTTTCTTAGATTTATGGTGGGGGGGAGTTGTAATTAATTAGCCTTAAGATATGTCCTGTTAATAGAATAAATCATTATCATGGATAATTAATAAACTAATCCCTGAGGTTTTTCCTTTGTTGTCTTCCTCTCTCTAACGCTTTCTAGACACCATTGTACAGAAGCAGGCCCAACTAAATGGCAGATCATGAAGCACAGAGAGCTTCCTTGTAGATGGCTGGTAAACAGCTTTGTACAGCAAACACCATACTCTAGGGAGTCATAGTAGAAGTGGGGAAAATCAAAACAATGTGGGCAAAAGAAGATTAACTTGTTTTAAAAGTTCCACAAAGCAAAAGTGTCTCCAAATAACCACAACTACGAAGTATTATTTTCCCTAATGCTTTAATTTAACATATTTTGCAACTTTTATCATTTTTAAAAGGTAATTGAACCAAGAATTCAATTAAAAATGACATATAATAAGCCAACATGTTATTAAGAATTTAAAGTAAAATTTTCTAAAACACTAGAAACATATCAAATATTTGTATTTGAGTTATAAAATTTTATACTCATAAAAATTTATACTGTAGTGTATTAATCTGTACTAAACTAGTAGTCATAATGGCTAAAAGAACAGAAGGCATGGTGTCTAAAATTACTTTTCAAGATTGGTCTGTGTTTTAATTGTTGGAATCTTTCAAACGAGAGCAAAAGTACAAAACATCACTGGATTCCTAACATACAAATCATCTGTTTCAAATTAATTGTTGTTATTCACGTAAAAACAATGATAGTTTGGATTCAAGAATAGGCTTAAAAAGTGAATAACTAGCTGATATTACAAATAGTCTTTCTTTCTACAGTTCCACCTCCTCCACAATGCCTTCTTTTAGCTTCACCTCTAACATCTGAATAGGAAGTTAACTCTCTCTTTTCCATCCACCAGTTAGAGATCTTACCAGTCTAATTTCTGATCTGGTTATCAGAGACCTATTATTTCCCCTAGTAGACTATAAGCAACTGGAAAGCAAAGTCTGCATCAGATTTACTTTGGTTTCCTTATTATGTCTAATTCAACATTCAATATCTATTAGTCTTTTTAGAGTTGGGTATTTATTAGCCTTCAGTGAACTGCTGTCTTTTAAAATTCCACAGTTTTATACAAAGAGTTCCTTGTGACAGTATTTCCACAGGTAATAAGCTGATTTTTAAAGTGTCTAATACTTCAATTACATGTATAATTTAAATATTTAAATCTCATAACTGCAGTTCGATCTATACTCAAAAAGTATACTGATTACGGATGAATCCGTGAATTTGCTGTCATTGTTTTATTAACTGTTAAGATGGCTTTTCAATGTTAGTTTTTTACTCTCAGATCCTATACAGTAAGAAATATAACTGTCAAATCTAGCCTCTTTGGGTGATTCCTATGTGAAACAGGTAGAGTAAGCTATTTTTAAATCAGCTTTATTAAGGTATGATTGACATGCAATAAACTGTACATACGTATGATTTGATAAATTTTGACTTATGTATATAGCTGTGAAACCAGTACCACTGTCAGGATAATGAACATTTCTGTCATCCCCCCAAATAATTCATGCCTTCTTGCTTCTGTCTGCTCCCCATCCTGTGCAACCACTAATATGCTTTCTATCACTTGATGAGTTTGTACTTTCTAGAATTAAAAAAAAAATAGAATCATACACTATATACTCTTTTTTGTGGTTTCTTTCTTTCAGCATAATTATTTTGTAAATGTATCCATGTTGTCGCATGTATTAACTGTTCATTTATTTTTATCGCTGAGTAGTATCCTATTATATGGATTTACCACAATTTGTTTATATCTTCTCCTATTAATCAACATTTGCATTGTTTCCAGTTTTTAGGTACTACAAATAAAGCTGCTATGAACATTCATGTGCAAGTCTTTGTACGGACATACGCTTTCTTTTCTCTTGGGTAAATACCCATACACAGGTATATGTTTAACTTTTTAAGAAATTACCAAAATGTTTTCCAAAAGTGGTTATACACTAATTACCTCCTCATCAGTAGTTTGACAAGAGGTCCATTTCCTCCATATCTTTGCTAACACGTGCAATTGTCTTTTTTTTTTTTTAACATCTTTATTGGAGTATAATTGTTTTACAATGTTGTGTTAGTTGCTGCTGTATAACAAAGTGAATCAGCTATACATAATATCCCCATTTCTCCTCTCTCTTGCATCTCCCTTCCACCCTGCCTATCCCACCCCTCTAGGGGGACACAAAGCACCAAGCTGATCTCCCTGTGCTCTGCGGCTGCTTCCCACTAGCTATCTATTTTACATTTGGTAGTGTATATATGTCCATGCCACTCTCTCACTTTGTCCCAGCTTCCCCTTCCCCCTCCTCGTTGTCATTTTAACCACACTCATTCTAGTGGCTGTGAAATGGTATCTCATTATGATTTTAATTTGCATTTCACTAACATCCAGTGAAGCTGAGCATCTTTTCATACGCTTATTTGTCAATCATATGTCTTCTTTGATGAAATGATTGTTTAAATCTTTTGCTCACTTTAATGGGATTGTTTGTCTTCTTCCTGTTAAGTGATAAGAAGAGTTCTTTATATATTCTAGATACAAATCTTTTGTTGGCTATATAATTTGCTCTTTCAAAAGAGAAACGAAACTGCTTCAGATAATTATGCATTGTTAATGTAATACATGGTCTATCAGAACTTCAGATAATCCTTAAAATAAGGGGACACATTACCTCCACAATCCCGGGCTACCAAGTTTTCCCATGCCTAATGAGGTGCTCAGCTGGTTTATGAAAAACAGGGAAAGGGAGTAGAACTAGAAAACATAGTGATTTTCCCAACATTCTTCTTAATTCTTCCTAATTTTAGGAGTTTTTTTCACAAACTATTAATAGTAGGAAATAACAGACTGGATCAGGTAAATGATAATTAGTCCTCCTCCTTTTTTCTTTTAAGCAAATTTTTAAAAAGCAGTTAGCAGGTAGTAACATTATTACTAATAAGACTTCCTGTACTTTTTATTAGATTTCTCTGCCTCTTAGACTCTGCCTGTTGTTTACATGAATGTTTTCCTTATCAGACTAACGCAGAACATCAATACAGTGCCAAGTATATATTGCTCTTCTTATTTTCTTGATTCTCTCCTTTTCTTTTAATTCCTATCCATCTGTTTCTTCTACCCTTCCCAGCATCTGACATCTATGCTTGGGAGTAACTCACTGATCTCAAATGAGTTTTGGTTACAGACTTTTTGGTGATCATACAGTCACTTACCATGCTTCTTACTTTAAAGACAACAGAATGAAAATGACAAACTCTTTGTGGAACTCATAGAAAAAAGAGCTGAGATTCTGCTGAGTGAAAAAAATGAAACCTTCATTTTTTATAGCATACATGTAAATTAGTACTCTGCCAGAATAAATCAAACACATAAGTATTTCCTAAACTTTGGTAATTTAAGACTTCAGTCTACCCAGTAATGCAAGAACCTCTGAGGAATCTTTCCCAAACAAGAGCCAATATATGGTGGGAATTCCCTGGCAGTTCAGTGGTTAGGACTCCATGCTCTCACTGCCAAGGGCTCAGGTTCGATCCCTAGTCGGAGAAGTAAGATTCCCACAAGCCATGCGGCACAACCACAAAAAGAAAAAAAAAAGAGCCAATATGGAGAAGTTCTGTCTCCCCCAAAGTAAGGATATGGGGTAGCCGGTGGTGCCGGGGGAGATATACAGAGTCAAATCAACTCATGTTAAACCATGGAAAGAAACCTCATTTAAGGGACTTTAAAATATTTTTATATGTAAAGAACAATTTCATATACTTTTAAAATTTTCGTGAGCTACATTATCCCTTAGGGAATGCTTCAGTGTCAGACACAAATTTGAAACTAACTATTCTATAAACAGCATTAGAATTAGAATAAACAGCAGATTATATTGGCAATTGCTGACATAATATCAGGATACAGACAACCCTAGGGTTAAAAATATTTCATGGGAGTACAATACTTATGACACAATTAATTACATTCCCCAAATCAGAATGGTTCTCATCACACACTGAATGCTAAGCTTATTTTGACACAGTTTTTAAAAAGACCTAGTATGAATAGAAGAAGCTTCCTCTGGATAGAAAAAAATAATAATTCTGGCCTATTAAAGATAATATCTATTGGTAAAACATAGTTTTGTTCCCAAACACGCAGTAAATCATTACTGTAATGCATGATCACTATATGAAATAATTACCTAGTTAGTAAAAAATTGTGTATACCTTAAAAATTTTCAGTTCAACTGGTTTTCTTTTGATATAAGGAAAAATTTAATGATTGGCTCAAATTCATTTTAATAATTATAAAATATGTGAGCTTTATTATATGTTAAAGAAAATAAACATAGTATGACCCAAAAGTTATTTATTAAAGTTACAATAAAATACTTCTCAATGCATAAAAAATTGCAAAATAATTGATCCATTTTTCAATAAAGATACCAGATTTAATCTTTACTGACAAGATAAAGATATGTTTAATGACTTTTGTTCTATTTCAAGGTCACCTTATGGAGCGATACATCATGAAATCAATAGTTGTACATCTAGGGAATTTACCAATGGAGCTCTCTTCCACGGGTGTGTATATTTTAATTTGTCTCATGTGGGTATCTCTTCCATTCTGATGATTGGCTAGAACAGCAATCTGTATCATGAATGTGCGAGTTGGCTTCTTATGATTATCAGTTAAAGGAACGTGAATCCAGCCACTTGGTTCCACCAATTCAAGTTGCTGCCAAGAAAATAAAAGTCAGATTATGTTTTCACCCAATGAATATAATTTATTATAATGAATGTATTCTAAAGGTGACTTATAATTAACATTTTTCTCACGGACAGCATGACAATATAATAAACATTATCAGTTATTGGGCACTTTTACCATGGTCCATTTTTACAGTTGCTAAGCACTTTACATGTACCATTCTTGTAGACAAAATAAAAATAGAATTATTTGCAATCTTAGTATTTGTAGAAACGTGTATATGATTTAGACATGTATAAATGTATAGGGCCAATGAAAAACCATGCTGATACAAGTAAGAAAAGACTCTAAATGAACATAATGCTTCTGGTGTATTTTATTTCAAGAACCATGCCTAATATATCCAAACTCACATAACAATAAATCAGATTCTATATAAACTACAAGAATATTAACAAAAGAAAATCAGTCATTGCACAAGTATCAGACAAAGCTTTTTTTCTTGGAAAATAGTAAGTGATTCATCTATCTGAATGACAACCTAAACCTAAAATCTAGGTTTTAATGTTTTTCAAAAAGAAATGCCAGATAAACTTTAAAAAAATTTTCATTTTATTGGGACTTCCCTGGTGGCGCAGCGGTTAAGAATCTGCCTGCCAATGCAGGGGACATAGGTTCGAGCCCTGGTCCGGGAAGATCACATATGCCGCAGAGCAACTAAGCCTGTGCGCCACAACTACTGAGCCTGCACTCTAGAGCCCGCGAGCCACAACTACTGAGCCCACGCGCCTAGAGCCCGCACTCCGCAACAAGAGAAGCCACCGCAATGAGAAACCCGCACACCGCAACAAAGAGTAAGCCCCTCCTTGCTGCAGCTAGAGAAAGCCCGTGTGCAGCAACGTAGACCCAACGAAGCCAAAGATTAATTAATTAATTAAAAAAAATTTTTTTTCATTTTATTTTAACCAAGAGTCCAAACTATCCTTCCTTAACAAGGGAAGAAAAATTGTAAGTAAAAAAATAAACCTAAATTTCTAAAATTTTTCCTAAAGTTATGAAATAGTTTTTAAAAGATAAGTATTGATTTTTAAATTGTCCTAAATATTGGACACAGCTGAAAAATATGCATTACAGAAAATACAGGTTTATCTTATCAACCCAGCCCAATGGCAATGAATATCAAAGAAACTAAATCCGGATTCCATCAGTTACTCTAGAAAAACAAGAGACAGAGAAATGGAATACTAAAAAAGGTAGTTATTTTTAAGAAGGAATAATTTCCTCCTTTTAATTACAAAATATAAGAATAAATGAATCTCTACCCTTTATGGTATTGTCAGTCAGTGGCTTTTTATAAACTTCTGTTAGCACTAACTTAAAATAATTGAGTCAGAGACTAGATATATCCGGTTTCTATCACTAACCTTTTAATCATTCAGGCAATAAATAGTTACTGAGTACTTAAAATGTTCAAGGTATTATTGTAAATATAGTTAGTCATACAAAACATAAATTAGGCCTGATTCACACCTAAAGAGTGCTTAGAGGCAGACAAACAGCCTCTGGTTTCATTCAGCTTCTTCATGTGTAAAGTAAAGGGATTGGACAAGTTTTCATCCAATGTCCTTTTCAGCTCTGACATTCAATGATTCTAAATAAAATAAGAAAGATGTGGTAGGCAGAATAATAGGCCCCCAGAGATGTCCATGTTCCTCCCCAAATCCCCTGAATACATTAACTTACAATGGCAGAGGGACTTTGCAGATGTGATTAAGTTAAAGATTTGGGGATGGGAAGCTTATCCTGGATTACCTGGGTGGGCCCAATGTAATCACAGGGTCATTATAAGAGAGACAGTAAAGGAGACGTGATGATGGAAGCAAAGGCTGAGTGATGCAACCACAAGCCAAGGGATGTGGGCATCCTCTGAAAGCTGGAAAAAGCAAGAAGCGTTCTCCCTTAGGAGCTCCTAAAAAGAATGCACCCTGGGGGCTTCCCTGGTGGTGCAGTGGTTGAGAGTCTGCCTGCGGATGCAGGGGACACGGGTTCGTGCCCCGGTCGGGGAAGATCCCACATGCCGCGGAGCGGCTGGGCCCGTGAGCCATGGCCGCTGAGCCTGCACGTCCAGAGCCTGTTGCTCTGCAATGGGAGAGGCCACAACAGTGAGGGGCCCACATACCGAAAAAAAAAAAAAAAAAAAAAAAAGAATGCACCTTGCTGACACGTTGATTTTCGTCCATTGGACCCATTTTGGACTTCTGACCTTCAGAATTGTAAGATAATAATTGTGTGTTGTTTTCAGCCACTAAGTGTATGGTAATGTTTTGTAGCAACAATGGGAAACTATTATAATAGATACACACAGGAGTTCAGAGAAGGGGGAAAGCAGCTCTGGTTGGGATAATCTATTCTCTAGGTAAATGTACAATAATGAATCTCAGTAATGACCAAAAAGTAAAATTCTACTCAACTCCTTACTAATAGAATGTTTTTGACAAATTCAACCACTATTTCTGATAGACTCAATGTTATTTTCAGAGTATTTTTTAAGTGCTTCACTGTACTGGAAGTTACACTAAGATTTTACAGCATATGATTTGGGGCACGATATGTACGGAATTGTAAATGTTGTAAATTATTCAATAAATACTATGAGTAAACTAGTTCTTCAGAACATAAAAAGTTTACTGATCTCAGTCACTAAATGTATATTACAAAGTATGTGTAGCTGTTAACATCTCTCAAATGGCTTCACAATCAACTACATTGCCCAAAAGTCATAAACACCAACTTATGTGTCTACTTCAGTTCTATTGTGCCCTGTTTAAAATTCTCAGTCAACTCTAAAAAGTTATTATTCTGATACTGCCATATTTTAACTTATTTCATGGATTAAAAAAAATTCAAGTACACATAGTAGATATAATTTCAATGTTTTTTTATAACAGTTCGATTAAAAGGTTAATATATTTTAAGCAAAATTTATTTACATGATTTTTTATATTTTTAAACAGAAAATTAATGAAAGGTAAAATTTTGCCAATTTGACTTTCTTTTTTTCCCCTATATCTGATCTGGACGTCAATAAATAAAATTTTCATCACCATTAAAATGTAAATTTTTCTATATTCCTCCTTGTTCTTTCTTTTTACCATCTCCCTTTTTGGCTCTTTCCTCCATATATCCCCTCGCTTAACATTTTTTATTGGCATGTCTACTAAATACCAAAAATTCTGCTAACTATAGATGTAGGATAGGGGTTGGCAAACTTTTTCTATAAAGCACCAGACAGCAAACATTATAGGTGGTGTGGACCATGTAGTCTCAATCATGACTACTCATCTCTGCCTTTGCAAAGTGACAGTTATAGACAATATGAAAGTGAATGGGTGTGATTATGTTTGAGTAACACTTTACTTACAAAAGTAGGACACAGGCTCGATTTGGCCCACGGGCTGCAGTTGCTGATCCCTGACATAGAGAATAGTTACTGATAGAGTCTACCTTCAGAAAGGTGACATAATTTCGTAAGACAGATAAGCTGTCTCAGTCAGGGTGACACACAGGGTATTTTAAGAGAGAATTCCCTAAGGAGGAATCAAGTTGCTAACTAGAGAAATGGAGAGGCCAAGGAGAATACTAAGGTATCATGGAGGGAACAAGTACCAGAAGTGCAGTTCTAAGGTTGGGGAACAAAGCAAAGAGACAAATTAAGACTGAGAAGTTCATAGAGGAATTGGAACTTAGATCTCTACGAGGAAGCTGCTGGGCTGGTGCTGGGTTTTTGGAGGAAGGGCCCTGTGGGGCTGGCATACAGACCTCAAGGAGGGGGTGCCAACTGGCTAGCAGTGCTGGTTTTTCAGATGTGTGGCTTCAGGGGGTGGTACAGTTGGCCCTCCATATCCGTGGATGCAGAACCCCTGGATACACAGGGCCCACTGAGCGGTGCCATTTTATAGATGGGACTTGAGCATCCTTGCATTTTGGTATTCATGAGGGGTCCTGGAACCAATCCCCCGCAGGTATGGAGGGACGACTGTACCGTGAGAGTCAGAGAAACTGCAAACTGGACTCAAGCCTTGCTAGAAAAAGGACCTGCTGCTCTGAAGAAACATTGCTGGGATGATGGGAAGCAAACAGCGTTCAAACAGAAAGAAGCAAGTCCCCTTTTCCTCTTCCTGCCTTGCAATTTCCTTCTAAGGCCCCCTTTTGCCAGAGCCTAACAGATATGCAAGGACTCCAGGCACACATTCATTTATCAAATCTTTATTGAACACCTATTTTGCGCCAAACTATGTTCTAGGGACTGAAAATATAGTGGTAAACAAGACAGAGGATCACACCTGAAAAAACTACTCAGAGTAGTACAAACAGATACAACTTAAACATGACAATAAGACTTCAAGAAAGAGGATATAATAAAAATCCTAGCAGTGAGGAAGAAACCAAAAACCAACCAACCAAACAAAAAACCACACACACAGTTAACCAAAAACAATAAATTAATTTTTATAAAATAAAATGTAAATGCCAACAATAATTCCTCAAGGAGAATGCTAATGATAATAACAGTAAACTCTTATATAGCACATATTACGTGCCAGGTACTACTCTAAGAGCACTAAGTAAATTAATCTATTTAATCCTAGCAATGAGGCAGGTAATATTATTATCCTGATGTGACAAATGTAACAACTGAGACACAGAAAGTTTAAATAACTTCACCAAGGTCACACAGCTGGCAAGTGGCAGAGGTGTGATTAAAACAAGCAGTGAGATTCCAGAGTCTATGCTTTTAAACACTAATGTAATGTTTACATAATGTAAAGATAATTTAGTAATAATAATTTTGTCCAAAATCCTATATTATACCAAAAAAATAAAATAAAAGAAATATGGGCAAGAGAAAATTGGCCACTAATCTCTTCACCACAACACAGTTCCCTTTATGTCATATACGTAACTACACATATAACATAAAAAGAACTACAAAAGGGAACAATAAGAGAATTAAAAGTAGGGTGCTGATTTCAAAATCTAGAGATTTCCTCTACAGAGAGGGAAAAAAGGAAATAATATTATATAAGGACATGGCAGGATGATATATAGACAGCATAAAATAAGATGATGAAAGATGCATGTACCAAACACCACCTTAAAAAAGCTCAGATTCTCTTGAAGATATTATGCTAGTGAAATAAGCCAGTGGCAAAAGAACAAATACTGTGTGATTCCACTCAGATGAGGTACCTAGAGGAAACAAATTCATAGGGACAGAAAGTAGAACAGCAGCTGCCAGAGGCTGGGGGAGGAGGAAATGGGGAGTTAGTGTTTAACGGATATGGAGTTTCAGTTTGAGAAGATAAAAAAGTTCTGGAGGTGGATGGTGGTGACACCTGCACAACATTGTGAATATGCTAAATATCACAGAATTATACACTTTAAAATGATTAAAAACAGTAAATTTTATGTATATTTACCACGATAAAAAATGCACACACATAAAAACTCAGGTTCTTTCTTAGAGTCAAAAAAACCCCCAAATCATGTGGAGACACTGGAACCTTAAAGCACTGCTGGGAGAAATGTATAGTGGTTCAGCCACTTTAGAAAACTGTCTTGCAGTTCCTCAAATGATTAAACGCAGTTACCATATGATCCAGCAATTCCACCCTTAGGTTTATATCCAAGAAATGAAAACATATGTCCACACAAAAATGTGTACACAGATGTTTGTAACAGCATTATTCATAATAGCCCAAAGATGGAAACAACCCAAATGCCTAGCAACTGATAAATGGATAAACAAATTGGGGTATATGCATACAATACAAATACTACTGTATTTGGCAATAAAAAGGAATAAAGCACTGATGTATGTAGAACATTGATAAACCCTGAAAATAAGTGAAATAAGCCAGTCATAAAGGACCACATTGTGTATGATTCTATTATATGAATGTCCAAAGTAGGTAAATCCATAGAGACAGAAAGTGGATTGGTAGTTGCTTAGGGCTCAGTCCTGGGGGGCAGGATGGGAAGTGACTACTAATCAGTACAGGGTTTCTTTTGGGGGGTGATAAAAATGTATACATCTTAAATCAGTGAATTGTATGGTATGTGAATTATATCTCATTAAAGCTGTTACTTAAAAAAACCCTCAAAATCTAAGTAACTACATATTATCTTAAAAAGACAAACCTGTGTGTTAACGCAGTGATTAAGAAACATTCTAAATACAAGCAGATGGTAAAAATACATTTGACAGATGAAACCAAAAAGAAAGCAGAGATAGAAATATTAATTAAGTTTTTCTGGAAAAAAAGGGTGGGGTAGGAAGAGTTAAAATGTGAAAAAGAAAAATGGGGATGAGGAATAGGGCTGATATTTCCAGATACTAACATCTAGTATAAAGCTGTATTAAATAAATGGTGTGGTACTGCATTTCACATTGCAGGTGTATCAGAATGCATTTGGCTGCAAGTAACATAAAATCTAACTCAATGAGGCTTAAATGATGAGGACATTTATCACCTCACACAGTTCAAATACCTGAGTTAACACAGTCACAGGAGAGGTTAATTCAGAAGCTCAAAAATGCTATCTAGGACCAAGGTGCTATCTTCCTTTTGTTCTTCCAGTGTGGGTGAGCTAGCATTGTCCCAAACTTAATTTCTCCTAGACTTCTTCTCCAGAGGAAGAAATCAAGTACTGTTCCTCTCTTGGTTCCCTTCTTTAAGAACAAGCACATCTTCCCTGAAGCTCTTATTGAATATCCATCCCTAAGTCAATCAGGAGAGGAGTGGAATCACTATGATTGGTTTGGCTCAATTAGGATTCACTTCCAAGGGCTGGGGAAGGTGGCAGCACATGGCTACTTTCTGCAGGGTAGGGAGCCGAATAAAATTGGAGTTCTAACAGGAGAAGGTTAGGGAGAATGGATATTGAGTAGAAAACTAACATGTACAGTGAAGAAGGGATGGATTGATCAAAATACAGCACTGTAGGGCTTCCCTGATGGCGCAGTGGTTGAGAGTCTGCCTGCCGATGCGGGGGACACGGGTTCGTGCCCCGATCCAGTAGGATCTCACATGCCGCGGAGCGGCTAGGCCCGTGAGCCATGGCCTCTGAGCCTGCGCGTCCGGAGCCTATGCTCTGCGACGGGAGAGGCCACAACAGTGAGAGGCCTGTGTGCCGCAAAAAAAAAAAAAAAAATACAGCACTGTAACACTGGTTGATTAAATGAAAAGTTTAGATATTAACTTTATACCAAACACAAAAGTAAATTCTTAAATATTTAATTTTAATACTATATAAATTAATAATCACAACAAACCTATAGGCGTATTAGAAAAAATATACAGGAACATGTTTATAATCTTTTGGTAGGGTTCACCTTTCAAAGCAATTCAAAAACCCAAATATGATGGAAAAAAAAAAACAGACGACTACATGAACATCAAAAATATCTACAAGACTAAAAGAAAATAAAAATATAAATAGCAAAGTGAGAAAAAACACTTGTAAATTTCACAATGAAGAACTAATATCAGTAATAATATAAGAAAAAAAGAAATGCAATGGACCAACAGACACAAGGAAATTGTTCAATCTCACTACTAATTAAATAGATACTATATCTATCTATCTATATCTATATCTCTCTATATTATAAAATGTCTATCAGATTAGCAAAGATTAAAGTAATTACAAACACTAAGTATTGGTGAGGGTGAGGGGAATGTATACTCTCATAGACTGATTTGGAAATTAAATAGGTATAATAATCTTTTTGAAAAGTAGTTTGGCAACTCCACTTCTGAAACTACAGGGAAATACTTAAGACAGGGCACAGAGATGCTAGGTATAATAATATTCCTTGGAAACAAGTTAAATAGCCACCAGTAGAAGGGTGGTTGTGGTGACCAGCCCCTAGGATGATCACTGGTAATTCACGGCCTTGCGTAGTCCCCTCCTACAGTGAATCAGGGCTGACTTTGTACAACAAATAGAATATGTCAGAAGTGACTATCTGCAGATAGGTCACAACAGGCACTGCAGCTTCTGCCTGCATCTGTTGGATCATTCTTTCTGTGGGAAGCCAGCTCCCATGACAAGAAGAAGCCCCATAGAGAGGCCCATGTAGAAAGAAACCAAGGCCTCAGCCAGCGATTAGCACCAACCTGCCAGCCATATGAGTGAACCACTTTAGAAGTGGATCCTCCAGTCCCAGTCAGCCTAGCTGACATACGACTGCAACTGCATGAAAGACTCCAAGAGAGAAATGCCCAGCCAAGCTCTTTCCAAATTCCTGAACAGAAACCATGCGATTATAAGTGATTACTACTGTTTACCACCACTAAGTTTTAGTGTGATTTGTTATGCAGCAATAGTAAAACAGTGACTAATTATGGTACATCCATACCCTGGAATACCTGATAGCAATTCAAAATGATGTATCTCTTCATATGTTTGCAGTTATTTGCAGCTACCTCTGGTTAGTTTTAAAGAGCAAAGTACTAAATAACATGTATTGCATGATCTTATATATATGATTTTTTGTATGGATACAAAAGTCTGAAAGGATATTCACCAAAATATAAATAGGAAATATCTATAATGGTGAGAATATGGATCATTCTCATTTTATTAAGTTTATGTCTTATCTATGCCTTTCTCAGTAAACATATTTACCTTATTAAAAAATCTGTTTGTAATTTGGTGTGGTTGGGAGAGGAACTCAAAAGAGGAATAGTTTCAGAAAGTTTCAGCACATGATTTTAACATGTCATTGACTGTATTCCATTGCTCCAGTAACAGAATCCTCCTTCTTGGTGATTTCAATATCCACAGAGATGATCCATTTAATGATTCAGATTCTCCTCTTTAGCTTCTTCATTTCCAATAATTTTTATCTTCACTCCACTTCAGTTATCCCTCCCCCACCATCATGCTCTATATTGGATTATGGGCAGCAGCTGTAAGATTGCTGACATCTTGACTTCAAGCGTCCCCATCTCTATAGCCCAAGTCACCAGCTTTCTCAAGTGACGCCACTGCCATAACATCAACCCTAGCCAAACAGCTAGACTACTGATTCCATCTACTTTTTTACTGTTCGTTAACCCATTCAATGTCTTCAGTTCCCATTTTTCCTCAATGATACCCCACAATTCGTTATGATAATCAATCCCTTTATATACTGAAATCCAATTTCCTCTCTTACTGTTTCATACTTTTCTGAGGGAGAACACAACAATCCTGGTTAAACCTAACTCTCTTCCTGTTCAATGCCTATTGGAGAAAAATAATCAACATGCTGACTGGTTCTCACTTTAAATTTAAGACAAGTATATATGCAAGTATATATGTAGAACCATGCAAAACTCTTACTATATTCCTTTAGAAAATATGCTTTCACTGTCTCTGGAATAGCTGTTTCTGAGCTTCCCCTCAAATCCTAACACCTGCTCTAATCTTCTCTCTCTGAGCTGATATCTGATTTCATTAAGAAAATAGAAGCAATTAGAGAAAAAAATTACCATCTTCCCACCAGCTGTTATACTGTAGTTGAACTGTCCCTGCATCTTTGTGAGAATGGTTCTTCCATTTGCTCAATAGATCCCACCCTTTCTTTCCCAGCCAAAGACTCTGCTCCCACCGTAGTCACTACCTCTCCAAATCATTTTCTCCTGTCTCCTGGATCACTGTCATCAGCATTACAAACGTGCCATATCTGTCATCTTAAACATTAAAAATAAAACCCTTTCTTGATCCTATGTCCTCTTCCACATACTGCCCCAATTCTATTTCTTTTCACAGCAAAACTCCTTTAAAAGTTAAAAATTTTTTTCACCTCCTAGTTATCTTTATCCCACTTCAATCTAAATTTTGTCCACACACTGAATCCAATCTTGTCAAAGTCACCAGTGACCCCCCGCCACCTTGCCAAATCAGTTCTCTCTCAGAAGAATTCTTTCATAGCCTAGACTCTTGACTCACAGAAACTGTGAGATAATAAATACGTGTTGTGTTAAGCCACTAGGTTTGTGGTAATTTTCTTACACAGAAATAGAAAACATTAGTTTTTTTATTTGCAAGGGTAGCAAATAAATAATAAATATTGAAAATTTTATATAAGACTGGTGAAAATTCTGCATAAAAAACACAGCTTTACAGGTGTTTATAACTAACCCAAACAGCTATAATAAGCTGAGCCAATTCTTAGTGTTAGTTTGAAATAAATATTTCTTCAACATTTCATTTCACTTCATTTCATTACTTGGCCATGATCTTGTTTGGTAAATTAATTAGTTACTTATAAAACGTGTGTTTTAGGGGCAGCCTACATAGTAGGTATTCCACCTAGTGGCAGGACAAGCCATGTGATGGCCCACAACATCAGCACTGCTGCCAGCCCAAAGCCCACCAAGTCACTTCTGAATAGGAGCTACTACCTTTCCTCAACATTCCTTCCTTGCTATCTGCTGCTATCAGTGAAAACTGTATATAAATACAATCCATTAGAGTTTCTCTATGAAGCGATCTCTCCGCCTGGCTCCAGGATCTTCTGCTTCCTATCAGCAACCTCTAAGTCACAACTCTACTCTGGCTTTGATTTGTTTAAGGGTATCCTCTAAGGATATATATCCTCTAAGGATATATATAAGTATTAACTCCACCATAAACAAAGCTTACCTTAAAAAAAAAAAAAAAGAAGTCATCTGTTAATAAAAATAACATCAAGGGCTTCCCTGGTGGCGCAGTGGTTGAGAGTCTGCCTGCCGATGTAGGGTACACAGGTTCGTGCCCCGGTCCGGGAGGATCCCACGTGCCGCAGAGCGGCTGGGCCCTTGAGTCATGGCTGCTGAGCCTGCGCGTCCGGAGCCTGTGCTCCGCAGCGGGAGAGGCCACAACAGTGAGGGGCCCACGTATCGCAAAAAAAAAATAAAATAAAATAACATCAAATATTAAATACAAAGCTGTTCACATGTCCGTTCCTATTGCTAATCACATATCCCTGGAAAATAAATAGAATAAAGAACAATGACTTGAAAGTTGCTTCAAGAAAGTTGCCCTCTGCTCTCCACTCTCACTACCTTCTGCTCCTTCATTAACCATAGCTGTGACTTGATGAAATTCTATAGAACCTCAATGTGAGAACTGTTACCACAAGAAGCAGCAGATCCTGGCATTTTAACCATTCTTTCACTTAGGAAGGAACAGAACCAGTTAACAGCAATCATGACCTACTTGTAGCAAAAGAAAGTCTAAAATGATCCAAAAGAAACTTCAGAAGTTCCAAATGTGTTAAAAGTAAGGATACCACAAAGGCTCCTTAACAAGAAAGACAGAATCCAACTCAAAGAGCTCACTATGGAAAGCAAGCTCTTTTACCCTAGTGAAGAAGGGACCACCTCAGAAGGTCAAAATCAGTCACTCTATTACAGAGGGTCAAGATATTAATTCTGGACTTGTAAGTCTGAAAAAGTTTCTATGTAGAGAAATTTCCTCCAGAAAGAGTTCCTGGAGAGTTAAGTTTACATAGTTTAACTGGTCTTAAAGTTACTTGTTTAAAAAAAAAAAGAGGCATAACAAAAAGACAAGACCTAGAGAGTATTCTAATCTACATGAACAATTCTGAATTACATTTGAAGTCAATGTCAATTAAAAACAATAATTTCATCAAAAGCCAAAATGGTAAAGAAATGTTAAGAAGAAATTGCAGAACATCTTTGGAGGACAACAACAAGTTAACCAGACTTAACTATCATTAAAAAGAAAAAGAGGGCTTCCCTGGTGGCACAGTGGTTAAGAGTCCGCCTGCCGGTGCAGGGGACACGGGTTCGTGCCCCAGTCCGGGAGGATCCCACATGCCGCGGAGCGGCTGGGCCGGTGAGCCATGGCCGCTGAGCCTGCGCGTCCGGAGTCTGTGCTCCGCAACGGGAGAGGCCACAACAGTGAAAGGCTCGCGTACCGCAAAAAAAAAAAAAAAAAAAAAAAAAGATAAATACATGCTAGGGATGTAATGTACACCATGAAAACCATAGCTAACACTGCTGTGTGATACCTAGGAAAGTTAAGAGAGTAGGTCTAAGAGTTCTCATCACAAGGAGAATCTTTTTTTCTTCTTTTCACCATCTATCAATACATGAGATGATGGATGTTAACTAAACCTATGGTGGTAATCGTTTCACAATATAAGTAAATCAAACTATCATGCTGTACACCTTAAACTTATACAGTGATGTGTGCCAATTATTTCTCAATAAAACTGGAAAAAATAATAATGTCCCTTTAAGACAAAGAAAAGAAAAATAGCCAATATAAACAAGTACATGCGCACATAATAAAATTATGATTTCGTTTTGTAAAAAGAGGGAGAAAAGGGCTTCCCTGGTGGCGCAGTGGTTGAGAGTCCGCCTGCTGATGCAAGGGATGTGGGTTCGTGCCCCAGGATCCCACATGCTGTGGAGCGGCTGGGCCCGTGGGCCATGGCCGCTGAGCCTGTGCTCCGCAGCGGGAGAAGCCACGGCAGTGAGAGGCCCGCGTACCACAAAAAAAAAGAGGGAGAAAAGACTTATCTAAGTAATGAATAATTAAGAAATGATAGCAATAGATAAAAATATGTAGTGCAGTGCAAAGGACATAAGACCAGATGTCAAAAGAACAAGATTTGAATTTCGTGTCTACTCTTGAGTTTAAGCAAATTACTTCTCTTTGGTAAACCTTTACTTCTCCATCTATCAGGCTGAATCATATGAAATTGTCATTTTTGTAGATCATAAATAAGATTAGGATAAATTTTATTCTCATATAATTTTTATGCTTTCTTCATAAGAATGTTGTGAGGTAATAAGAGAATATAAATTTCATTACTGCTAAATCCACAGGGTCCTTTTCACTTCAAACTTTCTTACCCTTTCTACATAATTTGATGCACCCTCTTTATTGAAATGTTCTCTTCTTGTGGACTCTGTGACTTCACCTTCTTCTGATATTCCTCCTACCTTTCTCATCTCTTCTTTGTCTTTCTGGAGACTCCTCTTTCTCTTAAGTGTTGCACTCCTCACAGTTCTGACCTAAAACTAGTCTCACAATACAGAGTTTAATCTATACAACTGTCCTATACGATCATATCCAGACCCCTGGCTTCAGATACCTTAAATGGCTATATGATGACGATTCAAAATTTTATATTCTCTTTTTTAAGAGGTAACTTTTAAAGGTTCTAGAGCAAAGGATAGCATTATCTATAGAAGGCAAGGCAAGGCAAGGTAGAAAGATTCCACGATAGAAGCCACACCAGAGAGGTCTGGACTTTAAGTATATCTCTTTTAAATCCAAGAGAATGAAGTAGTTTGAAGCAGACAGTGTTCCTACTGAAGATAACTATAGGTAAAATTTTTTAAATCATCACTTTAGAGTTATCAGAGAGCCGCTAAAACAAAGAGGACTAGAGGATGCCAGGTTCTGGTGAGGAGAGAACCTCAGAGAGGTTGCCGGTCTTTCTGTACCCACTTTAACCATGGGGGCATTTGTTGATTCTAGGATGGGGTAAGATGCTGCAAATCATGGTTTTGCCCAGATAGAGGGTTGCTTCTTGAAGTCAGAGAAACATGCAGAGCTATGACTAGTGGTCTTTCAGAAAAGATGTAATTAGAGACTTCAAGAGCTTTAAGCACATGGCCTATTTTCCCCTCAAAATATTTGCCACATTGTGAAGTTGTCTGGAATGGGAGGCTGAAGGGATAATCAAGGGGTCTCTCAGAGGAGCGGAGTCTCTGGCAATCTCGAGGAAACAAGTCTGAGAGTCTAGAATTTGCCCAGTGAACACACCAGGCCCCTAAATGACAGCCTTGAGTGGCCATGACATAGGGGTATTACAGAACAGAAGCAGATGGAACCTTACCAAAGCTGCAGTACAGCCGCAAGTCAACTCAACTTGAAGGCTGAGAGGAGTAAAGCTTCTCAGCCCATCCACCTAGCTCTGGAAAATCGAACTCTCCAGAAAAAGAAAACAGCATCTAGAGTGGCACTGTCCTATAGAAAAAGTGTGTGGGTCACAAATGTGAGAAATATATGTAGTTTAAAATTTTCTAATAGCTACATTTTCAAATGCGCAAAGAGCACAAATTAATTTTATATTTAGAGTATCCAGAATATCACTTCAACATGTGATCAATATAAAAAGTTACTGAGCTATTTTACGGCCTTTTTTTGTTGTTGTACCAAGTCTCCAAAATCCAGCATTTTACACTTATACCACATCTCAACTAAGATTAGCCAAAAGCCACATGCAGCTAGTAGATATTCTACTGAACAGCACAGATCTAGAGTCTAGTCTAGCAATCAATCAAAAATTACTATTATTAACAGAGTTAAGAAATAAGAGGGAAAGATGAATAAATGAAATAATTTCATCGAGAATTGGAATATACTTTTAAAATGGAAATGGTAGAGCTGAAAATATCTGCAATTAGAAATTTGTCAGATTGAACAGATCATATATATCAGAAGACAGAGTCAACAAATTCCTTGAAAAATACAATTTATCAAGGCTAACGAAAAGGAGAAATAGAAAATCTGAATAGAACTATATCTATTAAGGAAACTGCCTCATAATTTAAAATCCATCACAAAACTCCAGGTCCAGATGGCATTACCATTCAATTCTTCCAAATATTTAAAGAAATGATATCAATTCTGCACAAATGCTTAGAGAATAGAAAAGGGAGAGACATTTTTAAAATGTTTTTTATGAGGTCAGAATACTTTGTTTCCAATAGTTGGAAAGTATAAGAAAGAAAAATTACAGACTAATCTCTCTCATGAAACACAAATGCAAAAAATCTAGAACAAATTACTAGCAAATCAAATCAAACCAGGTGGAGTTTAGTCCAGGTATGCAAGATTGGATTATCATTTAAAAATTAATCAATGTAATTGACTTTATTAATAGAAAAAAAGGAGAAAAATCATATGATCATCTTCTTAGACACACAAGAGGCATTTGACAAATTCAATACCCATTTATGATCTTAAAACTTTTAGCAAATAGGAACAGAATGCAATCTCCCTAATATGAAAAAGAGCATCTTTCAAACAACCTATAGTACTCATTGTATACAATGGAGAAATATTGAAAACTTTCATAAAGAGATTATAAACAAGACAATCATCCACTATGACCCCTTCTATTTAACATTGTACTGGAGGTCTTAAACAGTACAATAATTCAAGGAAAATGGAAGGGAACAGGGGGAGAGGGGTAGAAGGAAAGAGAGAAGATGAACAAGGATTGGAAGGGAAGAAAAAATAACATTATTTGTAAATTATATGACTGCACATCTAGGAAATACAAAAAGAATCTATAAACTATTAGAATTAATAAGAAAGGTTAATTAGCAAGGTCACTGGATATAAGGTCAACATAAAGTTATAACTGAAACAGTGTAGGATTAGTGCAAAGACAGACTAATAGACCAATGGAACAGATTAGAGTTCAGGAACAGACCCACACATTTACAGTCATCTGATTTTTGTCAAAGATGACATTGGTGCAGTAGGGAAAGGATGGTCTCTCCAAGCAATGCTGATGAATTGGATTTCCATTTGGGGGAAAAAATAATAATCTTGACTTCACTTCTCCCCATAAAGAAAAATCAGCTCCAGATGAATTTGGATTTAAATATCAAAGGTAAAATAATAAAACTTCCAAAAGAAAATAAAATATCTTTGAAACTTTGGAGTAGATAAAATTTTCTTAAACAGGACACAAAAAGCACCAACCAACCAATACTGATTAACTATCTTAGAATTAAGAACTTTTGTTCATCAAAAGATACCATTAAGAGAGTGGAAATAACAAGCCACTGACTGGGAAATGTATAGAAATGTATGTATGTATAGAAAAGGACACCTATCTTGACTATTTAAAGAGCTACTACAAGTCAAAGAGGTATATACCCAACAGAAACGCATACATATATTCAACAGTGTGTATACTAAAATACTCACAGGAACACTAGTTAGCCAAACCATCCAAATATATACCAACAGTCAAATGAATAAATTGAAGTATATTCACAAAACATAATATTCTATAGTAATGAAAATGAACAATCTACAACTATCCAAACATGTGACTCTCACAAACATGGTGAGTAAAAGAAGCTAGACCCAAAAGAGCATATGCAAAATATGATGCCATCTCTTAAAGTGAAAAATTGAAAAATAAAAACAAAAACCAAACAGATTAAAAAAAAAACAAACAGGTGAAAGTAATCTATATTGTCAGAAGTTAGAATAATGGTTAGCCTTGAGGGAGCATAAGGAAGCATAAAGAAGGCTTCTGGATTTTTATGTGTTTCTGGATTTTTATTTGTTGCTGATTACATAGGTGTCCTTATTTTGTGAAAATTCAGTGAGCTGTTCACTTATGATATGTCGACTTTTTGTATCCATGTAAAAGTTAAAAGTTTTAAAAAAAAGGCCCAGACCTTTCTGCTCTGTCGTGTCTGATGTCTGCAGCAGCTGCAAGCGTCATGTTCTCATACAACAAATGTCCAAAAAGCCTTTCTCCTCTTTTAATTAAGGAGGAAAATATTTTCCAGAAGCTATCAGATTTCCCATTGGGCATTTCTGGATCACATGCCTCTGCACTAACTGAAAGGGGAGTTGGAAATGGAGTATCAGGCATTTTCTGTCTTTACTGTGAAAAGCGGTCTCTGTGGGCAAGGAAGAGAGATGGAGGAATGTGGCACAGGTATTCAGCAATATCTGTTGCCGAGGATTATTAGTGACCTCTTAACTAGTCTTGCCATGGCCACTTCCGTCTTCCTCTAATCTAAACTCAGATTAGCAGCAGAGTCATTTGACAAAAATGTTAACTTGAAAAACCTTTTGTTAGTTTCTCATTATAGTAAAAACAAACCCATGATCCTTAACACGGTTGACAATGCCCTGCATGATCTAGTCTCTGCTTACCTCTTCAGCCTCATGTTGAGTGGTCCTTGACCTACGTTTTAGCCATATAACCTGCAGTAAGGCAAAAGCAAATTTACACTGTGCACGAAACTGACTCTGAAAATATTCCAAAGATCAAGAGATGGCAAAGAGACACTAATTGGATGTCATTTAAAATGGGTCAAGCATCTTAGGTATGCTCCAGTTTAGTGAATTATTTTTATATTTGTAAATATAAGAATAATAAAAGAACTTTTGGTTTGTCACATGAGATCCTGGTCCCCCTAACTAACTTTTCTTTAAGTCTGAAGTTCAGTAACTACCTAATCTTTTACCAAGATTTTGTTTGTTTCATTTTCAGAAACCTAGCACTCATGGTTAATGAGGACAACTATTCTCAACTCTTTGCCTCCACTTTCGAATCCCTGCACTCTATCCCTTAAATGCTAACTGTAGATACCTTTTTTCAAATCTCTCTTGACACTAGAAAACACACAAGTACATAAGCACATGCAAAGTACTTTTACCCTCAAACTTTCCAAGCAATATATTAAAATGCCATCACACTACAGCTTGAATCCAGTAGTCAAATCTGTTCATCACTCAACAAACTGTACACTTACTATGTACTGGATACTGGAAACCGTGACAGGTGTAGTAAGAGAAAATGATCAATTTATTGGAAACTAATGTATTTTATATTCAGGAAATATTATCTAATCATCCATCAATTCTTATGCACATACCATTTTGACAAATACAATTAACAACTGCTTTGAAAAATAGTTTAGGAAATAATGGATTCCCAAAACCCAACGAAAATGACAACTGAAGAATCTGAAAAATGAATAAATCCACAAATGCAAAGGGAATAGGAGAGGTTAAGAAGAAGCAAGGTGCATTGTACCCTAATATCTCTGAAACTGAAAGCACCAGGTAGTTCTGAAGGTAGGGGTGCCACGGTTAGGTTAAAAATGAACAAAGCAAACAATAAAACTAGCTGAAGCCCATATAAGGAATAGTTTGATGCCAAGATTCTCACCAGCCCCCAGTTTAAGTAGGCAGGTGACCATCCCTTCCCTACTCCTACAGAAAACTACAAGTTTATACTATCAGTACAAGTTAAAGAAGGGAGGCTCTAGATTCAGGTAAAGCAAGACTAGATGGCAGCACCTTATTTTTTTTTTTAAAAAGTGAGTAAACATCTACATACTTAACAGTGAACCTCAGCTCCCTTCATCTTGCTCAGCTATAAGGATGCTGACTCCCAGGCAGATCACCCTGAATCTCCTTCCACATCCCACCTCCTATCCCCCGCCCCATGCCTCCAAGGCCGGAGAATGAATTACTATTTTCTGGAAAAAATCATACTATAAGGAAAAGAGAAAAGCTGAAAAAGAAAAAGCCCGTAAGAAAAGAGTTACACAGTGTTGAGTCTCCCCAGTTTAATAAATATTTATTGAATGCCTATTTTGGGCTGGGCACTATACCAGGTGGTTGGAAGATATCAATAAAAATAATAAAATCTCTGCTCTCATGGAGCCGATGCTCTAGTGGGGGAAGACAGAAAAATGAACAACAAATATAATAAATAAGGTATTATATATTAGGTAATAAAAGTGCTATGAGGAACAAAAAGAGCTATGGGAAAAAGATAGAGCAGGGAAAGAAGGATCAGAAGTACCAGGGGGCAGGTGTGTGCATTTTAAAGTAAGGTGGTCAGAATAGGCCTCACTGAGAAGGTGGCATGTGTGCAAAGAGGTGAGGGTACCAGCCTGACCACATTGCTGTAAGGCCTGGTAAGCATCAAACTCTATCATGAGCACAAACTGCTCCCAAACTGCTAATTTGTGCCTCTCTCCTAGGCTATGAGAAAATAGCCAAGGATCTCCAGGCACGTTAAAAAAAAAAAGAAAAAGAAAACAAAAACAAAAAATGGAAATTAAAGAAGCAAAAACAATAAGGAACTCTCAAGAGAAGCAGCGAAGGGAGGACAAGAAATTTAAAAACAAAACAAAGCATTATTAATATCCTCTGCAACATAATAGAATGCATCCTTAAAAAAAGAACAGAATGCTATTTTTTAAAAGACCAAGAAACAAAAAGAGGTCTTAGAAATATATATATACATACATGTTTAATTATACAAAGTTAAATGAATTGCTTGGAATATGAGAAAAGAAAAGAGAAAAAAATGAGAAAATCAGTGGCTCAATGCAGGAAGTATCACAGCTAACAAATGTAAATTCAGAAACAGACAACAGAGAAAATAGAGGAAAAATATGAAGGAACATAAGAGCACCTCCCAGAACTAAAGGACAGGTGTTTCCACATTGATGGGAACCACTGCGCACTTAGTAAAATGAAGGAAACACACACACACACACACACACACACACACACACACACACACACACACCCCATGGCATAGCCATCATAAAATTTCTGAACATCAAAGGTACAGAGATTTTAAAAGCCTCTGCAGAAAAAAACAGGTCACATGCAAAGCATCAGTAATCAAAAGTGGCATTGTATTTCTCAACATTTCCACAGAAAACTATGAGGCAATGGAGAATGTGCTTAAAATTCTGATGAAAAATTATTTCCAAACAAGAATTCCATACCCAGCCAAATCATCCCTCGAGGGTGAGGTTAAAATAAAGGTTTCAGTCATGCAAGGTTTCAACATTTTTACCTTCCATGTGGAGGATGCATTTCACCAAAAGAGGAAGTAAATCAAGAAAGATGAAGACATGGGATCCAGGGAAAAAGGAATCTACCAAAGAAAAAAGTGAAGGAAATTCCCAAGATGATGTTGAAGGGATGTCTTAAGAAGATGGCTGTTAGTCCAAGTCCTCCGAAGAGACACCAAGACATGAACAGATATACAAGAAATTTATTAAAGGAAACATCTGTGAAAGAAAATGGGGAGGGAGCCAGGGGAGGCTGGAAGAGCTGTCAGACACCATGCAGGTCTGGGCCCGGGAGGAGACAGGAAGGAAGGAGGGAGGGGTGTATGTGTTAGACTGCAGTGCAGTTCTAGGGAAAGTTTGGCAAGGCTGTCAAGAAGTCCTTAAGCCACGGCTGCCTGACAGAAGACTCCAGAGTCCCCAGGAATGAGCCTCCGTTAATACCCCTGCTGTGCTCACTCACTGGCTGGGGGCACAGACGTGGTGATGGATACCAGAAAGCAGCAGCTGGGGCCATCAGTCAGTTACTCCCTGCGGTCAGAGATCTGAGAGGAACATTCTCAAGGCCACCTGTGGTGGCTCTGTAACGTGCCAACTAGGCTAACCTAAACTACATTTCCCAGAATTCCCTTCCTGGCATGTTTCTGGTTAGGTGAGACAGAAGAGATATTTGCATGCAAGATTTCGAAGGCAGATGTGAAGCAGCAGCCATTCTGTGCTTTGATGTAGGTGATTCCACAAGTTTTGTAGATCCCCAAACTAGTGATCACACAAGTTGTCACTATCTGCTGGCGCACCCCACTGTCGTGGGGCAGCAGCCAGGCCTACAATTGCTCCACCTTCCCCTGGGTCCTCCTGCAGCTTCTCTGACGCCCAGGCCAGGTATGTGTCTGCTCCGTGACAAAGGGTATTAGCTCCTTCTGCAGGACGCTGGCATCACAAGGTGGGAGGCAGTGAGAATTGACGTGGATACCAGTTCCTCGAATTGGTGCTCCTGGATTCCAGCTTGCCCTTGCCCTTCACCGCTACACATCCATCTTCACTTTTGACTCCTTGCCGCGTGGTGTCAAGCTGTGGCATCAGATGTGAAAACAACCAGCCTCATAGAATTTATTTAACCAACTCCTACTCGTGTAAGGCAAAATCCTTGAAACAAATCTCTTACTATATACCAGTCCCCATACACACACACACACACACACACACACACACACACACACACACTAGTGCTCTGCTTCCCCGAATGAACTTCCACTGACGCACGGACACAGTAGCTGGGCTGAAGGTCCAGGAGGGATGTTTCCATGAAAAAAATGTGAAACCGAAAGAGTATGTATGTTTCCAGAGGTTTCTGATAGATCCGTCAGAGAATTTAGGGATATATCAGTAACTGATAACATTTTTTAAATTCAGGAAAGAATGAGGCAATCATTAATTCTAGGAAAACAAAATTATGCCTGAAAAGGAAATTTAAAGCATGACTCAGGTGTAAAAACAATACATGGTCATGACAGTGAAAACATGTAAAATGATTTAGCAAGTAGCATGAAAAACTATACTAGGAAGATGAAGAGAAGTATATAAGAGAAGAAACAGGATTACAGGGCTAAATCCTGATATTTCATAGTAAGACATCATTAGATCATGTCTTTATAGATGCCATGTAGAACGGCACATAACTACTATAGCTATCCATGCACATATGTCATGGAGAAATATGAAAGCAAATACCAAAAAGAACCCCCCAAATGGCTAAAATAACTAAGAATAAGAGAACTGCTCCAGAGGAACAGGATGGGGGTGTGGAACAGAGAGAAGTGCTGTTGCGGTCCTTTCAGACTTTCAACCTATGTACAAACTTTACTGTAGCAAAAATACACTTACACTTAAAAAATCAAACAGAAAAGTTAAACTGAAAAAAAGTTAAAGTTAGTAGAACTGAAAATTAAAGAGTAAGACTCATCAAGTTGGAAAAAAAAAATAAGGAGGAGGAAGGGAGAAATCTGACGATACCAAGTCTAAACCATTTAGAGTTCAAAAACAGGCACTACTCTATTGCTTAGGGATGCATGCAAAGGTGGTAAAACTCTTATAAAAAACTAAGAAAATCATCATAAAAGGTTAGGAGTGGTTACCTTTAAAAGGTACGGAAAAGACTGTGATAGGGAAGGGAGGAGGTATACTCCCAGCTCTGGGATGCTCATAAAGTTCAATTTCTTACATTAGACAGGTTATATACACACATAAACTATATGTGTGCTTTATGGACTTTGGGGAGGAGACAGCACTAAGCACCCAACAGAAACAATTGCAGCAACACCAGCATACACTTGCAGTACTCCTCCTGCCACGTATGAGGCTTAGCTTTTTTCCAGTATTTGAGCTTCCAAATAAATTATGATTTGCTATTAAATGAGCTCTAAAATCAACAAATGCATATTTCATTTACATTCATTTATCTTTTATCCTAGAACAAAAATGAGAAACAATTTGTATGCATGGTAGATATGACAAAACGTTATGTAAACACTTACAAATTTAGACTTTTCACATACATGAGTAATTTTTAAGGTACAGCAAATTTAAAACGTATACTGTCATCCTATCACCATAAATCTTAATAGTAAATAAACTCACAACAAGGAAAGGTTAAAGATAGCCTTCAAGTATACATGGCAGAATTACATCTAAGGAGAAGGCTGTTTGATGGCCTACTGCTGTATTACAAAACACTGGAAAAGAGATGTGGTAATCAGCAACTTAAGATACCAAAGAATCACTGTGAAATACTTTTTATGTAAATCATTTAACCACTAAGTGAATAACTGCTTATTTAAAAAATCCAACTGAAGCAGAAGGATACATGGAGACCCAATTACCTTTTAAAAAATAATTCAGAGAAATACAAATACAGTATGTTCTCATGTGGAATGTAAAAATGCCATACTCATTGAAACAAGGAGTACAATGGTGATTGCCAGGGGCTGGGGGTGAAGGAACTGGGGAGATGTTGGCTAAAAGGAACAAACTTCCAGCTATAAAATGAATAACTGCTGGGAAGCTAATGTCCAGCACAGTGACTAGAATTAACAATACTGTATTATATACTTAAAAGTTGTTAACAGACTAGATCTTAAATGTTATTACCACACACACAAAATGGTAATTATGTGAGGGGATAGAGGTGTCAACTCACTTTATCGTGGTAATCATTTCACTGTATATATGTGTGTGTGTATCAAATCATCACACTACACTTAAACTTACATATATGTCAATATTATCTCAATAAAGCAGGAAATAAATAATAGGTATATAAATGAATAAGAAAAAAGATGTTTTAGTATCTCAATGAAGCCTTCAAAAAGTCTTTTCACAATCAAGTTGCCTTCAGAAGGACAGTTAAAAAGCTAACTAAGGCAAGACCTATAAGAAGCAGGTGATAACAAATACTTTTTGATCAAGAGACATGTAAAGACTTTTACTGCAAGGATATCACAATTCTATGGAGGTAATGACTAAAAAGTAGAATTCTGACTGCAATATAATCCTAAATACACTTTAAGGAGATATGGAGCTCTGAAAGGGACCAGAAAGCAAGGTAATGGGAATTATTTAGGAGTGGATGAAAGAGACATCCATTAATTAAGGCTGATTCCATTCAAGTTTTCTGGCTTCATGACTTTTCCTCTTCTATGAGATAATAACAGTTAACAGCAAATAACATGTTTGGAGCGCTTACTCTTTGCCAGGCATTGTTTTAAGAATTTTACAGGTACTGAGTCATTCCAGCCTTGCAACGGCCCTATGAGTTCACTATTTTCATCTTCCTTTTATACACAAGAAATCTGAGGCCCAGAGAAACTAACTTTCCAAGGTTCAGAGTTAAGTGGCAGAACAGGAACTCAAACCCCAGCAGATGACTCCAAAGCTCATGCTCCTGGATCTTTATCAACCCAAAGATATAAATGTATATCCAATAGCTACATACAGCTGAAACTCCCAATTTCATGAGATTCTATAGAAAAGCACATGCTTTTACAGCCTATGAAAACATTACCAGTTTTCAAGGCTTTGCTCCTTTCAGCTACCATTTAGTGAGCTGCTACCATGTGCAAGGCACTTAACTGACACTTGTTTTAATCATCCCGACACCACAGCCCTAATTTACAGCTGAGGAACCTGAAGTTCATAGAGAGGTTATATAATTTGCCGAGGGTCACCTAGCTGGTGAAGGATGAAGCCAGGACTTGAAAGTAATTTCCCTGCCAAAACTCTGAACATTACAGAAGTAATAAAGTAGTCTTGACGTATGTCCCTCTGGAATAAAAAATAAGGCAAAAATATATTCTGAGTACAAGTGAATAATATTTGCAGTTCAAGTGTAATTGAAATACCTATGCCTTAAAGAAATGTGGAACTCTGAAGGGGATTGGGAGGAAAATAAGAAAGTAACTCAACTCTGTGAAAGTCCCACAATACTCGTTGTTTCCTATTAGTTACGGTGCCTAGAGGTAAAGCATGACATTGGGAACAAAAGAAGTTCTTGTTATAGGTCCAGGCAGAGGTGAAAACCCAACATACACCTCCAGTTATAATGGAAATTAAAATGCAAACATCTCTAGTATTCTCAATAACAGGTTTTCAAAACAACTGAAGTAGTCCCACACACACTCTGCTTGCAAGGTCTGTGATTTCCATTGGTCCTATAATTCATATATATAACAGATTCTGTTCACAAAAGTACAAAAAAGAACCACCTTATAATTTACTTTCAAATTGTTTATCCAAATCTAGAACATCTGTCTAGAATGGTTAAGGTGGATTATACAAAATGAATATTATGGAGTAAGAAGTAATGAATTTTATTTTACATGAATTTTAAAAGCATTGAACTAACTCTACTGCTCGTTGCTTAGATATTATGAAGTTTGACTTCACCTTGGCGTGAATTACTATCATTTTAAGAAAAATGTTAACTAGATTCCTAAAACTGCAATCAGTGACAACTGAGTAGAAAAAGCAAAGACATTTCTGTTCTATTCACAAGCACCAACAAACAGCCCAGTGGGGAAATGGCAGCGCGCCAGGCTGCCCCGTGAGCAATTAGGCTTCGTGGCAATCAGGAGACTCAGGCGTCTTAGGCCCTTAGAAAACTAGTATGTTAAGGACTTGGTGCTTTTACTCCCCTTTCCTGGAGGCATGTGTGAGACATATCTTGTTCAGATGACAATCTCTTCCATCTACAGGACTGAAAGAAAGGTTACGACAACTGAGTAATAAGAAGCAAATTGAGGAGAACATGAGAGATTAGCAAGCATCACTGTTTACTGACCTATTGACTAAATGTAATAACTGATCTCAGATAGACAGTAATCTCATTCTAATAATCAGAAGAAACAATAATTAAAAGGCTCATACAATTATCGTAAAATGTAAAAGTGCATTTTAATTGATGAAGAAACTCGGAGTGAAATTCAGAGGCAAACCAACCTGAAATTCTCTCTCAATGAAAAATAGTTGAAATGGATAAAAATTCAGTTTCAGCCCAAATATGTGTATATTTACTCTTTTACTAACTTCTACATGGAAGGTTTCTAAGAAAAAAACAAACGATGTTGAATGATTCAGATAAACCTTATGGCAGACTGTGGGCATTAACTTCCATTTCACCAAATTTAAACCTGAAGTTCCCTATTATCTGGTAAATGCTTTCTCTTTTTGATATTTTATGAGTCTGAGTGAAAGGTTGAGGCTGTCAACACACTGGATTACATTTTGTAAATTTGCTGTCTATGTCTAATAAGATACCCAACAGCATAATAAGAATAAAAATGAATGAAGTGAATAAGATTAAAAGTGAAGGAATTAACCCAAGGATCCAAAAATATACTTTCTAATACATTCCTTGATTAGAGTAATTACGTAGGGTCACTTCAAAAATTTTACTAACTCAATATTGTCAAGAATCCATCATATTTAAGCATCTGAATTTCAAATATCTGAATTTGTCCTGAAGTACAGGACAAATTTATGATATTTTTATATTCATCTAGCCAAGATACACTTTACTTTATAAATAAAATAGATTTTAGAGGGCAAAAGTCAATATTTAAATCAATCCTTCATATATATCTTCAACAAAAGCTCATTATTTCTCACCTTTAATACTTTATAATTTCATTTAAAGTTTTTTATTATTTTATAGTATATAAACATACGAGCCTTTTCTCTACTTCTTGATGTGCCAGTAACAGTCGTGTAATATACATCTATGACAACTTAGCCTATAAACAGAATTCCTCACAAATTTAAAACCTAAGTACCAACAAATGTTTCACTACACTCAGAAAACACAGAGTCTTTATTCCGAGAGGAACTTTCAGTAAAGAAGTGACGTGTGAACAGCAGACACTGATGTTCACACAAGCATACTGCAGACAACCCAGCAGGCGGTTTTCTATTTTTTTTGGATTATGCTCTGGAGGTGCTGGCACAATGGAATTTCAATACCATAATTGCTTATTTCTCTGTGTATTTTTAAAATAATAGGTAAAGAAAAAAATCAACTACGAAAATAACAAAATATTTTTCATTCTTCTTTTCAAAGGATGTAATTTATAACCATTACACAAATAGAGAAGAAGCACAAAAGGGGGGAAAAGAGAAATAAAGTAATGTTCCAAAGGTTCAGTTTACAAGGACCTCACACTAAGTTTTTTTTTTTTTTTTTTCCTGCAACTCTTACTAGAAACAGTATTATTTGCTAAAAATGCACTGGCTGCCAAGAGCCATGGTCCATCTAAAGCAAAATGCTTAAGATGGAAATAGAGTGTTAAGACAGAAAAAAGGGGCAAGATTCAGTATACAAATTTCTCTAAAATCTATTTTAAAAAAAGAATAAGATGAGGTTTTAATTTTGATATTTTCTGCCAGAAAAATAAATGCAATACTAAATAAAATACTAAAATATATAGCACTGTATTAAAACAATAAGATGTAATCAAATTCCAAACTTTCTAATTAAACCTTTTTTTTTTGTAAGTTATTGGGAATTCAATACTGGTCTTGGTTCACATGATAGAACAATGGGAAAATTTTCCGAGTGGTTGAACACTAACCCTGACAAGTGTGGAGAGCCAACTACAATACATTATATGGTAGCATAACCTGCCACCCACGTTGCTGAGAGAACAGCTTTCAAACACATGCACTGAGCTGTAAAACCACAAAATCCCTTATTACACATTGTCTTTCTTACTCTAGGTGAAATATACCACCAATTCTTTTCCATTACAAATCTTTTTTTATTACTATTTTTGAAGCCCACTTAACATTTTGACTGTCTTTTTCTTACAATGTAAAAGGTGTCTTTTTTTAAAAAGGAAAATGAAACAGGACTGTTATCACCCTCCTACAGTATTACAATGAAGGCTGATATCTGCCACACAATTTCTCAGAGCTGATTTTGGAAATCCATTATTACCCAAAATGAGTTTTAAGCTAAAGTTTTTTTATTCCTTTAAAGACCAAGGCCTATAATTGGTTCACTAAGTTTCTTAAAGCATTTGAAAACACTTGCATTCTTTAAGAAACACTGATATATTGCTTTGGGGGTTCTTTAATAAAATACATGGTCTTCATCATTACCCAACCCCCAAAAAAGAAAAGAGAGAGAGAGAGAAAACCAAATCGTCAAAATCTGTCATGGAATGAGTGTTCTTTCTCATTCTGTGTCTCTTCCCAACATTCCTCCCTTCCCCCACTCTGGCACAAATCCAAACCTGTACCAAAAAACAAACAAAAACAGAAAGCTATTTTAGAATCAAGGATATAAGATAATATCCATCTTATATTGGTAAAATATTTAAATAAAGCAAGACTGTAGGATACCAAATATGTTTCATCTTCATTACAGCACTGTGCTTTGTCAAAGATGTGTTCTTACTGTTCAGAAAAGAACTCACTGCAATAATGACTATCAAATTTGTACAAAGCAGCTAGAGATACAGAACAAGAAGGGTGAAAAAAACCACTTAAAAGACACTACTTTTTAGAGATTCAAGATGGTTAAAACCATTTTAAAACCGTGTGTTTCTCTCTAACATTTGCCTAATTAACTTCCCTCCGAAATTCTCCCTCCTACCCTTTACATCCCCCATCTCCCCAACTCCCACCCACCATGACCCACCTCCATCCACAATCTGCTAACTGAATCACAGCATTCCAGGACAGTTACAGGACATAACAGTTTCTTCTGGGGTTTTCATTTGCAATGTTGTTGGCAAAGAGAATTTTATTTTTAAGTGTTTCTATTACACTGACAAGGTCAATTAGTCCCGTCAACTATTGGTCTTTCTGCCTGATAGCTTGGTGGATTATTCAAGTGGGACCATTCATAACCTATAACTGAATGCACCCAATTAACCTCAGAAACACGACAATACTGGTATCTAATGGGATTTTAGGTTTATCTTAATAATATGCCATAGTAACGTCATTTTCTCCAAACTGGTGGTTTAATATCTGATAGAAACTCTACATTTGCCTCAAATTGAATTGATTTGTAAATTATGATATACAAATTACATAGAGTAATTTCTATTTTATGGAAGTTTATCATAAAAATGTTGAAGCTTTTTAAAAAACAATAATCAGCTATTTTGCCTACATTTGCTTATATGGTTTATACAACGAAATAAAGAATATGACGACCCTTTAGTATGCAATATCCAGCACTCTTATCAAGATTTCTCCCAAGGCGCAGAAAACACTACTACTCTGCCAGAAGCTATCGTGGAAATTAATTTGTATTTTACTTCAAATATTCAAAAAATCTTTATGCTGTCAAATATCATTTTTAAAAAACACAAAAGAGAATTTGCATCATTGGGTGTTTGCTCTGTGACAGGCAATATGAATAAGTACTTTACAAGCTTTATCTTACTTAACTGTCTCAGGAACCCAATGAAAAAGCATTGTTATCCCTATTCTACGCATGAGGAACCTAGTAAGTGGCAAAATTGAGATATGAAACCAGATGTGTTGAGTTTGCCAAAGTGTGGTCTTTCAACATCACTCGGCCTAAGAAATATGAGATAATCCCCCAACATCTCACAGTATCATCTTGTAATAACTGGACCATAGAGTACTTTCAAACTTCAAAACTATCCTGTAAAAGAATGATGCCCAATTATTACTCAGCAACAATGAGAAAAAGATGAATGAATGAATACGGGTGTCTGGTATCCATTTAATTATATCGACACTAAAGTTTTATTAACAGTAAGACAATACTCCAGTTTTTTTCATTTCACTTCCAACCCAAATGTATTCTCACATATATGAATGTACATGTGATCTCCCACACACAGGCCTGCCCCCATATATTACCTGCTCATACACACAAACTCATCCAAACTGTCGCACCCAATACTCCCGGTTTCTAAGCCAAAAGTATTGTCTATTATTCTGGGCCACAAAGAAGTGAAAAGCTATCTTAACACCACGTATCAAGGTATCAATTTTTTGCAAAGAAGGATTTTTAAAATAAGTTTTAAATAACTTTTTCATAAAGTAATTTTAAACTATCTGAGCTAGTGAGTCAATTTAAAATATGTTCTAGCAAAAATTGTATTGTGATCATCTCTATTTTTGCTTTATGAATTTTAAACAGAAGCAATTCATTCAACTGTTAGGCCAAACTGCCCTAAAAGCAAACGCCTACCAAGAAGAGCACACTGTGCATTTCCAAAACTCAAATACTACTCTCAAATTCTCTGCTCTGGGTGCCTTCAGACTGGCTAGAGTGACTCTCAGGGCTTCATTCACTGCTTAGTGGAAATGTCTGTAAAAATATTTGTGCAATAAGGATAGACAAACCTTTATGAAAATACTGGTTTGGCTAAAAGTTGTGGCAGTTAAGATGTACATAAATAATTTTTTTAAATGACTGTTTATACCCCCTACTCTATAAATGTATTACTATAAATATTACATTAATTCAGAAGAATACATCCTCCAGAGAAAGTACAAAGACTGAGAAGTAGAATTCAGAGTCATCAGTAGGAAGTCAGCTTTGCTTATTTTTTAAATACATCAAAATAAATCTCATAAGCACAAAAAATTTCAAGAACAGAGTACAAAATCGAAGGAAGTATCCACGTTAGTGAGCTGTTACCTTAGTAAAGAAAGATCCAATATTTTGACACAATGGTCCAATATGTGATCCAACAGATTTTATGCTATTAACTGGATCATATCCGAAAGATTAAAACTGCTAAACTATTCCCTTACTAAAGTCACAAAATAGTGCCACTGGTGCTGTTGTTTCAAAGGATTAAATCTGTATGTTTAATCCAATGCCAATGGAAATTTCATTAAGGTTTAAAACAACAACAACAACAACTAGAAAACCTGCATGGGATGTATGCTCTATCCAAGTGTGGACAACTGATACTGAGATGCCAAATATCAACATTAAACTTTTAAAAAGCAATCTTTCATGTTTAGATCTGGCAGTGAGGAACTGAATGCAAGATAACCTACCTACTCTCCTTTACTATCACATGCCTTAATAAACATAAGACACATTTATCTAGCACTTTCTAACCTTCTGCAATCTTGCATGAGTAAGGATAAAGCAAGCAACCATTACAAAACTTAAGGAAAAAAGGAGGATGGAAGGACATAAACTTACATTGACTGAGAAACTTACTAAGTATTTGCTATGTTGCAGGTGTTTTTACACAGCTTATCTCATTTAATCTTCACGACCACCCAAACAAGATTGCGATTCTCATTTTTTTAAGTAAATAAACAGAGGCTCCAAAAGGACAGAGAAAATGCCCTATATTACAAAATAAAGAAGTAATAATAGTACCAAGATTTCAACCCTGATCTGACAGACTCTAAAACCTACAATTAAAGCAGCATGTGGCAAAGACAATCTAGAAACATGTTCCTTCCTCTGGCTTAAGTCTCATCCTCTGTCCCACTTTAAATACAATATTTAAAACCCAGACTACAGCTTACGAAACAGACTGGGTTTTTGCCCCTGTAAGCCAAGGTTAGAGAACTATGCGTTCAAGGGCAAGTACAATATGACTCTGGGGGAATAACAGCAAGTTTCAAATGACTACGACTTCAGGTTAAATGGAGTTCAGTGAGTCATGATAATTCCATGCTACAGATAATCCTGATCTTAGTCAACAGAAAATTTTCAAATTTGAATTCCATATTAGCATTCAACAATTCTCTCTCAACATAAGGCAACTCTTCATTCAACATAAGTAATTTAAAGCCAGGAACATCTCTCAATGTCTTTCACTATTCTTCCACAGAGAAATGATAAAAATTTTAAATGGAAAAAGGTAACATTTAACAACCAGATTTTACAAACTAGCTGAGAATAATTTTGACTTGATTTTTATCTTCTTATCATCTTAAATGTGACGCAGTTACCTAAATACTATGGTTGAAGAGTGAAGGCAGGCAGAGAGTTCTTTTCATTCATCAGTCTGTTCTTACTCCCTAAAGTGCCTTCTTTATCATACTTAACCTGAACTTATCACCATTGGGCCAGGAATAAGAGGCAAGTTATAAGTCTCCTAGAGTCTCCCAAAGTAAATTATATTCCCTTTAGTCATTATCTTCTCTAAGATCTCATGCTTACACCAGAAAGTGGGGCTGCCAGGGTAGAATCAGTTTAAGAACTAATCTGCCTAGAGCGCTTTTCTTTAGCAAAGTAAAGGTAAAACAGATGCCCTTACACTATCTTTAAAATAAATACAAGTGCCATTGCAGAAAAAAAAATTGCACAAATATTAACTGAGCACCTACGTGCCAGGTACTTAGGCATGAGGGTGACTGACAGATACTGTTCCTGTGCAAGTGGAAGCTATCAAAGATTTGTGGCAGCTGATAAGAAATATGGCATAAAATTCTTAAATAAATGGCAGAAGGGTAAGACTAGGGTACAGAAATATACATAGAATTGTTTATAAGTAGGTCAGAAATTTGGCTCCACAGTTCCTGGCAGTCAAAGCAAAGCAAGTATCATTACTGGTTCTGACAGTACGGAGGCTCTTCTACTTAGAAACAGATTAGATTCCAAAGAGCTATCATTAAGTCCATTTAATCCCATGTGCAAAGTTTTAACTATAGAAGCAACTGCTAATACCACCTATTGGTAACTAACAGAGCTGACATACTTCTCCCCGGACCCACTGCCCCCTTACAACAGGCAAGTTTTCATATCTACCAAAGTCCTTAAGTTGAAAGTTCTTTTTTAAAAAATCAATTAATTATTTAGTTAATTAAATTTGGGCTGCACTGGGTCTTAGTTGCTGCACGGGGGCTTTCTCTAGTTGTGGCGAGCGGGGGCTACTTTTTGTTGCGGCGCGTGGGCTTCTCACTGTGGTGGCTTCTCTCGTTGCGGAGCACGGGCTCTAGGCGTGTGGGCTTCAGTAGTTGTGGCAGGCAGGCTCAGTAGTTGTGGCTCACGGGCTCTAGAGCACAGGCTCAGTAGTTGTGCCGCATGGGCTTAGTTGCTCCACGGCATGTGGGATCTTCCAGACCAGGGATCAAACATGTGTGCCCTGCATTGGCAGACAGATTCTTAACCACTGCACCAACAGGGAAGTCCTAAGTTGAAAGCTCTTAAGCAGAGGAACTGCTTAAGTTCCTGTGTGTGTGTGTGTGTGTGTGTGTGTGTGTGTGAGTGTGTGTGTGTGTGTGTGTGCGCGCGCGCGTGCGCGCAAAATAAAAACCAAACTGCTTTTCCTGAATTCAGATCTGAAGGAAATCTTTACTCTGGATATGTACAAAAAGGCCACTTCGTGATATAGTAGACTACATTCTCAACAATATTCCTAACAGAATTACAACAGCAAATTTCATAATTTCTTAGGTGCCTCAAAGTAGGCCTATTGATTAATAGTAAAGATAAATTCTATAAGAGCAATTTTATAAAATAATACTGCCGAAGTATAATAGTTATAATAGCTAAAGAACATGTATGTCTTCAAGCAAATCCCAATTTAAAAAATATATGAAATTCGACTCTTAGAAGATTAGTCTGAAGATCTAAAAATAAGCTTTTGAGACTACTGGCATCACAGTCATTTCTTACACAAGTTTTGTGTGTAACACCTCTTTACTATAATTCCTAAAACATAGGAAAAGAAAGCTTTCAGATTAAGTTTTGAGGGTTTAGCAATTATATATAAAATAAGTATAATACTTAGTAGACAATGAAAACGGATGCAATCTGTTTTTTTTAAAGGGCTATTCATTTTTCTCATGAATCTCAAAGAAAGTGCAATTAGGGAATAAGTCAAAGGCCACAGTTATTGTTGTGTACAGTTAGTGTCAAAAGAGACACCATGTAAACAACATACAGTGATTGGCCAGATTCACTACAATTAAGTGAAGTGAGAAAAAAAGCAAAAGCAGGATCTCAGGTGCTTCCCTGGTGGTCCAGTGGTTAAGAATCCACCTTCCAATGCAGGGGACTTGGGTCCAATTCCTGGTAGGGGAACTAAGATCCTACATGCCACAGGTCAACTAAGCCCACACATTGCAACTACTGAGCCCGTGCGCTCTAGAGCCTGCACGACACAACTAGAAAGTTCACGTGCCGCAACTACGGAGCCCACACTCTGGAGCCTGGGCGCCACAACTAGAGAGAAGCCCGCACGCCACAACGAAGAGCCCTCACACCACAACGAAAGATCCCGTGTGCCACAGCTAAGACCCAATGCAGCCAAATTAATTAATTAATTAATTTTAAAGTGAAACATAAAAAACAGGATCTCAAAGGATGATGTACTCTGTGTGAAAAACTTAATCTACTCTCAAGGCACTATCTACCATTAAATACTCACAGAGTACCTTTTCCTCAACTTCAGAGGAGTTTACCGAATTTGAAAACTTAAGTTAACTCATACAAAACTGAAATACAGTAAGTTAAAGGATATAAGACTATTTTAACTGGGATTCTTTAAGAATTAGAGTAAAAACACTATTTAGTCTAAACATTTTACAGACTTAGAATCTATGTACTTTCAAAGTTGCTTTCTAAATACAGGTAAGTAGATATACTAATATACCAAAATAGAATTTTAGTAATTACTGGCTATAAGTCTCCTTTATAATTATTTTATTGATTTCTATTATAAAATTAGAGATGTTTTCCTACAGAAAAACATCAGGGTACTTATTATTATGAAATCTCATTTGCTTATTTAACAAGCATGTTATTTCAGGGAAGAAGTAGGGAAAACAGGAGTTGTCACTTTGTTATAATCATCATCTTATATGTGCCAGTTAAACCCTAAGAAAACTGCTTACCCTCAGTGGTGAGGAGATAGAGAGTATATTACATATTTTCTTTTCTTTTTTTTATAAAGACTTTATTTTTTAAAGCAGTTTTTGATTCATAGCAAAATGGAGAGGAATGTACAGAGATTTCCCATATACCCTCTATCGCCACACATGCATAGTTTCCCCATTATCAACATACGCCACCAGAGTGGTACATTTGTTACCAAGGGTGAACCTACAGTGACACGTCATAATCATCTGAAGTCGAAAGTTTACATTAGGGTTCACTCTTGATGCTGCACATTCTATGGATTCAGACAAATGTACAATGACATGTACATCATTATATTGATAGTATCACACAGAGTATTTTCACTGCTCTAAAAATCCTCTCTGCTCCATCTATTCATCTTCCCACCACCTCCAATTCCTGGCAATACCTAATCTTCTTACTGTCTCCATAGCTTTGCCTCTTCTGGAATGCCACATAGTTGAAATTATACAGTATGCAGCCTTTTAAGATTGGCTTCTTTCACTTAGGAATATACATTTAAGGTTCCTCCATGTCTTTTCATGACTTGAGAGTTCATTTCTTTTTAATGCTGAATAACATTCCATTGTCATTGTCTAGATGTACTACAGTTTATCCATTCACATACTGAGGAATGTCTTGGTTGCTTCCAAGTTTTGGCAATTGTGAATAAAACTGCTATAAACATGTGTGCAGGATTTTGTGTGGATATAAGTTTCAACTCATTTGAGTAAATATCAAAGCTCCTGACTGCTGGATCCTATGGTAAGAGTATGTTTAGTTTTGTAAGAAACCACCAAACTGTCTTACAAAGTGGCTGCACTATCTTGCATCCCCACCAACAATGAATGAGAGTTCCTGTCGCTCCACATCTTTGTGAATACTGGCCAATGTAAGTGTTCCGGATTTTTGCCATTCTAACAAAATGTGTAGTGGTATCTCCTTTTAATTTGCATTCCTCATATGCTTATGTGCTACCTGTATATCTTCTTTGGTGAGGTGTCTGTTAGGATCTTTAGACTATTTTTTTAAAATCAGGTTGTTTGTTTTCTTACTGAGTTTTAAAAGTTCTTTACACATTTTGGATAACAGTCCTTTATGAGAAGTGTCTTTTGCAAGTATTTTCTCCCAGTCTGTGGCTTGTCTTCTCATTCTCTTGGTATTATATATTTCCATCTGAGGTATCTGTAACTATGTGATAATTTTGTTCATTTGGTGGCAAAGAATGGGAACCTACAGATTATATAAAACCCAGAATAAGAACTTATAATTTCATTATTAAAAATAAGCAATAGTAAATTTACACAGCTACTTAGGAAACACCATATTAATTTAGAACAAGATAAAAGACTTCAGACAATTAAAATTGTTAGACAGCTAATATCTAAACAATTTCCCTACTACTGTCTCAGAGTTATGGTATCACTCAGTCTGATTCTAGATCTTCTTTTCTTATCAGAAGTACCTTGAGGGTCTCCTCTGCCTAGTCCCTCTGTCCTACTTAAATAAGCACCATAGATCAAGACTAGCTATAGACCATTCAATTAGCTAATTATCATTCTTAAGCTAATTCAAACTAGACAATTTGTTCTGAAAATGGCACTGAGATAGTTGGACTACTGTTTCTGTTTTCTACCATCAACTATAATTGCAAATGAAAGAGGAAAGGTCCCCCGCCACCAAAAAAACCTACAAACCCTTGTATGATGATTTTTCTTGATTAGATTATGAAGGAAAAGGGCCACAGAAGAAAGTATCTATTGGCTTATATTCCCAGAGTTTCTACCCCAATATTCTCACTCTTTTATTCTGAAACTTGGAGATTTTTTTCTTTTTTCCTTAGAAATTTTATTCTCTAAATTACCCTATTTAAAGTTCTTTATAAAATCATTAAGCAAAAGCAATTAGCAAAAAAGAAAAACAAATATTTACAAACATTTATGCCGACAGCATTAGCATTGCAAGTAGCAATCAATTTTCAACAGGATAGATCAAGGGAGTAAACAATTTTTAAATACATTTCAAAAATCAATAGTTAATCTATCCTAACATTCACTAACTAGCTCATTTCCCCAGCTACACACTTCGATTTTTCTGAAAAACTTGAAGAAATGTTTTGGTAACTTGTAATCTAATGTGATTTTTTTTAAAGAAAAAAAATGAAAGGAATACATATTGTACGTTGATTCCCAGCTAAAGCACTGCCTTGCTATGTGACATTGGGCAGCTTGCTTCACCTCTTGGTGTCTCATTTGTAAATAATGGCATCGTACTTGATTAGAAGTTGCTAACTGGTGGCCACATCCAGCAGTGGATATACCTTGTTTGCCTAGCATGTTTTTAAAATGGGGAAATTTCATATTCAAATCCAGATTTCTGATTTCTCTTTAAAAATTAAAAGATTAGCAACCCTGCGCCTATATTCCCTGTGGCAAGAAAGGCTGCAATTGAATAGCAGCTGTCCGCCTTTGGATAAGGCATGGATTCTTGGTGTTGTGTTACCTGCCTGTACGCTCAGCATTTGAGCTTCTGATGAACTAAATTACCTCTAAAGTTTCTTTCAGTTCTAACATTCTCATGTTTAGAGTGAGCCACACAGCAAAAGATCCATTTCACCTCTCTAAGCCTCAGCTTGATTTGAATATGGGGATGATAATAACATCTAATTACCACGTGAGCTTTGGAGAGACAAAACAAAATAGTGAGTGGTGACTGCCTAGCACAGTGACATATATGTAGAAAGTACTTAATAAACAGCAGAGGTAACAATAAACACAAATAATGGTGAACACAATAATTCAAAGATGAGTCTATGATGGTCAATCCAATCTAAGTCAAAATAGACATGTTCATTCTTCTCTTCTGAATGCAACATTGGTCCCATCAAAAAGTCACCTATTTGCCTCTAAGTTTTGGAGATTACTAGTTCTTCATTTACCACATGTAAAATAAGAGGCTGATGGAAAAAATGAAAGTCCTTGAGTAGGCTCATCTCAATGCGATATATTTTTAAATTACGATAAATATTTTCAGCAGGTATTTTTCAGCAAGATACGCTGCAGCTCTTTCAGTTGCAACTACTGTTCTATTCAGGGTCATTTTAGTTGCCAAGAATAAAAATTCACTCAAAAGTTTCTACAGGAAGCGGGGGCTTACCGAAAAGTTTATATATCCATGGGAACCCAGGGGAAAGTAAACAACCAGGTATGAGAAAGGTCAGGAAATGAAGCATGTTGGGGCACCAGCCACTTGTTCCAGCCTATTTTTCTTTCCCCTGGTTGTCTCTGTCTTTACATCCACTCTATAGTCATTCTACACCATCCTGCCTCCTCCCATACCTCATACTTTATATTCTTCTAACTTTAAAGCTTCAGTTGGCAAACGCCCTTCACCTCACCCACCCTCTCCAAAACACTATCTTTCTGCATCAAGTCTTGCTGCTAACGTGCCTGTTTCTTGTGAGTCATAGTTCTGAGAGAGGTAAAAAATTAAAAACAGAATTACCATGTGATTCTGCAATCTCACTTCTGGGTTTATACTCCAAAGAACTAAAAGCAGGGTCTCAAAGAGATATTTGCCCACCCATGTTCATAGCAGCTTTATTCACAATAGTAGAGAGGTGGAAGCAACCCGAGAGTCCATTGTCAGATGGATGGATAAACATATAGTGGAATATGATTTAGCCTTAAAAAGGAAGGAAATCCTATCACATGCTATAACCTGGATGAACCTTGAAGACACTGCGCTAAGTGAAATAAGCTAGTCATAAAAAGACAAGTACTGCATGAGTTCACTTATATGAGGTATCTAAGTGTAGTCAAACTCAGAGACAGAAAGCAGACTGGTGGTTACCAGGGGCTGGGGGAAGGGAAACTGAGGAGTTGTTTAATGCACACAGATTTGCAGTTTTGCCAGATGAAAAAGTTCTGGGGATCTGTTATACAACAGTATGAATATACTTAACGCTACTGGACTGGACCGTGTAATGCTACTACACTCAAAAATGTTAAGACAGCAAACCTTATGTTATTTTTTTATTGCAATTAAAATTTAAAAAAAAATTTCTGAGAGAAGGAATTGATCAGATTTATTCAGATAATCCTTTTGAAGCAAACTACACAAGCAAGGGTCAGTGACAAGCCTATGGACTGACCACTGGTATATTTATTTGACAACTTTTTATTAAATGCCTACTGTTTCCAAACTGTGCTAGGTTCTCAGCCAGATGCCCACCCGTGGCCTGTTTGCCTGGTCATACTAAGTAGGCTTTCCTTATATAAAAGGGGTTGATGATCCATATCTCATTTTCACATTTGTAAGTAAAGTACCTATTTCTATTGTACTACATCTTGCCATAGAGTTAATAAAAGGTTTTCTAATTCTGTTCGTTTGTTTGTTTTCTTTGCCCTTGGCTGTTACTACTGTCACTCTGCCAAAAAAACCCCAAAACAACAACAACAACAACAAAAAAGAGTGCAGTTCTTCCATAACTGCTGGGAAAGAACACCTGAAAAGAGCAACCATACGGCACAATCTCTTGAAAGGATCCTCATCAATTTCGTAGTTCCCTTTAAGTATGCATCAGCAGTACAAAAACTTCCAATTCAAAGAATTATGAAACAAACCAAGAATACCCATCAGAATCTTCTTACTTGGCACAAATAGTATGATAGGAAAAGTTGGAATTCTTGCTATAAAAGCAAATAACTTAATTAGTCTCAAATCTATACATTTAGAAACTATCACTCCAAAGAGTGATTAAACTACTTGCAAGAACTGTCTTAGTTCAGAACTGCATTAAATAAATTGCCTATTATAACATGTCACACAGGCTTAGGAAGGAAACTTTTCAGTCCCTATCTAACTAGATTCCTGACCATTATCAGCTTCTGTGACATCATATTCTCTTGATTTTTTCCCCTCATCTCTGGCAGTTCCTCTCAGCTGTTTTCATTGGATGATCTTTTTCTGTCCTTGAATATTGGCATTTCCACAGTTCCAGCCCTAGTACTCTTCTTTCCAACTATACACACTCCCTGAATGAAATCAAAACACACCAGAGCTTCTACTTACACATGGATGATTCCCAAATCTACACCTCTAACCTAGACTTCTTTCCTCAGGTTCAGATCCATATACTTGACTACCCACTGTAAAGTCCCTCCATCTGAAAAGATACCAGAAGTCAGTGGCAAAAATAAATCTCATTAGCTTAAACTTTCTCTCTATCCCTACCCCCAGTGTTCCTTAACTCTGCATTCCATTTCTGATTAATCACAACATCCAACCAGTTGCCAGACATGAGAAGAAATCTAGACGCCCCCTCCTACCTACTTGAACCACCTGCCCGCACTCCCAGTAACCCCAGGTAGCAATCAGTCACAAGTCCTTTTGATTCTACTTCAAACACATCCCTTCCTCTTGAACCCAACTGCCATCACCTTAGTTAAAGCCTCATAATTTGCACCTGGATACTACATACCTGGTCTTTACACTGCTCCAGCCCCATCATTCCCAAGATTTAACTTGATCAATGTTTCCTCATTTAAAGTCTAAACTCCCTGGAATCCTGACGGCAAGCACAATCTGACTTTCACCTATGTATATTCAATGGAACAATTATATATTTATTCCCTACAAGAATGTATATTCCTTATGTACAGAGGCCATATTACCATCACAGTAAATGTGTTGAATGAATAAACACTTCTCCAGTCTTTCTTGCGGCTTCCTCACACCTACCCAGCTTCCAAGCACACTACATTACTGGCAGTTCTGCCATTATGCCAGGCCCTCACGCTCCCATACCTTTATGTTCACCGTGCTCCCTTTTAGAACACCTCCACTTTATTCTCCACCTGAGTAGGCTTTCCATCTATCCTTCAGATTCAGTTGAACCACCACCTCTTTTAGAAAAAAAATTTTAACTAATATTCCTAATAGTCCACTGTGTTCCCATACCCCCTGCATGTATTTACTAGACTATATTGTAATTGTCGACTTATTTGCCTGTCTCTTCCGCCAGACTACAAAGTGCTTAAGGGCAGAAACCATGCCTATCTCTGCTGTATCCCAGGTACCTAACACAGTGCCTGGCACTTAGCAGCCCTTAAATAAATATTTACTGAACAAAGCATGAATCTGTCTTAGATAGGAATGCCAGGCTAGTCAAAAAATTCTATAGTCTAAGTTGATGGTCAAACAAAAAACAAGAGATACAAGAATGTTTTTCTCTCTTAAAAATATATGTGATACTCTACTGTGTAACATATTTTAGTTTCAAGAGAAAATGTACCCCAAATGCATAGATACCTCAACTCCATTTTATACATAAGTAATGTTTATAATTATGAATATTCTTTTAAATTGCATATGTTACTCTTAGAGAGGGATAAGAGACATTTCCAGCCTAAAAATTACGTGTACCTCACCAAAGCATTCTACACTCATTTCAAAGATGTCCTAAAGTTAGTTATAAAAATTAATTTTTAAAAATATTTTCTTTTAAATTGGCTAAATTCAATAAAAACGATTTTTTCCAAAGGCTCAATAAATTAAACACTCTGTCTTATCAAACCAATTTATGTTTGTAGATACTGCCTAAATCATTCAACTTTATAACAAGTTGTTTAAAATAGGCCCCTCATAAGAAAGTAAATATAAGTAGGTTTTAAGATCAATGGAGAGAGTCAGAGCCTTTGTCTGCATCTCCTTACTCTACCACACACATTAATGGAAGGCAAATTATAATAGTAAATGTTATTTTAACAGAAGAGCTCACTTATTAACCACTTCTGTCACAGTACCATATATGGACTCCCATAGCCACACTACTGATTTAAGACACAAGGTAGAGAGCCAAAATGCTCACCCACATGGAAGAAAAGGAAAATATCATTACAGCTCTCTTAACATTGAAGACTTGTTTCGAGCCTCCTCTTTAAAAAAAAAAATCACTTGGTAACAGCTTGATTATCTGAAGACTAAAACAAGGCTTAATATTCACTTCAGTGCTCAATCTTGTGCTCCATCAATATTTTATCCTACAAATTTTAGAAGCAAAATGCTAACAATGAACCAAAGGACAACTTTCACATATGCTGAAAACATCTGCTTAACCTTAAGTTACCAAGTTGTTTTTCATAAACTGTATAGAAATAATTTTGAGAGCTGTCACTATATGTCTAATAAATGACTTTGGTTTTATACTTAAGAAGAAAAATTTCTACAACAGTTTTTTAAAAGAGAAATAACTAGTTAGAAAATTAAAAAGGACTTTAAGTTTTCTCGGATTTTAGCTGGAGATGTATTCTAAAATGTTAAAATGGGCACATTTAATATACAGTATTCTTTTGGTTCCTCACTCTAAACAACAAAAAATTTCCTTCACACATATTTTCCCTTCTGAGAGCAAAGGAAAAGAACAACATCAAACCAAAACATAATGCTAAAATACAAATGATTTAAACATTTAATAAGCAACTATATCTTTATTCAAAAACATCTCTAAAATAACTTCCTGGACAACATGAACATGATTTCTGGCATAAAAATAACACAACGGAGATGAAATATTTTCAAAAGATAATGACACAGACTCTGAAATGCTAAATTCTCACTTCTATATTGAAATAGTCTCTTGTGCAGAAGCAATAAATTATAAACATATTATAAAATGTTCTTAGGTTGTTGGTTTCCAATTTGCATAGGATAGATAATTTTGAAAACAAGAAAGTAGAATGAGCAACGTAAATAAATTCAACTCTGGTGTCAAAAAAGTTCTAACTGGCCAAACCCAGTGTTGGTATCTTGCATCTGTTAGGCAGAAAAGTCTAAACTTCATTTCTGTTTTAATTTTAAGTCCCTCCTCAGGTATAAAAGTTAAAATATGCATTCTAGAATAGGAAAGGAAGGGTCTGATCTTTTTGTAGAGATTTTTCAACAGAGGTAACAAAGATCTAGATATATCATGTTTCATAACTGAGATGAAGGAAAACATATGATAGAAAACCAATAATTTTTGAATAAGTAGGGTAACCTATTAGCTTTCCTCACCCTGAACTATAATTTTTTAACAGTTGCTATTTCAAATCAATAATAAAGTTAAAGAAAGTAGGTTTTAGAGTGTTTCAAGTAAACAAATCCATAATTTCTAGTAAAAAGGGAAAACCTATTAAAACACTCCAGTACACACTACACCCTCCAGTGGGCAAGCATCCATGGAAAAATATAAAAAGATTTCATTGGATTTTCCACTCAGTCAATCAGGCCTATAACTAATAAAATGATGGTTCTAAAAACCTCATAAAAGTTCACACTATTTTAATCTCTCATCTTAGTATATAAGTTAGAAAAAGCAAAGACTTTTCTATAGTAACAATTTAGATGTTATAGGAGAATAATGTTAGAAAATAAAATCATGATCTGCTTATCCTTCCTTAAAAAACAAAGTGCTATCAGATTCTTAATTTCTTAAACTTATAAAAGAAAAACGGTACACAGAGTAAATCACATATAAAGATGTATAATTAAAGATAAAAGTATTCTTTATACCATGAGCTGCAAAGGCAGCACTAATATTTTAAAGCAAAATCCAAAAATTATGGTTCCTTAGTGAGAACTGTGGCAGAAAAGCAGTAGGTTCATTAAGTTTTTCAGGAAAACAACTTACATTATCACCTGGTAATATTTAGTATTACTGGTCTCATGAGGCTATGTGGTCACTACACTTAGAATAAAATTAAGAGACTATTTAAAAGAGCCCTTATTCTATAAGACCAATGTTTCATGACTTAAATCATAGAAGCAAAGACTAGATTAAAAGTATTCTACAATGGTCCAAATATCATTTAAAGTTTCTCCAATTTACAAAATACAAACATATATTTAATACATAAATTTAATACATAAATCTGATCTAAACCTAGATCAGATATGAAGATGTATAGTTCCCAAAATGAATTAAAGAATTTTTGAATATATATACTCTAGGAAAAACTAGTACAACTAAGACTACTTAAGGTCTTGAACTTATCACTAAGCTTATGAGACCAGCAATTACAGGACAATGGTGACATCTAGTGGACATTACAAATATATACCACACATATCTTGGAATAAAACCTTTTATTTCTAGTGTTTCACATATTTCAACCTGTCTGAAGAAGTATATGACAAATCTTTAGTTGTAAACCCAAACAAGATGACTCTGCGCCCTAAAAGCTTCTCAACATGAGTGACCCAATCGTGATAAATATAAAACGTTTAACAATTAAAGTATAAGAAGTAAATATCTCAAGTCTTTAAGCACTAAGCACTAATTAAGTATATCAAATACACGACTAAAAGGTCTAGCAAATGGTCCAATATGATGATGATAACAAAAAGAATTTAAAAGATTCTGAATGAACCAAATGAAAAATGAAAAAAAAATTTAAAGAAAATTAAGAGCTGATCTATTTATGAATTTATTCAAGCATGGGAAGAACATATTAACCAGTATAGTCTGTCAGACAAAATAAGAAATGTTTTTAAACTATAAGATTATCTTATTTATGACAATTTTTCAAAACCAGATTAGTTCTCAAGAAAATTTATAGGATTATTCTTTAAAAGTAAAGGAAGATAACTGGAAGAAAACCAGCTAATCCTCTCAAGAAGCGATGAACTGGGCTTCCCTGGTGGCGCAGTGGTTGAGAGTCCGCCTGCCGATGCAGGGGACACGGGTTCGTGCCCCGGTCCGGGAAGATCCCACATGCCGCGGAGCGGCTGGGCCCGTGAGCCATGGCTGCTGAGCCTGCGCGTCCGGAGCCTGTGCTCCGCAACGGGAGAGGCCACAACAGTGAGAGGCCCACGTACCACAAAAAAAAAAAAAAAAAAAAAAAAAAAAGAAGCGATGAACTTACCTCAAAGAAGGACAAAAAAACAAACAACAAAAAGTACTTGTGGACAATGTCCTTACTTAGTATTTGTTCACACATAAGCAGATTTCACAAGATAACAGCACTGCACTTAATGAGAAAGCAATGAAAGTATATGTGATTTTTATTAAGCATTTTATCACAACTCAGGGAAGAAATACAAATATTTAGATTCTAGAGATAGAATCTAAATATAAACACTAAGTCAAATAAGAGTCCAGGCCACAAAGTAACTGGAAGTCTTTCAAAAATCACACATCCTTCCCAGATCTCTCAGAACCACCTACTTTAAAAGATTTTAATGATTATTTGAGCTCAATGATTTTCTGAAAAGAAAAATGCTAAGGGCCAGAACTTTCCAAGTCTACATTTCAAAATCATTGAAGATATCTCTGAAATGTAAATATTTGGGGATTAATAAAATTCAGGTCACAAAAGCACTGTCTTACTGTCTTCAAAAAGTTATCAGAGGATAAATAAATTGTGATATATTCAAACAATGTATTACAACTCAGGAAGCAAAAAGAATGAAGTACTGATACATGCAACAACGTAGATGAATCTCAAAAAAATTAGGCTGAGTAAAAGAAGTCTTATATAAAAGTATACCCTGTATGATTTCATTTATATGATATTCTAGAACAGGCAAAACTGATCTGTGGAATGAATGAATGAATGAATAAACAAAATCACAACAAGAGTTACCTCTAAGGCTAGGACAGAGATGGAGATTGGGAAGGAATATGAGGGAATTTTCTGGGGTAATGGAAATGTTCTAAATTTTAACAAGACTTGGTGTCACACAGATGTATGCATTTGTCAAAACTCACGAATAATATACTTAAGATTTATGCAAAATTTATATAAATATTACCTTAAAAAATAAACCTTAAGCAAATATTAATAATTCCAGTTATCATATACCATGCTAAAGCATTTGGGGTGATGTGTATAAATATCTGCAACTTATTTGGAAATGGACATAAAAATTAGATAATGGACAGATTATAATAAAGCAAATATAGCAAAACACTAACAACAGTAGAATCTAGGATATAAGTATGTTGAAGTTCTCTATTTAATTCTTTCAGATTTTCTGTATGTCTGAAAATTTCCATAATAAGATGTTGGGAAAAAAATAAAGGTGACATTCAGAATTCAAAAGAAAATTAAAAATATAAAAATTTTAAAATATGTTCTGTAAAATATTAACAATTTTCCTTTTACATATTAACATTTTAATCTGTTTAATGTCAAAAGTGACCATCTTCTAAAGAGCAAACATTACAGGACAAAATATTTAAAAAAATTTTAAAGACATACCCGAATTTCTTGAAGATTGTGAAAATTATTTCCTACTCTGACTGAGATCTTGCTTGGAGTATAGCTTTCATCAGATTTGTAGTCCGCATAAATACATAATGTCTTCACTGTTGTTTTTCTTCTAAAAGCAATAAAGTAAAAACAAAAAGCCTTTTATCATGTGGAAAGATTATATACAAAACATGTTACCTTCTGATTTTAAAAGTCATATAGTTTGCTAAAATGAGTGTTTGAATCAATAATTTCCATGTTCTTTAATTTTAACAATGATGAAAATGAAGAACATATGAAAAAATAGATACACATGTTATACTTTTACAGACATCTCTTACCTAGAACATGGTCAAGAAACAGATGTAAGCAAAAAAGAAAGTTTAGCCAAAATAGGTACCTTAGACTGCAAACAAGCATTAAGAGTTTTCAGTTCTCATTTGTATTTTAGACAAAGGAATTATTCTAACAAGCTTGTTTTTCTTTACTAGTTAGTAGTTAATTACTTAATTTCCTATGTTACTACTTGAAAACAGCTAAGTGAGAAACTAATTCCAGCAAAAAGAAAAATGTTTAAAAAAACAGAAACTATAATCTTATTACTTAATGCAAGAAATAAAATTCTGTTTTTAAAACATACATATCTTAGAAAAATAAGCAAAGACTACATAACAAAAATTAATCTCAGAAAACTGCAAGTGGCCAGAAAACATGAAAATATGTTCAATCTCTAATAATCAAAGAAAAAGAAATTAAAACATACATAGACATTAGTCTTTTATCATATTGGGAAATATGATAATAACTGATAATACCCAAATTTGATTAGAAAAAGTTACTTTCATAGCCATTTAGTAGGTACAAAGCCTTTGACTCACAAATTCAACTTCTAAGAATGCATTAAAAGACAATAATAACACAACGACTCTAAAGCAGAAGAAGAGAAATCTTTATTGTTCTGCAGTTAAATTACTGAAAAATTATAAACAACCTAAATGTCCATCTCAATACAGAATTAAACAGATTACAATATACCCAATTTAATGAAGTACTACACAACTATTTAAGATACACATAGATATGTAGTTACAGTAGGAATAAAAAGCAGATTACAAAACAGAATATAAAAAAGGATTGCATTTTGGGAAAAACAAAAAAACTTTTAAAGTCATATAAACCTACATATGTATAGAAAAAGGTCTAGATAGAATCATACAAAAATAGTAAAAGTGACTATTTTGATGTTGTGAAACTTATTTCTTTATGATTTCTATATTTTCTGATTAATGTTTTAAAATAAGCATGTATTATTGTGGTCATTAGGGGGAAAAAAGAGACAATTTAAATATCAACCAAAAAACCATAAAGAAGTCTATTTAAATGTGCTTTAAAAGTTAAGATCTGATATAAACCGGCACTCACTTAATAACGAGCTCCTTGAACAGAAGTAGCCTGTGTCAAAAGTCAGTCTATAAAAACAGCAGGGGATCTATAGCTCTTAGTGAGGGGACCAAACTTCTATAGCTCAAGCTTTTCATCAGAAAGGAATGGGGAAAGTTAAGGACTTTTCCTCAAATAATAAAGACAGATCAAGATGTAAAACGCTAAATACTCAGGAATTGCTGACAGGATAAATACCATTACCAGGTTTTCAAAAGAGGCCAGCGGTTTCAAACTGACATCCTTCTCTGTCTGCTGCGCCAGGAAGGAGACAGGAGGGGAAGGGCAAGAAAGAAGGGGACATTTTGAAGGGCATACAAAAGATCTTTTCTCTGATGCACCAGCCATAAACAGGCAGTGAAAGGTCTTTCTTATCATGGAGAGATCAAAGATCATGAAGATTACCCTTAAGGATTTCTTTCTTTTTTTTTTTTTTTTTTAAACAAAAGCAGATCTAAAGGACCAAACTTTTTGCTTAGAATAATTTCATCTCTAAGTTATTAAATTCCGGATAACTTAGTCGCTGAACCTACAAGATAACCAGGGTTAGGTTAGAGAGGCAAAGAATAACACTAATTATAAACACAACAGCAACAGCAGAAATAGCAAGTGAATAAGTGAACACTCTGTGTCTGGCCCAGAAGCAATGCTTTATATGTATTATCTCATTGACTCCTTAACCTTGTGATGCAGGAACTATTATCACCTCTATTTACTGATTAAAGAAAAAAAAGTAACACTCAGGTTAATAACTGGCTTAAGGTCACAAAGCTAGTAGGTGGGCAGTGTTGTAGTTTACGCATGTATCTGCCTGCCTCATATGATCTTAACTACTATAACCTTCCTATTAATTAATTGTACTTAGCTTATCCAGCATTGTCATTGACACCATTTAACAGTAACATGTAGATGTTTATAATTCTTTAAATTTGAGCTACATCATGAGTTCTTAACCTTGGGTCTATGTAGCCCCAGAAATCATATGTATAACTTATGCTATATATGTAGTTTCATTAGATTTGAGAAGGAAACTGTGACCCCCCCCATAAAGTTAAAACTGTTACTCCATAAAGCCTTTAAAAATTATTTATAAATTTTATCTCATGGTAAAATTTAAAAATAATATTGCTTAGAAAATCATGCTGCTTGTCCAGTGGCAATGCATGTGGGAAGGAAGCACATACATTGTGCTACAGGACTTGCCCCCCCACCATAAACAACTACAATACCAGACAACATATATGGAACAATCGTCTGCAGACACTGAATGACAAGACGCAAAGGCCTGTAAGTCCTGAGAGAAAGGAAACAAATGAGGTGAGCCCTATGAATAACTGGGCTTTCTGACTGATGGCAATTTCTCAACTGCTATGCAGGCAGAGAAAAGCCTAAAAGAATCTTGCAGTCTCACTGAACTGAGGAAGGAGCTATACTGAGAAAAAACTCCAAAAATCTGCCTGGAGTCCCCTTGAGTCTTTGAACACCAATCTACACAGGCATAGATAGGGTGACCACAAAGACATGCAAAGAACAGTTGCTGGGGGAAGAACAATTACTGAGAAACAGTAAGCCAAACAATTCCCAGAGCTTTGCACAGAGTAAGCAAACATTAGAGTTCCCAATAACCAAAGTGGAGAATCCAAATAGCTCCTCAAATGTCTAGGACATTCATTTGAGATCCCAGAAGGATCAAGCCTTTGTATTCCATGAGTCTAATCTTGCCCAAGAGAAGTGATCTTCAAGAGTGGTCTGGGGGGCTTCCCTGGTGGCGCAGTGGTTGAGAGTCCGCCTGCCAATGCAGGGGACACGGGTTTGTGCCCCGGTCTGGGAAGATCCCACATGCCGCAGAGCGGCTGGGCCCGTGAGCCATGGCTGCTGAGCCTGTGCGTCCGGAGCCTGTGCTCTGCAACGTTAGAGGCCACAACAGTGAAAGGCCCGCGTACCGCAAAAAAAAAAAAAAAGAGTGGTCTGGGGATCTATGGGGGATCTGTAGGGGATTTCAAGATCCTTTCAGGGCATCAACAAGGTCACAACTATTTTCCTAATAACACTAAGATGTTACTTGCCTTTTTCAGAATCATTCTTTTATGAGTATACAGTGGAGTTTTCCAGATGTGATCTGACACGGGATACTGTAAAAGATTTAATGAAGAAGCATATGTGTGACTCCAGCTGTCTCCTCTGAAGCCAGACACTAAAGAGATTCACAAAAAAAGTAAAACAGTAACACTCTTCTCACTATTTTTTGTTTTGGAAGAGACAGTTATTTTTCATCTAAAAATGGTATTTATGTTAACATAGTAATAGGTTAATTATTTAACTTTAGATGAATAAATAGATACTTTAAAATTCCTCAGCTATAATTTCCAATATGGTAAATACTGAGAGGATATAAAAAGTAAACAGAAGATCTTTGGAGACCTCAATAAAAGTTTAAAGTGGTACTGAAACCAAAAAAACTGGAGGCTTACTGCCCTTGAGCAGGGATCAGCAAACCACAGCTCAGAGGCCAAATGTGACTGACCACTTATTTTTGTAAAAAAAGTAATATTGAAGCAAAGCAACACCCATTCACTTACATACTGTCCATAGCTGCCTTTGCACTAAAACAGCAAAGCTGAGCAGTTGCCACAGCTTAAAACATAGTTTGCGAGGCCTAAAATATTTACTATCTACCCCATTGCAAAAAGTTTGCTGACTTCTACCCTAGAGTAAAGGGTACTCTAGACCAGAGTAAAGGGGCTTAAAATGAAGCCTCAAAAAGATCAAGTTGATTCTTAAGAGCTTACCTGCCTGCCAGAACAAAGTCTAATCGTCTTTATAAAACAAAATCCAACACTCAACATGGTAAAATTTACTATATCTGGCAACTAATCAAAAATTACTGCAAAGAATCAGAAAAATATGACCCATAATGAGGAAAAATCAGTCAATTAAGACAGATATAGAAAAGACTGAGATGATGGAATTAAAAAATAATAATTTAAAAAGAGAAAACATAAACATGTACCTATAGCTATATAACAAACCACCTCAAAACTTAGTGGCTTAAAAAAATAATCATTATTTTGTTTATGAATTTGGAATTCAGGCAGGGCCCAGAAGGGAAGGCTCCACACAGCACTGGGCGTGGCTATTTGACTTGAGAGGTGAAGGACCTGCTTCCAAGACGGCTCACTAACATGGTGGTAAGCTGGTGATACTTGTCAGCTGGGAGCCTAGCTGAGAGCTTGGGTTTTGATTCACTTTTTTTATGGGCTTCTCCATTTGATGTGGGTTTTCTCACAGCATCGTAGATGGGTATCAAGGGAAAGAATCACATAAAAGAGAGAACAAGGCAGATTGCCTTTTATGATCAAGCCTTAGAAATAACAGTATCATAACATGCATACTCTATTATACAAGAAATCCACAAAGGCCTGACCAGTTTCAAGAGGGGAGACATAGATGTCGTCTCTTGATTAAGTAGTAGCAAAGCTGAAGAAGAGTATATGCAATAGGAAATAATAATGTGAACATACTGGAAAACATTGTCTCCCTTCCCTGGAAATCAGGGGGTGGAACTGAAAGTTCCAACCTGCTAATCACATGGCTGGTTCTCCCCACAACCAGCTCCCACCCTTGAGTGGAATCCAAAAGTCACCTTCCCTAAAGTGTTTTCAAGAGCCTGAGAGCAAGAAGTCAAATATTATCCCATTGCTCTTAAAATTCAGGAAATTCCAAGGGTTTGGGGAGCTGTGAGCCAGGAACTATGAACGAAGACCAAGTATATATGAAACATCTGAATAACCATGTATTCTTCTTATAAATCACAATATTGTAATAACTGAATACTAGTAACAACTTTGGGTCAATAAATTAGATAATTTTGATAAAATGGACAAGTTCTTTGAGAAAAACAAATTATCAAAACTGATTCGATAAAATAGATAATCAACAAGGATCTACTGTATAGCACAGGGAACTCTACTCAATATTTTGTAATAACCTATATGGGAAAAGAATCTGAAAAAGAATGGATATATATATATATATTTATAATTGTGTCACTTAGCTGTACACCTGAAACTAACACAACATTGTAAATCAACTATACCCCAATATAAAATAAAAATTAAATTAAAAAAAAAATCTTCTGACAACTGAGGCATAAAAAAACTATTTTTCTGGGGGGAGAAATGTCTCAATGAACATGGGAGAAAAATTGGTAATTAAAGAGAAAATCTGTGCTATGGCAAAAAAAAAAAACTGATTCAAGAATAGAAAATCGGGGGCTTCCCTGGTGGCGCAGTGGTTGAGAGTCCGCCTGCCAATGCAGGGGACACGGGTTCGTGCCCCGGTCCAGGAAGATCCCACATGCCGTGTGAGCGGCTAGGCCCGTGAGCCATGGCCACTGAGCCTGCACGTCTGGAGCCTGCGCTCCGCAGTGGGAGAGGCCACAACAGCGAGAGGCCCGCGTACTGCAAAAAAAAAAAAAAAAAAAAAAAAAAAAAAAAAAAAAAAAAAAAAGAATAGAAAATCGGGCTTCCCTGGTGGCGCAGCAGTTGAGAGTCCGCCTGCCGATGCAGGGGACACGGGTTCGTGCCCCGGCTCGGGAGGATCCCACGTGCCGCGGAGCGGCTGGGCCCGTGAGCCATGGCAGCTGAGCCTGCGCGACCGGAGCCTGTGCTCCGCAACAGGAGAGGCCACAACAGTGAGAGGCCCGCGTACCGCAGAAAAAAAAAAAAAAAAACAAAGAAAAAAAGAATAGAAAATCAATTAAAGAAATAAGACATTTTATGTTTAATTAAAAAACCCAACAACTTCACACAAAAAAAACTCTGGGAACAGATAGCTTCAATGGTGAATTTTATCAAATATCTAAGCAAGAAACAATAGTGATTCTATACGAATCTTTTTAGACTTAAAAAAAAAATAGAAAAGATGAATGAAACTAAAACTGGTTCTTTGAAAAGATAAACAAAATTGATAAATCTTTAGCCAGACTCATCAAGAAAAAAAGGAAGAGGGCCCAAATCAATAAAATCAGAAATGAAAAAGGAAAAGTTACAACTGACACCACAAAATCCAAAGAATCATAAGAGACTACTACTACAAGCAACTATACACCAATAAAATGGACAACCTAGAAGAAATGAACAAATTCTTAGAAAGGTACAGTCTCCCAAGACTGAACCAAAAAGAAATAGAAAATATGAACAGACCAATTACCAGTACTGAAATTGAATCAGTAATTTAAAAACTCCCAACAAGCAAAAGTCTAGGACCAGATGGCTGCACAGGTAAATGCTACCAAACATCTGGAGAAGAGTTAACACTTACCTTTCTGAAACTATTCCAAAAAATTGCAGAGGAAGGAATACTTCCAAACTCATTCTATGAGGACACCATCACTCTGATACCAAAACTGGACAAAGATACCACAATAAAGGAAAATTACAGGCCAATATCACTGATGAACATAGATGCAAAAATCCTCAACAAAATACTAGCAAAGAGAATCCAACAATACATTAAAAGGATCATACACCATGATCAAGTGGGATTTATCTCAGGGATGCAAGGATTTTTCAATATCCACAAATTAATGTAATATACCACATTAACAAATTGAACAATAAAAACCATATGATTATCTTAATAGATGCAAAAAAGCTTTTGATAAAATTCAACAACCATTTATGATAAAAACTCTTCAGAGAGTGGGCATAGAGGGAACATACCTCAATGTAATAAAGGCCATATATGATAAACCCACAGCTAACATCGAACTCAATGGTAAAAAGCTAAAAGCTTTTAAGATCAGGAACAAGAAAAGGATGCCCCCTCTCACCACCTTTATTCAACATAGTTTTGCAAGTCCTGGCCACAGCAATCAGAGAAGAAAAAGAAATAAAAGGAAAACAAATTGGAAAAGAAGAAGTAAAATTGTCACTGTTTGCAGATGACATGATGCTATATATAGAAAATCCCAAAGACAATACCAGAAAACTACTAGGGCTAATCAATGAATTCAGTAAAGTTGCTGGATACCAAATTAATACACAGAAATCTCTTGCATTCCTATACACTAACAACGAAAGATCAGAAAGAGAAATTAAGGAAACAATTCCATTTACCATTGCATTAAAAAGAATAAAATACCTAGGAATAAACCCACCTAAGGAGGCAAAAGACCTATACTCCAAAAACTATAAGATGCTAATGAAAGAAACTGAAGACAACACAAACAGATGGAAAGGTATCTTGGATTATAAGAATCAATATTGTTAAAATTACCATACTACCCAAGGCAATTTACAGATTCAGTGCAATCCCTATCAAATTACCAATGGCATTTTTTACAGAACTAGAACAAAAAATTTTTAAACTTGCATGGAAACACAAAAGACCCCGAATAGACAAAACAATCTTGAGAAAGAAGAATGGAGCTGGAGGAATCACACTCTCTGACTTCAGACTATACTACAAAGCTACAGTCATCAAAATAGCATGCTACTGGCCCAAAAATAGACATATAGATCAATGGAACAGGATAGAAAGCCCAGAAATAAACCTATGCACTTATGGTCAATTAATCTGTGACAAAGGAGGCAAGAATATACAATGGAGAAAAGATAAGTGGTGCTGGGAAAACTGGACAGTTACATGTAAAAGAATGAAACTAGACTATTCTCTAACAACATATACAAAAATAAACTCCAAATGGATTAAAGACTTAAATGTAAGACCAGATACTGTACAACTCCTAAAGTAAAACATAGGCAGAACACTCTTTGACATACATCGCAGCAAGATTTTTTTGGATCCATCTCCTCAAGTAATGGAAATAAAAACAAAAATAAACAAAAGGGACCTAATTAAACTTAAAAGCTTTTGCACAGCAAAGGAAACCATGTACAAAATGAAAAGACAACCTACAGACTGGGAGAAAACATTTGCAAATGATGCTACCAACAAGGGATTAACTTCCAAAATACAAACAGTTCATATGGCTTAATAACAGAAAAACAACAACGCAATCAAAAAGTAAGCATAAGACCTAAACAGGTATTTCTCCAAAGAAGACACACAGATGCCGAACAGGCACATGAAAAGATCCTCAATATTGCTAATTATTAGAGAAACGCAAATCAAAACTACAATAAGGTATCACGTTATACCAGTTGGAATGGTCATCGTTAGAAAAATCTACAAATAATAAATGCTGGAGAGGGTGTGTAGAAAAAGGAACCCTCCTACCCAGTTGGTGGGAATGTAAATTGGTGCTGCCACTATGGAAAACAGTATGGAGGTTCCTTAAAAAGCTAAAAATAGAGTTACCATATGATCCAGCAATCCCACTTCTGGGCATATATCTGGAGAAAACTGTAATTCAAAAAGATACATTCAGGGCTTCCCTGGTGGCGCAGTGGTTGAGAGTCCGCCTGCCAAGGCAGGGGACACGGGTTCGTGCCCCGGTCCGGGAAGATCCCACATGCCGCGGAGCAGCTAGGCCCGTGAGCTATGGCCGCTGAGCCTGCGCGTCCAGAGCTTGTGCTCCGCAACGGGAGAGGCCACAACAGTGAGAGGCCCGCGTAACGCAAAAAAAAAAAAAAAAAAAAGATACATTCATCCCTATGTTCACTACAGCACTATTTACAATAGCCAAGACATGGAAGCCACCTAAATATCTAAAGACAGATGAATGGGTAAAGAAGACGTGGTATATATACACAATGGAAAATTAGTCAGCCATAAAGAAGAATGAAATAATGCCATTTGCAGCAACATGGATAGACCTAGAGATAATTATATTAAGGGAAGTAAGTCAGACAAAGATCATATGATATCACTTATATGTGGAATCTTAAAAATGATATAAATGAACTTATTTACAAAACAAATAGACTTAACGACATAGAAAACAAACTTATGGTTACCAGAGGGGATAGTGGGGTTGGGGGGAGGGGAGGGCAAATATGTTAGGAGTTTGGGATTAACATATATACACTACTATGTATAAAATAGATAAACAAGGGCCTACAGTATAGCACAGAGTATATTAAATGTCTTGTAATAACCTATAATGGAAAAGAATCTGAAAAAGAATATATATATATATATATATATATATATGTGTGTGTGTAAAACCGAATCACTTTGCTGTACACCTGAAGCTAACACAACATTGTAAATTAACTATACTTCAACTTAAAAAAAATGGTTAAAGAAAAAGAAAAAGAAAACTAGAGGCAGAAACACTTCCCAACTCATTTTATCAGGCCAATATTACCCAGTAATAAAATCAGACTAAGATATTACAATAAATGAAAACGATAAACTAGTATCCCTCAAGAATATAAACATAAAACTTTTCAACAAAATATTAGTAACTCAAAACCAGTAACTTATAAAAAAGGATTTAAAAATTAAACAAGGATATATGACAACAAAGGCATAAAAAATAGACAAAATGAGTTCATCAAAATTAAGCACTTTTATAAAAAGGCAATCCACAGAATGGGAGAAAATATTTGGAAATCATGTATCTGATAAGGGACTAATATCCAAAATACATATAGGACTCCTAAAAATCAACAAAAAACCAAAACACTCAATTCAAAAATGGGCAAAGGACTTAGCCATTTCTCCAAAAAAGATATCAAATGGCCAATAAGCACATGAAAAGAGGCTCAACATCACTAATCATTAGAGAAATGCAAATCAAAACCATGAGATACCACTTCACACCCATTACAATGGCTATTATCAAAAAATAGAAAACAAGTGTTGGTATGGATGTGGAAAAATCAGAACTCTTGTATATTGCTGTTCAGGATGTAAAATGGTGCAGCTGCTGTGGAAAACAGTATGGTGGTATTTCGAAAAATTAAACATAGAATCACCATTTGATCCAGCAATTTTACTTCTGGGTATACGTGCAAAAGAACTGAAAGCCAGGACTCAAATAGATATTTGTCCATCATGTTCATAGCAGCATTAGTCACAATAGCCATAAGATGGAAACAATCCAAATGTCCATTGATAATAAACAAAATGTGCTACATACATACAATGGAATATTATTCAGAAGGAATGAAATTCTGATATATGCTACAACATGGCTGGACCATGAAAACATTATGCTAAGTTAAGCTAGAAACAAAAGGACAAATATTTTATGATTCAACTTTTATGAGATACCTAGAGCAAGTTACAAGAGATGTATCTAAATCTCTGCTTCTAAGACTACAAAATAAAGATAAAAATAGCTGTAAAGGCTAAAGGAAATAAATAGGGAAGGCATTTAGCAAAATATCTGGTATTTAAAGTCTTTAAAAAAATATTAGCTGTTACCTTCATTTCTGGTGTATACATATTTAATACCCTAGGACAGGAATTGGCATACTACAGCCGACTGGCTGAAACCTGCCCACCACCTACATTTGTAAGATAAAGTTTAATTATAACAGCTAAATTCAGTCATTCTGCATTGCCTACAGCTGCTTTCATGCTATGACATTAATGAGTAGCTGCAACACAGACCAGCTAGCACACAAGGCCTAAAATATTTGCTATTGGGCTTTTTCATAAGAAATGTGCTGATCTGTATCCTAGGACAATAAAAACAAACTAGAAATACAATGCTACAGAATGTTAAAATAGATGGTGTAAATGGAGCAAGATAAGCAAGTTAACTGGTTTCCATCTGTCAATAAATTCAAAGCAAATGACAAACATATGGCGGTTCTCCATTTCCCCCCAAAAGTAAGCATTTCAAAACTGAAAGGGTCCTTAGAAGTAATAAGTTAGAATAAATTTTTTATCATCACTCCTGGTGTACTTAACGCAATGCATTAAGGCATTGCATTGGGTCATAAGCAAAGCATACTTTTCTGAAATAAATCATATTGAGAAGTATATATGAGAAATATCTACATAAAAGGAACTGTGTAAAGTACCACAAAGAATTCATAAAGGAAACAACAAGGTCCTACTGTATAGCACAGAGAACTATATTCAATATCCTATGATAAACCATAATGGAAAAGAATATTTTAAAAAAAGAATGTATATATATATGTATAACTGAATCACTTTGCTGTCCAACAGAAATTAACATAACATTGTAAATCAAGTATACTTCAATAAAAAGTGTTGATTAGATAAAAAAAGAATTCATAAAGGATAAGACAATAAACTTAAAACATAATCTAGTTGAGTCGAAAAGTAATCTCTAAGGCTTATAAAAAGCAGAGTTAAGTGCATTTCAATATAATTTCTATATTTCTTTAAATTTTATGTAAATAAAATCAATTTCTTTGTCTACTTATAACCTATACAAATTGAAAAATTCAAAAATGTATTACCTGAATTGGATGTTCACTAAATGAGGCTGGGAGCCATCTGACTGCCAATAAGTTTCTAGATTGTCATCTCGTAATTGATCCACTCCAAATCCTGAAAGCACCACGAGTGACAATAAATTCTCATGATAAAGAAAGAGCCATATATTCAAAATACAAAATTACCACATATATTTGTCCAGAAAGTTTGATAAAGAGGATAGTGAGTACTGTGAAATTTAAATTAACCAAAACTCTTCAATCCTCTTAACCAGACCTCACTTCTCAGAAGCATAAAAAATTCATAAACAGAAATCTCAATTAAACAGATTTGGGAGACCAGAAGGGGAAGTTCTCACACCCTGTGACCATAACGGAGCCCAAGAAGAAGAAGAAAGTCTCCTTTCTTGGCAAGGACTCAGCCAATGAAAAGCCACGGCCTCTCTGTTTACTATAGCCCTCCCAACTTCCTTTTCCTCTCTGTAAAAGTGTGCTACTTCCTTTCAGTGTGGAAACTTGCACTTGGCTTGCCATGGTTGCAGACTCTGAATTGCAATTCTCTGCTGATCCTAAGTAAACCCATCTTTGCTGGAGCAATATCTGGCAGACTGTTTATTTCACATCAACATGTTGGTGGCCTCTATGGGGACGAGAAAAGACCCCCAATGTTTCCAAGGCTGGTAAGCAAACAGGTGCAGTACCCACCATTGAACCCACTGTCACTCACTGCTTTCTCACTGACCCTGGAGTTTGAAAGTCTTTCTCTCGGATCTCAGCACACGCCCTCTTTGCATTTTAAGCTCTCCAGGCTTTATTCGGGATCTATTTTAAGGTTTCATCTCTTTGGTTAAGGCTTTGTTTTGTATATGAGTACTCATTTGGCAGGTCAGTCTAATTTTGAGATCAGACTGTTTCAACCAAATCTGACTGAAAACACCTTTGGCCCATTCATTCGGGAACAGGGGCTGTTTCTCTGAAACTGTTCGTTTTCTTCATTCTCCTCCTTTGGAAGGGGCTGTCCTATGGAAATTGGCTGTAAAAGTCTTTGGCCTGGCTCCTTCTAAAACCAAGCTGTCCTCTTTGAACTGGCTGGGATTAGCCTGCAAGCTGTTTGAATTGAGCAGTTTGTGCTGTAAGCTGTTTGGAAATTGTTCTTCTACTCCAGAGAAAAGCTGAGAAAAGGGATCCTAGTTATCTAAACATTTTGAGGGTACCCACCCCCTAGGAGGACTCCAGATGATTTTGTTTAAAAGCCAAGGTCCTTCCTCAGGCACATTTCTAACTAAATGGACCAACCTGACCAAAAGCAATTTAGAATAGAAATGGCTATTACAAAGAACTTTTGAAATCCCTAACTTAATTTTGTTAGCACTGAATTGTACTACAATAGCTCAAAAATTTCCAGAACTGAGTGAAATGCTTAGTTTGATTGGTATTTTGAAGCTTCTCAACATTATCAGGGGTCTAAAATTGCCTCTCTGCAAAATAAAATTTTAAGATTAACTGAGGCGAACAAATGATTAAAGAAAGATACAATGGCTCCTGGAGCCTCAGGCTCTATCTTCCTTGGCTGTCTGAGGCGCCACCTCAGGCATCGTCTTCTCTCCCTCCCTCAGCTGCTGGTGGCCAGACTCCACCTCTGGCGCCATCTTCCTCCTTCCCTTCTGTGCTGCCTACACCTCTATTCCTTCAATTCCCCCATACTAATTCTCTCACCAACCTTCCCCTTTTCTCTTAAACTTTCCCAACTCCCTTTTCCTCTGAACTTGTCAGAACCTGCCCCTTCAATATTAAGCCTTCTAAGGATTCAGAGGCTAGACCCTTAATTTCATATTTCCCTGGACCAAAACTGAACCGCAAGCCATATTCAAAATTTTCCCAAAGTAACTGAAGATCCTCACATATTTGCTGAAGAATTTAATACAGTCATTAAAACTTATCAACCTGGTTTCTCTGACTCCTATCAACTAGTTCATAGCTTTTTGGTGACGGCCAGGCCCAGCAACTGAAAACTGCTAATTGGAAAAATCCTGAATGTTCTCTAGAATTACAACTGGGAGACCAGTCCACCAACTTATTATCATATGACCAGGCTTGAACAATCGCTAGGCAACTTTATCGAGCAATTCCTGAGGCTTTTCCAAAGTCTGTTGATTGGAACAAAATTCAGACTTGCAGACAAAAGTCTGATGAACCTGTTTATGATTACTACAATCAACTTCTAATTGTTTTTGAAGAAAATTCTGGTCTTCCTTCAGATATTGATTCCACCCAGGTCGTTTTTAACTATGTTTATTAATGGACTGAACTGGGACCCTTCCCGTCTAATATAAAGGACCAGGATAGAATGGGAAACTATGTTCACTCCAGATTTAGTTAATCTGGTAAACCAGTTCTCTGGCATTTTAGATGAGTCACCTCAAAGGAAGACCGCCTAAATTCTTAATTTTCAATTCCAGCAAATGAAGACTCCTAAACAGAACCAAAACCCTCCTAGTTTCTACTATTATTGCGAAGAGTCAGGACATTGGAAAAAACACTGTTACAAATTTAAGCGTTTCAGGTGCCTTCAGCCCTCTAACCAGCCTCTCCAACATCCTCCCAATTCTCAATGACAGGGCTCTGAGGAACTATAGGGCTCTTCCCAATGCTCTCAATCAGTTTGGAGAAACATTTCTCTAGACTGGGAAGGAATCTCTTCCAGTCCTGACACTGGAGCCACACTCTAAACCCCACTACTATAAAACAGCCCCTGCCCCAGAGAACTAAAACAATTCAAATAGTGGGAATCTCTAATGATCCTCAAGAGGTTCCTGTCTCTGAACTCGTTCCCTTTTGTTTAGGCCCTTTGAGAGTTGGACACTTTTTTTTCCCCTCAGTTCATCCACCCCTATTCATTTATTAGGTCGAAACTTCTTAGAGAATTATCATGCCAGAATTTCTCCCAAAAGGGGAAAATAATTTTAGAAACTGACGGTAGTCATCAGAATAAACAACCAGGTGAACTAAATGACCCTCTGACATCTTTTATTTGTTCCATCTTTGATGGTAGATCAGATTCCAGAAACACTGATCATTTGTCCCTATTATCAGCTACCACCCTCCTTATGGGCAAAATCTCCAACTGACGTTAACAAAATTCACAGCACACCTCCCATCAAGATTCAAACAGACCCCTCAAAACCTCTTCCCGGAATTAATCAATACCTTATATGTAAGAAAGTCTTTCAAGCCATAAAGCCCATAATATAAGATTACAAGGCTCAAGGCCTCATTATTCCTTTTACTAGTCCCTGTAACTCTCCCATTTTACTGGTGAGAAAACCTAAGGGTGGACCTACCAGCAATAAACAACATTGTTATTTAGCCCTGGACACCCTGTTGTTCCTAACCCTCATATGTTACTAATGCCCATTGCTACCATGAGTAAATTCTTAACTGTAATTGATTTATGCAGTGCATTCTTTAGTATTCCAGTTGAAGCCCACACCTTTTTGCCTTCACTTGGAAAGAAATACAATTCACCTAGACAGTAATGCCTCAGGGTTTTACTGAGAGTCCTGTTTTCTCACAAATGCTAAAAGCTGATCTGAACGATATAAAACTCCCTAGGGGTTCTACTTTGTGGCAATATATGAATGACTTATTTCTTTGTTCTCCTTCTAGAGCTTCCTCACAGGAAAATGGCATCCACCTGCTAAAGCTTTCAGCCTTAATGGGACATAAGATTGCCAAAGAAAAATTGCAGTTGGCCCAAATTCAGGTTTGATATTTAGGGCATCTGATATCAGAACAAGGGCTACACCTAGATCCCAATAGATTTCATGGTGTCCTAAGTTTCCCAAAACCCTTAAGTGCCAACTGCAAGGTTTTCTCAGGCTAGTTGGTTATTGCTGAAATTGGACTCTAAATTTCTCTTTTATGGCCAAAGCCTCTATATGTTTTACTTAATGATAACAGCCCTGACCCAATTTTATGAGAAGAACAGGAGGACATAGCCATCAAGGCCTTAAAGGAGAGTTTGATAAACCCACCTGCCTTTGGGCATCCCAATTATCAGATTCCCTTTTTCCTTTTTGTATATGAAAAGGGGAAGAGAATGTCCTTGAGTTACTCACCCAAAAACATGGGGCCCACCATTGACCCATAGGGTATTATAGCCAGCAACTGGACCCTGTGACATAGGGATACCCCCCTTGCCTTAGAACCAGTACAGCCACTGCCCTTTTAGTTAAGGTCACCAAGAAAATCACTGTGGAATCCCCTTTAATCACTTTTGTACCTCATGAAGTAGAAGCTCTCCTGAATTCTCATCACATTCAACATTTCTCAGTCAGCTGCCTTACCTCCTATGAAGGCCTTTGTTAAGTGTTCTTCACACTACTCTTTAACACTGTAAAAGCCTGAATCCACCTACTCTTTGCTCCTCAGCAAATTTATCTGGAAATCCTATATCATCCAGCCATTCCAGATAACGGAAAACTATCTGGTATTGTTTTTCCTGATTAAAATCATAATAATTTATACTAATTAAAAAAATAAAGTGTGGAGTTTTCAAAAAATTTAAGCAAAACAGATTTAATTTATGTTTTATTTTTGGACTAAGTAGTATATTCATTTTAGATCAAATTCACAAGGTACAAAAAAGAACATGGTGAAGTCTCTCTACCCCCAGCATCTAGTTGCCTTCTCCAAATATAATCCAAGTTATCAGTATCTTACATACCCTTGCACAGATGTAAGCAAATATATATATTCTTTTTTCCTCTCTACACAAATGATGGCATATTATACATACTTCTACACTTTGCATTTTTCTTTTCATTTAACATATCTAAAAGATTAACCCGTATCAATAAATTAATAATAATAGCAAACACTGATATCACATTTAATATGTGCCATGCACATTTCTAAGCATTTTATATATATTAAATCATGAAATATTTATTAACTCATATAATAACTCAGTTAACCTAAACATCTTTTAAAAATTCTGTATCAGATCATCTCGCTTCCCTGCTTAATATCTCTAGCGATTTCTCTTTGTACTTAAAATCCAAATTCTTTTCCAAGGCCTACCAGAGTTCACATAATCTGACCCATGTCTAATTATATCTCCAATGTCATCTTCTACCACTTAACCTCCTTACAACTCTCCAGCCACACTAGCCTTCTTTCTGAACTTCAAACATGCCAAACCAGTTAGCTTAGAGCCTTTGAACTAGGTGTTCCCTGTGTCAGGAAGCGTCTTCTCTGAAATCTTTGCATAGTGGATTCTTCTTAACATTTACATGTCAGTGCAAATTTCACTTCCCACGAGAGGCCCTCCTTGATCTATTTATTATATTGCTGTTTTATTTTCTCCAAAGCACATATTGCTATTCAACTCAGAAATTCTTTAACTCAATGATCGTAACTGTGAGTTATAGCATGAAAAGAAAATAAAAATTTCGTCAGGTTTTTTTTTTTTTTTTAAGAAAAATAGAACTTACACCACCCAATTATGCCTCTCAAAATTAACTCATAAAGGCAATGTCTTGGTAGAAGATATGGATCAAGTGGAAAGTATGTTCTAGGTATTCACAAAATACAGCCTCATCAAATCCCTTATTTTTGTCGGCTTATAAAATATCACGTATAGAGTCAAACATAGAAAATGTACCTATTTCTCTCCTAATCTTCTTTCCCAACATGGTATGCATTTGATGCTTATGAAATTAAATGGTTAAATTATTATAATAAGACTCTGTTATCATGCCGGCAACCACACAAATCTGACCTTTAGTTTTTCCAGTCTCTTGGGCAGAGACTGACAATTGTGCTGAACTGTGGAATTGTTTTCTGATGCATATTCAATTAAGCTGAATCTACTAAATACATTCCAACTTTAATCTGAGTGAAATATTGAACCAGCATTTCCAAAGATAAAATAATAATTTTGCAAAGCCATCTACCACCAACCATACTAGTAGCAGTGAAGTACATCTGTATCTCCCAAAGACTGATACTAACATTTTGAAAGTTTATTAAAATTCTCCCTTATATCAGCGCTCACCTGAATTACTGCATATCTCCTAACTCATTTCTTTACCTCTAATCTTGCCTCACTTCAGTCCATCCTTCATAGTTCTCAAATGTGAACAAACACTGTTTCATTCTGCTACTTTAAATTGCTCAATGGCTCATACTCTCTGTACAATAAAGTATGAACTTTTAAAAAAAATTTTATATTTTTGGCCATGCTGCGCAGCTTGCGGGATCTCAGTTCCCTGACCAGGGATTGAACCCAGGCCACAGCAGTGAAAGCCCAGAATCCTAACCACTAGGCCACCAGGGAACTCCCAGGTATGAACTGTTTAACAAAGCCCCCTATGATCAGGCCTCTTCCTAACTAGCTAGTTTCACCTATGCCACTTCCCTCTGTTCTAGTCTTACTGACTACTCACAATTCTTCGAAAGAACCATGTTTTGCTTAGCTATACACCTTTGCACATACTGTTCCTCTTGCCTTTATGTCCTTCCCCAGTGAAATTCTACCTTGCCCCATCGTGCCAGATACACATCATCTCCATGAAGACTTCCCTGATCCTCTGAAGCAGTGTCAATCACTTTCTCCTTTGGCCCTCTACTGCACTGAGCCCATGCTTAGAGGGAAGCAGTATGACCTAGTGAAAGCCTGACTGCCTTGAGTCCCAGCATTCCCACTTATTAGGTGATATTTGCCAAACTGCTTAATCTGTCTGTACTACAGTTTCCTCGTTTAGGAAAATGATAAAAAATAACAGTAAATACTTCATACGACTTTTGGAGACTTTACTGAGACAGTTGTTTATTTTATACATGCAAAGTACTTACAACAGAACCTCTCTAGTAAGCACCAAATAAAAGTTATAAATTATTCCATTGTATAATAATGACTAATTTAAAGATACAATTCCTCCATTAGATCGTGAACTCCTTGACAACAAGGTCTGTGTGTCTTTTTTATTTTTTAATCTCTAACAGTGTTATAGATTTCAGCAACTGTCTGCTGACTTGAACTGAAAAATATCTGACCATAAAGAAGTAAGGTTAAGTAAAGGTTAAACAACTAACTTTCTCATGCTGTTTCGCATTAATAAAGACTATTCAGTCATTCATAACATGCAAAATGATAATCATATAATTATATTTCACTGATGAACACAAAGCTGAAAATCACAGAAGTAAAATGTGTGACAGCACAATGATGAATTTCATGACTTTCATACCCAACACATTTTTAAGTGATCCCCACCATTCTTCTGGTAGTGTCAACCATTGTTCTCTTCTGCACCTCCAAGATGTCAGAGCAGTGGGACATCTTCAGGGGACCAGTGACTTCTATGTGTTGTCCTCTGCCAAGCCCCACAGCATAAAAGAATGTGAACTGGCACTGATTCTTACCCTGTTACTGACATCAGTATGGCATCAGTCGAATTATGCTACTCAGTAAAGCAATAGAAGATACTCAATTTGAGCAAATTCACAGAAATATTTGGTGCTATAAAGAATATTAGAGGGCTTCCCTGGTAGCACAGTGGTTAGGAATCCACCTACCAATGCAGCAGACACGGGCTCGAGCCCTGATCCGGGAAGATCCCACATGCCGCGGAGAAACTAAGCCCATGCGCCACAATTACTAAGCCTGTGCTCTAGAGCCCGTGTGCCACAACTACTGATCCCGTGTGCCACAGCTACTGAAGCCTGTGTACCTAGAGCCTGTGCTCCGCAACAAGAGAAGCCACTGCAAGGAGAAGCCCACACACCGCAAGGAGGAGTAACCCCCACTCACCGCAACTAGAGAAAGCCTGCGTGCAGCAACGAAGACATAACACAGCCAAAATTTTTAAATTTTTTTAAAAATTAAAAAATAATAAAGAAAAGAATATTAGAAACTTCTGAATCAGTCTAGGATACATGAAGCTAGAAAAAGGCACCATCCTCACTCAAACAACAAGAAAAGGCTAGATAAACTACAAACTCATAATTTTTCTTGAAAACATGAGTGCTTAAAATCACACAGCAACCAAATATCCCGAAATCCAAGAAGGGTCAGCTCCCAGGTTAGGAGAGAAAGGATGGGCCGCCTGTCCTAACTGTGGTAGAGCATGGAAGGAAGGATCAGCGAGCAAATAAACATAGAAGGAGAAATCAGGTAGAATTTCAACAAATTGCTAAAGACTAAGCATGGGCTATCATAAAAGTATAGCAGCCCTGGGAGTCGCAAACACAAGGTGAACTCACTCTGACTCTCAGACTCTTTTCTAAGGGCCTCACTGTATACATTAGAGGACATTTTTGGGGGAAAGCAAGAGATTGGAAAGCCTACGTCAGTGGTACATGCCTGGAGGAGGGGACTGACTGCCACTGCAGGAAAAGCAAAAACCCCAACCGCACAGACCCATCCTTGCTGGGAGAAAAGTAAAAGAAAAAACCCTCTACACTTGGGGAAGAAGCAGAAAACACTCCTTCCTCTGGGGATGGGGCAGAAAACTCTCTCCTAGGAAAGTCCAGAGTTTCACTATCATAGGTAGGAGGGACCAAAATGCTGAGAAAGTCCCAACCTGGAGGTCAGACCTGCAAGGGCTGTCTAGGATTGAAGCTAGACCAGGAAAACAAGAGAAGAAGTCCTGCCTCTGATCCCCTGCACTGAGTTACAACCATCGCATTTTACTGCTGGAGGCAGGGCAAGAGGATGGAGAGAGACACCCTCTGAAGCACAGGGATACAGAGATAACTGAAAATGATTGTGGAAGAGGAACATTAAGAAAACTCCTCTGGCACAACAGCCCCGCCATAAGTACTGGGCATCTTTAGAGGAATTTGAAGCCTGTGATATTGAAAGTAACCATAATAAAACAAACAAACAAACTCAAACCCAGCTCAATTCCTAACTAATGCAACCCCCACTATAAAAGGCTGACAGAGGAAAACAGGTACCCATTTCAAAGTATAAATACCATTTTTCTCAGTATCTACTAATCTATATGTGATGTTTGGCATTCAGTAAGCATTTATGATGCACAAACAAGCAAGAGAAACAAATATTATCAAAAGATAAAGCAATCACTAGAAATAGACTCAGAGATGAACCAGATGTTGAAACTAACAAATGGGGACTTTAAATAGCTATGATTAATATGTTAAAGAATCTAGGGGAAAAGGTAGATGAAATGCAGGAAAAGACAGGGAATTTCAACATAGGAGAAAACTCCTTTAAGAGTCAAATGAAAAAGCCATAATAAAAAACACCATATCAGAGATGAAAGATTCCATAGACAGAATCATTAGTAGACTCAATAATGCCAAAGAAAGAAGTAGTAGACTTGAAGCTAGGCCAATTAAAAAACCCCAAAGAAAAAAACACAAAGAGAAAAAAAAAGAAAAAACAAAAAATAGAGCACCTAAAAGCAAGGGGACAAATACCAAATGGTCTAGCAAATTAAATGGTCTAGCATATGTATAATTGGATTCCCAGAAGGATGAGGATGGGGCAAAAGAAATACTTGAAGAAATAATGGCCACGAATTTTCATAAAGTAATGCAAGACATTAAACCAGAAGATCCAAGAATCTCAGTGGATCTCAAGCAGGATTAAACACACACACACACATACACGTGGACACATAATGTTTATATTGCTGAAAATTAACGATAAAATCTTAAAGCCAGCTAGGAAAAAAGCCACATTAACTACAGCAGACTTTTCTTCAGAAACTATGCAAGGCAGAAGATACAGAATGACATTTTTACAGTAGTAAAAGGAGAAACCTGCTAACCTAGAATTTCATGCAGGGAACATATATCACAGTAATAAAAGCAAAATGAAATTTTTTTCAACCAAACAGTGCTAGCAGACCTGCAACACAAAAAATGTAAAGAAAGTTCTTCAGACAGGAGGAATATGATACCAGACAGAAACCTGGATCTATTCAAAAAAATAAAAAGTTCTCCAAATTGAAAAAGTTAAAGTAAGCATAAAGTTTGTTTTTTAATCACTCCAAAATATAACTGACCTTTTAAAACAAAAATAGCAACAATATATTCTGGGGGCTTAAAATATGCAAAAAAAATACATAACAAAAATGGCATAAAGCATGGGCATTAATTGGAAGTATACTGAAGGATTTGTATACCATATCTATAGTAGTATAATATTACTTGAAGGTAAACTGTGACAATTAAAGATGTACAGTGTAATCCTTAGGGCAATCCCTCAAAAATTTCAAAAAAGATGTATAACTAATGAGTCAATAGTGGAGATAAAACAGAATCATAAAAAATACTGAATTTATCCAAAATCAGGTTTAAAAAAGAGGGAATAAATGGACAAAAACCCCCAAATTCCAAGGTCGTAGTTTTAAATCTAATTACATCAGTAGGTACATTAGGTGTAAATGGTCTAAACACTCCCAATTATAAGATAAAGAATGTCAGACTGGATTTAAAAAAGTAAGACCCAATAATATGCTGTCTATAAGAAATCCACTTCAAATAAAAAGATATATACAGTTTAAAAGTAAAAGGAAGAACTTCTAGTTTCCGATATGACATGTAAAGAGCTTGGACAATGTCACTCTCATCCTCACAACAACAACAAAAAAGCTGAACTAACTGAAAACCAATCATTTTTCTTAGGTCCCAAAGAGGTCACAGGGCAAACCACCACCCAAAAAACTGAAGAGAACAGAAAACAGAGAATCACATCTTACCAGGAGCAGAAACCACCACTAGAGTTAGCAACTGGTAGGAAAACTTAAAGAGTAATTGAGTAATTGTTCACTCACTAATTGCTAGAGACTGAGTACAGACTAGCTTGAGAGATGAAAAGCTCCTGGAAGCCCAGCCTTAGACAGGACTCCACATTTTCATGAGTTTTACCTCTAGGAGCCCCACCAGGTTCTCTTCAGGGTAAAGATCAGAGAAAATTCTCCAGTGCTTCCTGCAGATAGAGGGGGAAAGTAATCTTTATGAAATAAACCAAAAGCATTTTCTTCCCCTTTAACAAAGGCCTGACTTAAAGGAAAACTGTTTTAGCAGAACCTAAGCAACATGGGTTTTACCAGAGCCTGACATGGGGGAGGGAAAATACCCAACTCCATCCCCCTCTAGCCTTCCTGTCTCATCTAAGTGGGGAAAGAAAAGTTGAAAAGCGCTTGTAAGGTCACAGCCATGAACACAGGCCCACTAAAAGACTGAGATCTAATCAAAGGATTATAGAACACTTCCATTTCCCCCATAACTTACCACCATATCAACAGGGCTCCAATATAATATCAGGAGGTTAAATTCAAAAAACTGCAAGTTTAGATGCCATTTAAGGAGTCTCTAGGGAAATCCAAAGATAACAAGGAGACAAAAACAAAGACACTAAAGAAATTTTAGCCTCTGAATCTTAACCTTTACCCATCAAGCAGAAAATCAGCAAGTATATGGTTGAACCGAACAGCACAGTCAATCAGCTAGATCAAACTGATATTTATAGATTACTTCATCCAATGACAGCAGATACACAATTCTTCTCGAGTTCACATGCAACATTAATGAAAATGGACCACATTTTGGGCTATAAAACACAATAAAAACATTTAAAAGAATAGAAATCACACAAAGTGTGCTGCCAGACCACAGCAGAATTAAACTAGAAATCATTAACAGAAAGCACTGCTTTCTGAAATTTAGCATTTATAGCATGAACTACATATATATTAGAAAAGGAGAAAGCTCTAAAGTTAATAATCTAAGCATTCACCTTAGAAAACTAGAAAAAGAAAAGCAAATTAAATCCAAAACAAGCAGAAGAAAGAAATAATAAAAATCAGAGAAAAAAATCCATGAAACTAAAAACAGCAAGTTAATAGAGAAAAATTACCAATACCACAAGCTGGTTCTTTGAAAAGGTCAATAAAATCAATAAACCTCTAACCAGGCTAACCACGAAAAAAAGAAAGAAGACACAAATTACTAATATAAAAAATGAAAGAGGGGCCATCACTACTGATCCCATGGACAATAAAAAGGGTAATAAAGGAGTATTATAGACTTCATGCCCACAAATTTGATAAATGAAATGGACCAATTCCTTGAAAGACACAATCTACCAAAACTCACACAAGAAGAAACAGATAATCTGAATAAGCCTATATTACAAAAATTGAATAAAAAATTAATATCCTTCCAAAAGCAATCACCAGGCCTAGATGGTTTCACTGCTGACTTATGTCAAACTTTCAAGGAAGAAATAATACCTAGTCTGCATAATCTCTTCCAGAAAATAGAATCAGAGGGAATACTTTCTAACTGACTCTATAAAGGCAGCATTACCCTAATAACAAAATCAGACAAAGACATCACAAGAAAGGTAAATTAAAGAACAATATCTCTCATGAACACAGATGCAAAAATTGTCAAGAAAATATTAGCAAAGTGAATCCATGTATAAAAAGAATTATTTACCACAATCAATTGGAATTTATTCCAGGTATGCACAGCTGGTTCAACATTCTAAAATTAACTAATGTAATCCATCAAAACAAACAACAGGCTAAAGGAGAAAAACCACATGATCATATCATTAGATGTTGAGAAAACATTTGACAAATCCAACATCCATTCAAGACAAAATCTATTAGCAAACTAGAAATATAATGGAACTTCAACTTTATATTATCTACAAAAAAACAACAGCTAACATCATATATAATAGTGAGAAAATAGAATTTTTCCCACTATGATCAGGAATAAGGCAAGGATATCCCTTTTTGCCACTCCTATGCAACATCATGTTGGAAGTCTTAGCTAATGCAAAGGAAGAAATAAAAACAATAGAACCCAGCAATTCTACTTGTAAGTATTTACTCAAGAAAAATGAAAATATATGTCCACAAGAAAACCAGTACATGAATGTTTATAGCAGCTTCATCCATAATCACCAAATGTTGGAAGCAACCTTATCTTAGTTAACTTAGCGCCTTAAAACACCAAACATGCATCACTTCACAATTTCTATGGGATAGGAATTTGGGACCAGCTTGGTTGGGCAGCATGGCTCTGGGACTCCCATGAGTTTGCAGTCAAGTTATCTGAAGTAATTATCTAAAAGCTTGACTAGAGCTGGAGAATCCATTCTAAGGTAGCTTACTCACTTGACTGTTGACAAAAGGCCTCAGTTCCCCACTGGCTATTGTCAGAAGGCCCTGTTTCTTTGCCACACCAACCTCCCCACAGGTCCCCTTGTTTCCTCACAAAATGGCAGCTGGCTTCCCCTAGAGTGCGTGATCCAAATAACAGCAAGGCAGAGCCACAATGTCTTTTATGATCTAGTCTCAGAAGTCACATACCATCATTTCTGCCATATTCTCCTCGTCCCAGAGACTAACCCAGACACAATGTGACAGAGGTCATCAGAAGGGTACGAATACCAGGAAACAAGGATCACTGGGACCATCTGGGAAGCTGCTACCGTAAACCTAAATGTCCACTAACTGGTGAATAGGTAGACAAATTGTGGCACATCTGTACAGCGGAACAGTAATCAGCAATAAAAAGGAACCAACTCCTGATAGAACAATCACAAATGCATTATGCTAAGTGAAAGAAGCTGGACCCTAAGAGCTACATAAAGTATGATTATGTTTATATGGCATTCTGAAAAAGGCAAAACCAAAGGGACACAGAATGGATCAGAGGTTGTCAGGGGTTTAGGAGGGGGCAGAAGACTGACTACAAAGGGACATGAGGAAATTTCTTTGAATGATAGAAATATTCTTTATTTGTGACGTGTTTATTAAAATTTATAGAACTATGGGACTTCCCTGGCAGTCCAGTGGTTAAGACTCCATACTTCCACTGCAGGGGGCTTGGGTTCGATCCCTGGTCAGGGAACTAAGATCCCACATGCCATGTGGTGTGGCCAAAATAATAAATAAATTAATTAATTAATTTTTTTTTTTTTTTTTTTTTTTTGTGATACGCGGGCCTCTCACTGTTGTGGCCTCTCCCGTTGTGGAGCACAGGCTCCAGACACGCAGGCTCAGCTGCCATGGCTCATGGGCCCAGCCGCTCCACGGCATGTGGGATCTTCCCGGACCGGGGCACGAACCCGTGTCCCCTGCATTGGCAGGCGGACTCTCAACCACTGCGCCACCAGGGAAGCCCTAATTAATTAATTTTTAAAAATTAAAAACAAAAAAATTCATAGAACTATAAACACAAAAAGGGTGAGTTTTTCTGTATATCCCCAGCTACACATAAAGAGAGAGAAAAGAATCTTAAGGGGAAACAGAAGAGGCTTGAGTGGGAAGACACTACAGGAGACAACATGTAAATAGTAGAAGTTTCTGAGGGAAAAGTGACTACCAAATCAATAACATTATCATTAACATTACTCAAGATAAAAAACTTTCTCTGAGCTTGATTCTACAGACTGAAAATACCCATCAAATTATAGGTTAGACAGATGAGAAAAGGTACACATGTATCCTGGCACATCCTGGCAAAACTCTTGAAGTCTAAGAATAAACAGAAAAAACTTAAATGCTGCCAGAAAGAAAGAACAAGTTACTTAGAAAGTGAGAGACAGGCATAGCCTTCTTAGTTGCAACATGACAAAAAAGAAAATGGTAAAACAGGATCCACAAATTTTTGAGAGAAAAGGACTGCCACCCAAGAATTCTATCCCAACCAAGAGTAAAATAAAGTTATTTGGGTATATGTAATCACTCAGAAAATGTATCAACCACTTATCCTATCCAGAGAAATAGCAAAAAAAAAAAAAAAAATGCTAACCAAATAACTGAATGATACCAGAGAGAGGGTAAAAAGAGAATTTATGAGGGACTTCCCTGGTGGTCCAGTGAGTAAGACTGTACGGTCCCAATGCAGGGGGTCCAGGTTCAATCCCTGGTCAGGGAACTAGATGCTACATGCATGCTGTAACTGAAGAGTCCGCATACTGCAACTAAGTCTGCATGCCACAACTAAAGATCCCGAGTGCCACAGCAATCACTGTACTGCAACTAAGACCCGGCACAGCCTAAGTAAATAAATAAATATTTAAAAAAAAAAAAGAGGGAGAGACCTTATGAGACATGTGCAGTTAAACTGAAGCAGATACTAGTAAAGCAATTGAGAAGATATATAACAAATGAAAATCCAATTAGATTTATTTTAGAATTAAAATAAAGCATCTTAACAGAAAGAATATTAAAGTTAGTCCAGTGCACAAGAAAACTTTCAGCAGTTATTATGAACAGCATTTTTGTGTTGTTTTGTTTTACCTGGTTTGCAAGATGAGAGTGACCAAACAGCTTGTGACCCAATTTCCCGTACTGTTCCAGTCCTTTCCAACTGCTTAGGGTCAGCACCGGGAGGTGTCTTATTTGGTGTGGTCATTTTAAAAATATTCTATGTAGAAAAAAAAAGTATCCACATTATACCCAGACCTGAGCATCCTTCTACAAAACGTAAAAGTAAAAATTTAATAGCCAAATCGATCACTAATATATCCTGGATATTAATCATCTATTTCTCGAAAGCAGTTGACATAATCACTGTAATTAAAAACTCTTGGGAATTCAGTTTTTGTTTCTAAAATAGAACATATTATAACTTACAAGTTGTGCAAATCAGCAGACTATAGTAGTCAAAGGGCACAGGATCAGGGTGTCAACTTCAGCCTCGCCTTGGGCTTTATTTCCTTTCCTGTCAAATGGGTTGATTTGATCTATACTCCTGTAATGCTATGCAGTTGTATACCTCTATGAGTAAAAATTCCAATCCAAATGAAGTTTTTCCCTAGAAAAGTCAGACTGAAATACTCTTATTCCAGGAATATGTAAATATTGGTCTACATTTTAAATAATCCGTTAAGTGATGCAGAGAAAAATCACATCTTCTCATTAGTTGTCAAAAGCTCCATTTATATGTGCTCTTACCATAGTACATAAAGTCAGAAAAATGCCTTTAAGGTCTAGAAGTGAATAACTAGCCTATTCTAAACCACAAGTTTACTTCATCTTTTGTTAATCTTGGTAGGCATATCCAAACGTGAAAAAAAAAAATAGTGGATTGTGAACATGTAAAACTGCTTCGGTAGTGCAAAGTTACAGCTATTGAACATCGTTATACGTAAATGCTGTTATAAACCTGTGCCAAAAGGTCTGTATACCATCTCCTTGACACCTCCTGAGTCAGATCTCAGTTGTTCCCTAATCTCCACACAAGCAGTTGATACTCTTTAAATAATAATAGACACTGGACTGCAAACTTTGGAAAGGCCTGAGGTTTAAACGCTCCATTAGCAATTTACTGAATGAATAAATGGATGAATGAATAGCTTCAATCGTAAAGTATTTGCCACCTGCAAGTTAAGTAAGGTCTGGGATGAGACGATTAAACCTGTGGCCACATCGCCAAATACCCAAAAATGTCAAATTGTCCAAAAAAATGGCCCATCTCTATTATTGGAGCAGAATTCAACTGCCGAACTTGGTACTGGACGCCACCAAGTGGATAAAGCACGGAACTCGGAGAAGAACGGGTTCGTGGCCACACCGTTCAGGAGCTGAGGCCAAGGAGATAACGCCACCACGAGCAGTGTCTGGACCAGACTCCGTGGGTTCTGCTTGACACATCTGCCCGAAGTGCGAGAATAGGCAGCGGCTAAGGATCCATTCCTGACCCACCAGCTTTGAGGAAATCGGGAGCGAAATAGGAGATTGACATTGGGGAAGAGAACCCGTCTGCTTAAGCTAGAACCATTCTCCACTTCGGGGAAAGCCCACGCACTTACAGCTCGCAGACCCGGCTTGCCGCCACTCAGGTTTTCAGGAACCGCTGCAGTTCCGCGCCACTCCCACTCAGCTTCCCAGGCCCGCCTCGCTTACCCAACAACGTCAATTGGGGTCGCAGTATAATGACGTCACTCTCCGCCGTCTCGCCCTACCTCCCTCCAGGGCTCCGCCCAGCGCGCCCTGTCGCGCACGCGTAGTACCTCCCTGTGGCATGCGTGAGGCGGCGGCTGGGCACCGCCATTTTGGCCAGTGGCCGTAGGAACACGTTGTGTGGCTGAGAAGTGAAAGCAAGAACTGATTTGGCCTGTGTGTTCCCCTCCGCAAGGGGAATCTGTTTCTCCAGGTACGTGAATAGTCTGGAAGGGTTTGGCCTTTAGCTGTAGTCTGCCACGGTCTACACACCGTAGGGACGTTCTCCCAGAGCCTTTGGTTAGGCCTCAGGTGGCGGCGGTGGAGACGGCAGCGGCGCGTGGTAGCCGGCTTGAGCGAGACAGCTGGAACCGCCGGAGCGCGGGCGCCGCCGAGAGCTGGGGACCCCTCGCTCTTCCTTCCAGCTGACTCGGCTCTCTGCCACTGCGGCCCGCCACCCCCGCCAGGGGACACGAAGATGGCCTTAGCTGCCATCCCCTCAGCGGTCCTGCCTCCAGTCCCCCCTTTCCCCCGCTCCTGCCCCAGGGCTGAATCTTACAGCCGCCTTCAGAACGCAGAACGTCCCCTGCTACCCCCACTCTTCCCCTGGCACCTTTGGAAGCCTTTACTTCCACCGTTTGGGGATTGTGGAATGAGTGAATTATCTTTGCCGCCATGAAGTCGAATCTTGCTTGTCCACTCCCCGTCTGTAGACATGATGGCCAGACGTCACTGTGCTCACAGCAGCGTGTACTCTGCTGTAACCAGGGTTAGCTCAAATAATCTCCCAGGTGAACGCCTTTAACATTTCGGGTGCACTTTTATAGCACTTTCCCCCTTGGTGACTTCTCCGTCTTATCCTTTATCATATCTTAAGCTCCTTGCGATCAGGTCTTAATTGAAAGGCCCTTTATTTTCCCTTCAGTGGTTCGTGCATTGTAGGAACGACGGCTAAAGCCGATTCCCACACCCCATAAGCTACGCAAGCCCATTTTCTCATTTTTTACGGTAAAATCGTAAGAGTGAGAAGTAGCCTTAAGAACAGTGTGTTTTGTTTGGCTTGAGGGTTTTTCGCCTTCTCTTCCACAGGACTGCTTACTAGGCATTTATGACAGTGGTATGTGTGTTGCAGTCCTCGGTACCTTTGTCCCTGATACTGAGAATATTCATTCTATACCATTTGCTTGACGATAATGCTTTGTCAGTGTTAATCAAGGGCTCTTATCTGTATCTGAACCAGAGTGTTTTTGTTTTAGTGAAAAGCCTTGTTCTCCCCTATAAAAAAATTTTTTTAGGAAGAATATTTAATATAATTGCTGGGGTGGGGTAAGGAGAAAGCAGTTATTAATTTAGTGTCCCTTTTAATTGTCTTCAATTTAAGACTGAAGTCAGAGTTGTGCACCACTCCCAACTTATATGTTTTATAAAATTAATGACCTGCAATAGCATAGGTTAGAATATCTCACATGACATAAGCATCATTCGTTAACAGCAACCTTTCAAATGTTTTCACAGGGTGTTAAAATAATTTTGGTCTTAGACTGCAGATGGTTTCCATATCTCACTTCCTTTTTTCCTCTCAGCTGGAATAATGACAGTGAAGGTCATTGAGTACCTATTTTTTAAATAAGTTTTTATATCTATCTATATATCTGTTTGTTTATTTATGGCTGAGTTGGGTCTTCGTTACTGCGTGGGCTTTCTCTAGTTGCGGCGAGCAGGGGCTACTCTTCGTTGCGCTGCGCGGGCTTCTCATTGTGGTGGCTTCCCTTGTTGTGGAGCACGGGCTCTAGGCACGCGGGCTTGAGTAGTTGCAGCATGCAGGCTCAGTAGTTGTGGCTCACCGGCTTAGTTGCTCCGCAGCATGTGGGATCTTCCTGCACCAGAGATCGAACCCGTGTCCCCTGCATTGGCAGGGGAATTCTTAACCACTGCGCCAGCAGGGAAGTCCCTTGAGTACCTATTTTGAGCACAGTTTTCAGATTTGAAATACCTTCAAGGAGTCAGTTACTACAGGCTTCCCCTCCAACCTTTAATGTGCTATGTCTTTCTCATTGAAAAAAAAAGGAGGGGCTCTTTCTTGCCAATTCTTGAAACTAACATAGAAATTTAATTAATAATAGTGTTTACACTGTTAATTAACGGTTCTACAAAGAATCTGTATTCATTTTTCTTAATGCATTATAATTTATCACTTTTTTATATAAATCAGCTTATTAACCATCTCTGGTAGGTTTTTATTTTATAAAAATCACCTTTTAGGGCTTCCCTAGTGGCGCAGTGGTTGAGAGTCCCGCCTGCTGATGCAGGGGACACGGGTTCGTGCCCCGGTCCAGGAAGATCCCACATGCCGTGAAGCGGCTGGGCCTGTGAGCCATGCTCCGCAATGGGAGAGGCCACAACAGTAAGAGGCCCGGGTACCGCAAAAAAAAAAAAAAAAAAAAAAAAAAAATCACCTTTTATAGTCATTTGGTTTTTTAAATGGTTTGAAATAGTAGGTGAAACATTTTAGTAGTTTGGCAGAAATAAACTTTAACGTAAGCAGTTTCATTGATAAATCAATGAAGATTTATCCCCTATAGGGGAATTCATCATGCTCATTCACCATAATTAATATGGTGTCCAGTTTTATTTTACTAGCTAACTAAAGAGTCTTCAGTTTCTAGGGAGTTGGCACTTCCAGAATGATAGCTTTTTTGTAGCAGTTCAAAAGTCATTTATTTTCTTATTCTAATCTTTAGGAGGCCTGCCTGGACCAATTTCTAAAGGTTATAAAGGGGTAAAGTGAACCTATCAGCGTAACTGTTTATTACATAAAATTTTAGTCACCTTTTGGGTGATTTTTTTTTTCCAATAATATACTTTAGTGGATAACTGTCACTGTAAAATATTGGTAACTTGCAAGACTCCTGAAGTTGTTATAACCTACAGGAAAATGATTTACTATGTCTAAATTCATTTTCTCATTTCATTCAACGGAAATGTTTGAGCTCCTACTATGTGGTAGGCACTGGTCCAGACACTGGGATAAACAGACAGACAAAAATTCCTGCACTCATGATAGAGTACATTCTGCTTGGAGAGGGAAAAATATTGTCTGTGTGTAGAGAGAGAATATATAAATGCATATATATATATACATACACACAGTAAACATGTACATATACCATATATGCACATATATATGAAATATATACTGTGTCATATAGTAGAAAGAGCTAAGGAGAAGAATAAAACAAGAGAGTTTTATATTTTTTGGTAATATAGCTAGAGAAGGCTCACTGAGAATAAACATTAAAGACTTGAAGGAGTGAACCATGTGACTCACTAGGGGAAATAGCATTATAGGCAGAGGGAGCAGAAAGGCCAAGACCCTGAAGCAAAGATTGACAACCATTTGCTTTAGCCACGTGAAAAACAGTGAAAACCTGACAAGTTGTTTTGATAGAATGATGGGCACTAAAGGCTGGAATGGATTCCAGAGAAAATACCTAGAAAGAAATTTGAAACACTGACTATAGGCAACTCTTTTACGTAGTCTCGCTATAAAAGGAAGGAGAAATGAAACAATGGAGGAAGATGGGATCAGATAATGTAGTGTTTGAATGCTTATGGGAATAAGCCAGTGGAAAGAATAGTTGATGATGTGAAAGACATGAGAGAGAATTGTTGGAACATTCTCCTTAGCAGATATCTTTTAGTTTGCAAAGGGACTTAGCTATGGAAATACATATAGTATGGTTGCTGGTTGGCATAGTTTCACTTGAGATGATACTAGTCAGCATGGTTTTGTTTTTTCTCTTCCCATTTTCTGCTGCATGTGTGCAGGTGAAGAGTTGTGCTTAACCAGGATTATAGATGAGGGTGTAAGTGATTGACAACGGAATTTTAGGTGGGTACAGAGATACAAAGATACAAAAGGCTGAAGGACAGTGGAAATGTGGTAGAATTGAGAGATAGTGTTAGGTCTGAGGAATGGGGGAGTTCAAGGGGTTGTTGGATTGTTGTGTATGAGAGAAGTGAACTGAAAAGATAGGGATGGTGGTTGGAGAATGGGGTATTTGAAAGGTAGGTTATGGAAAAAATGCAGTTATTTGTAATGACAAGGTGAAGGATTTGACCAAAGGAATGAGTGGCTACGGTAGGGTGAAAGACAAGATCACTAGAGGAGAGAGGTTAATGAACTGAGATGACAGGCTGTTAATAGAAGGATCATCTATGAACATATTAAAATCACCAAGAGTTATGTATGACAAGAGTTGTTAGAGTGAACATTAGCTAAGGCCCGAAATTTCAAAGAATGGGAGGGAGTGATCTGATGGTCGGTAAATGACTAAAGCGGGTGGATGACCTAAGAGGCAAAAGTGGCTGTTTTTAGTGAGGAGAGAGAATCGTCTGGGAGCGGTACTGAGGAGCAAGATCTTTTATTCCCCTCCAAGCCTAATGATATTGAGGGGTTATGAGAAGGACTGGAGAGTTCTATAAGAGGAAGCAGTCTGTCAAGAAAAATCTAGATAGAGGATCACAGTCAATGATAGAAAAAGCCAACAGAATGTCTTTGTTGGTCAATAATCTTTTGGCTTCTGGTTCTTTCATTACATATTGGAATAAACTGGAGTAGTAAGGCACTTTTTCGAATTACTTACTTTAATCACATTCTAAGAAAATTATTGTCAGTCACTAAGCCCAGTAGTATAAAAGATTAAGTTAACTTTGACCTCAACTACATAATTGATGGTGCTGTTAAATATCAAGACTTTAAAAAGCTCCAAAAGTGAGTATATACATATAGTTACTTGGTCTCCTTTTCATTTCAGTGCCGTTAACATAAAATTCATCATGGCCATATTGTAAATTCCCAGGTAAAGCAGTTTTTACTTTTTCCAGTTGACCAACATGATGGTTACACCCTTAATAATTATTTGCCATTTCCATCAGTAGTGCATTGTAGTCAGATGGCTAAGCCATGAAGTGATGCTTAGTTTGAGGGAGGAAGTAAACACCTTTATCATATGTATGTTTTCATGTCAAGTCTTACTATTCTGTTTCATTGGTCTGTGTTCATACACTGGTATCAGCATCAATTTCTGAGGCCTTATATCATTTTTTTCATATGTCAAGTGTAGGTTCCCTCTTCCCCCTTGCTCTTTTCCATTTTCCTGGCTATTACTACTTTTCTTTTTGTATAAGAGCTTTAGATTTGATTTGTCTGATTCAGTTTTTTTTTTCTCCTTGAGATTGGATTAAATATATAAATTCAGGGAAGGTTGAAATCTCTGATATTGACTATTCTTTATTGTGAAAACTGAGCATGTCATTCTACTTGTTCAGGTCTTTTGTGTCTTTCAGTGGTATTTTGAAAGTTTCCGTGCATATGTATATATATCTTGTTAAGTTGATCCCTAGATCTTTTCTTTTTTCTGACTGTTGAAAGTGGTATTTTTTCCTTCTTTATATAAATCTTCTGATGAATGGAATATATGTAAAATTTTGTTTTTCCAGCCTTACCAAATTATTTTATTGCTTTCACTAGTTTTTTTTAACTAGTTCCAGGTATTAATATCTGAATATAGTGATAACTTATCTCCTCCTGTCTAACTTTTTATGCCTGTGACTTATTTCTCTTAACTAATTGCATTGACTATGCCATAATTTTGTTAATTTTTCTTTAATAGAGGAACTGGATATTGTTACATCCTTAGAATTATGGCGGATAAATTAACAAGAATTGCTATTGTCAATCATGACAAATGTAAACCTAAGAAGTGTCGGCAGGAGTGCAAAAAGAGTTGCCCTGTGGTTCGAATGGGTAAGCTGTTCTGTGGATCATTTAAGGATAAGAGAAGGTTTTAAAAGGAATACACTGTCTTTATGGTTCTCTAGGCTTTAGTATATACTTTTCTCCCCCGTTAGTTTCTTTAAAATGTAAAAATAAGACCAGATTTTCTTCTAAATTTCTTTTAATGCTTTGTGACTAAATGATCCTGTTTAAGTTCATTGAATACAAAATCAAACCAGAGTTCAAATTACTGAGATTCTTACTGTCCTACAAAATCCTATGGTTACTTTAAGTCATGAAGAAAGGACTGCCAAGATGTTTGTATTGATATTTGATAGTATTCTCCTTAAAAAAAAAAAAAAAAAAAAAGCTTAATATGAATGACTATTCATGAGGTTTTGCTATAGTTTCAAGAGTAAATAAATTTACGACCATTCAGAATTGATGACTTACTGGTCGTCTTTAAGGGCTAAACTAAATAATTTTTACTTTAAATATACTAGTGAGGTATAAGCTTACTAAATCTTAAAAGGAAATTTAGATGTCATGTGTTACAGTCTACCGTGCTATTCAGAAATTCCATTATTAATATCCCTAATGCCAGGTTTAATTTTGTTTGTGTATTAGATGTCCACATACCTTTGGGAAGCTTCCCTGATTTAGCTAACGCATTTCATTCCCTTATCTGGTGTACATTACCATTTTCAAGGCATATTTTATGGATTATATATTCAGGTCAGTCAGCTTAAAAGTAAAGCTGTTTTAGGATCCGCTGTATTTTTATTAGCATATTTTCTTCCCGTAGTAGATTAAACAAATAAGCATATTAGAGTCATCTCTGCCTTGCCTGACAAGAGTATTCATATAAGTAGTTAAGTTCAGTAATCTATCCAAAGCACTGATTTATATTTCTTTCTGTGGCCTTTCTTTTTGAAAACTTGATTCTATATGGAAATTTGGAACCAGAATTGCCGAAATAACAGTGTTCAGAAAATTAGAACATCAGGAGAAATGACTTAATTCTATCTTTTCCTTTGCCAGGAAAATTATGCATAGAGGTTGTCCCCCAGAGCAAAATAGCATGGATTTCTGAAACTCTTTGTATTGGTTGTGGTATTTGTATTAAAGTAAGTGATATTTTATTTATTGGATCAAATTTGTAACCTAAAAATGAAATCTGAAAATTCTGAGTACATTATAACTATTTTAGAGCCAAATATAAAAATAGAATAAAGAATACAAATTCAGAAAAATAGTGTTCTTATATCAATATTATTATTGCTTTTTCAATTAATTAACCACCCCACTTAACAGTTATCCTTAAAAATTAATAATAAGGGCTTCCCTGGTGGCGCAGTGGTTGGGAGTCCGCCTGCCGATGCAGGGGACGCGGGTTCATTCCCCGGTCCAGGAAGATCCCACGTGCCGCGGAGCGGCTGGGCCCGTGAGCCATGGCCGCTGAGCCTGCGCATCCGGAGCCTGTGCTCCGCAATGGGAGAGACCACAACAGTGAGAGGCCTGCATACCGCAAAAAATAAATAAATAAATAAATAAAAGTTATTTTTGCTGTATGCAACTTCGTAAAGCCATTTCCAACCAAAATTAATTTTTTTTCTCCCTTTTATGAGAAGGACATTCTCCAAGTCTTTACCAGAACTTTTTTGAAATATAAAAAATATGAGTCATATTACATACATTTTTTTCAAGTCTGTGTTTAATTTTATTTTTTAAATTTATTTATTTCATTTATTTATTTGGCTGTGCTGGGTCTTAGTTGTGGCTCAAGGGCTCCTTAGTTGTGGCATGCAAACTCTTAGTTGCGGCATGCACGTGGGGTCCGGTTCCCTGGCCAGGGAACGAACCTGGGCCTCCTGCATTGGGAGTGCAGAGTCTTAACCACTGTGCCACCAGGGAAGTCCCTGTGTTTAATTTAAAATTCACACTTTTTTTTTTTTTTTTTGCGGTACACGGGCCTCTCACTGTTGTGGCCTCTCCCGTTGCGGAGCACAGGCTCCGGACGTGCAGGCTCAGCGGTCATGACTCACGGGCCCAGCCGCTCCGCGGCATATAGGATCTTCCTGGACCGGGGCATGAACCTGTGTCCCCTGCATCGGCAGGTGGACTCTCAACCACTGCACCACTAGGGAAGCCCCTAAATTCACACTTTTAAATAAAAATGGACACAACCAAAAATTTTTTTAATTTAACCTAATCCTTAAGTACTGCTTTTGCTGTGTTATACATTCTTCTATTGTTGGATTTATCCCAATAGTGTAATTTTTCAAAATACCTCAGTTTTTGTTATCCTGAATGGTTTGAATAGGGCATTTTACTAAAGAATGATGGATTTCCAACTTTAGTTCATAAAAGATATTTAGGAGCCAGTGTATAAAGTTCTTAAATTAGTTATTTTTATTTACAGATAATATATTTTAGAAAGGAGATTTCCCAAAATATGGATACCATCTGTTATTTTTTCTAATAAGGTTTGTGTATTTTACATTGGTTTTTGAATCCTCGGTTAAGTATCCAGAAGTACCAGGCTTGGTACCTGAAAGTGTTTTTTCTTGTTTTTAAAATATAAGCAGGAGATATTTCTTCCAACAAATACTAATCTTTTATTATTTGCCTGCCAGTGTTTTGGGTGGTGGAAATCTTATTTTGAACAATATATTCGATTTTATTTTCTTTCCTCACTGCTATAAAAAAATGAGATTCCAGAATTTGGGGTATGCACTTCAGTGGCTGAAAAGAAACTGATGTGATGAATTGTTTGCGGGGGGCGGGTAGTGTATACCCCCTGAACACTAAGATACTTGTAATGCACCACATATATGAGCAATGTGGCTATTTTTTTCTTTGTAGATTAAGAGAAGTTTAAATTACTTGCAGCCTGTAAGCATTTTATGTACATTGATGGAGTAATAGAGGATACTGTAAATGGAGGTAATTTCGTTTGCAGAAAAAATCTCGTGTAAAGAACTAATAATTTTTTTTAGAGGTTGGTGATTATTTTGCTAGAAAACAAAGAGTTGTTTTTTAAACCTCTGTGTTCTTGTAACTTAGGAAATGGGAATTCCCTGAAATCTTTATATACAGAGACTTGAATTAGTCCCCTGAGCTCATTGAACAGTTCTGCTGAACAGATTTCTAATCTGAGGTTATATTCTGGTTGTACCTTTATAGTCATCTGTACTGCTGAGAAATTTTTCTAGCCACGTTACCACTCTTAAATCACCTTCCAGTTCTTGCCATTCTTGTTCCTTGGGCATTTATCTGATTGATAGTCACTTATTGTTTGAATAAGTTTTTCTATGAGGTTTTTTTTTTTTTAATGTGAATTTTCTCAATTGGAATATGAAGTATCTTTTTCGTATGGGATGGTTACAAATCACAATGGAAAGACGTTAGTCCTTGCTCTGTGCAAATACTATGCTAGCTGTTGTTGGGACATAAGTAGACCAAGAAAGGTACAATCCATGGCCTTAAAGGACTTTACAGGGTAGAAATGGAAGCATACAGAGACAGGAAGAAGAAGATAAAGGGAAGGCGTTTCTCATTGACTGAATATGGAACTGTATGCTCAATAACTGTGTTTTATCTTGCTCTTAACCTTATCATACAAAAGCCTCCAGTTCTGTAAGGTTTTGCAGTAAGTATTAAACACATTAAATGTCCAGGATTATACCAGTCACTAGGGGGAAAACAGAATTATTAGATATGATTCTTGCCTTCAAGGAACTTAACCTTTTTAAGCAAAGGATAGGAAATGAAACAATACTTTACGTCTATGTGAAACTCCCACTTTTGGAAGATAAATTATAAAAATGTCTTCATCTGTTCATTTCAGTCATGCCTATATTTCTAAAAATTAACAGAAAACTAATTCTTTAAATAACAGAAGTGCCCCTTTGGTGCCTTATCAATTGTCAATTTACCAAGCAACTTGGAAAAAGAAACAACACATCGATACTGTGCCAACGCCTTCAAGCTTCACAGGTATATTTCCAAGTCAGCATTCTTCTTTACTTCAGTCAAGAGTAAATCCATTTGGAATTTTCAGAGAAATAACAAAAATGGAAAAAAAGTGGTATTAACTTTTACATCCACTAAAGCAAAATATAGTATTATAACATCATGCAGAATCATACTGTATATGTCAGTGGTTCATTCTAGCTAACATTAAAATTACCTGAGGGTCTTTTTAAAACTACTAATGCCCAGGTAATTTCAGCCCAGTTGAATTACATCTTATCTCTGGATGTACAGTCTGGACTTAGTAAGTTGAAAAGGCTCCCAGTGATTCTGATATACAGCTGGGGGTGAGAATCACTGTTGTTAATAATATCCTTATCCCCAGAATACTTTTAAGGGAACTCATCTTGATTTTATTTATCTATTAATCTCATAATCTACAGAGAATATTACTCTGGACTTCGACATATATTGTTAATGACGCATTCTTTGAGGTTTTTAATCTGCTGAACACTAATATTTTCAATCTAGGAGTCTAGATTTAACTAATAAAAGGGTATTTCTCAGCCTGCCAGCTTTAAGGGGCCTACTGCAGCAGGGAGAATGAAGTGGAATATTTCTGGTTGATGTGGCACTTCTCTCCTTGTAAGTGAATGGCAGGCCAAAAAAAAGAAAGACAGTGTGAGGTTGCATCTGCTGTGCAGTTTTGTACCAAACCATTTTATTATACATTAAAACTGAGCCTTATATGGAAAGAAAAATTGTTACTTTAGAATAGACTTTGAGTGAAAGTTGAATAAATAAAATTTGGAGTAATATTAGTCATGGATGCATTCCTAACAACAGTTTAAGTTAATCTTGGCTGCTGTTTTTTCCTAATAGCCAGTAATATCTGGCATATATCTCTTTTGTCTTATTAATGAATGTGTGTGGAGTGCAAGCGCATTAAAATACATCATTCTGGTATTACGTCACTTTTTCTACATAAGTCTGAGTTGTCTTATTATTTTTGTACACTTATGACAGGTTGCCCATTCCTCGTCCAGGTGAAGTTTTGGGATTAGTTGGAACTAATGGTATTGGAAAGTCAACTGCTTTAAAAATTTTAGCAGGAAAGCAAAAGCCAAACCTTGGAAAATATGATGTATGTATTACCACCTTATAAAAATGAATATCTTGGTTCAGTTTTATGAGGCTATGAAGGAGAGAGTATGTGTGATTTTATTTTTTAATGTTCTTATTTTCAAGATTATTTGTGGAATTAATGCTGAGAAACTATAAATGAAACTCCTTTTTAGGTAAAATCTGTTAATGCTGCTTAATTGATAATTCTGAGCTTTCGTAAACTGTTATGAGTTGGTGTTCTCTTGATTTGAAATTAAATCCACCTCTAATATTATCTTAGAAGCAGAGGTATTCTGTTTGGTTATGTGTTCTATTTTGTATAACATTCATCCTCTTTGCAACTGTATTATTAAATTCAGGTAATTATACATATATTTCTAGGACCCACCTGATTGGCAAGAAATTTTGACTTACTTCCGTGGATCTGAATTGCAGAATTACTTTACCAAGATTCTTGAAGATGACCTAAAAGCCATTATCAAACCTCAGTATGTAGACCAGATTCCCAAGGCTGCAAAGGTCAGTTGCTTTTTAGGAGAAATTTAGTGGGTATTACAGATATTGGTGGACATATAAAAGATAAATCAAAGTAAACTTGTTTTATTTTGTGACTCTTTTTAATAGTGAGGGAATTTTAGTATTGAAGGAAAATAATACTATTTCTGATATATTATGGCAGGGGACAGTGGGGTGTATTTTGGACCGAAAAGATGAAACAAAGACGCAAGCGATTGTATGTCAGCAGCTCGGTAAGTGTTTATTTTGTGTATGTGTTTTAATAGGCCCTGAACTTAACTTATAAAGATAGGTATCTTTATATGGATTACTGAAATAAATGGAAAAATCTCTAGTAGTTGTCGTATTTTCAACAGAAATATTCAAACAGAGAATGATTTGCAATGTACATTTTACCTTGAAGAGGTAAAATAAAATAACATTGAACACAATGCCTCTATCTTCTTTGTAGATTTAACCCATCTAAAAGAGCGCAATGTTGAAGATCTTTCAGGAGGAGAGTTGCAGAGATTTGCCTGTGCTGTCGTTTGTATACAGAAAGCTGATATGTAGGTTACTTTATACTTTTTGTAAATCTTATCTCTACTTTAGAGTTTTTGTTTATAATGCTGCTAATAGAGCAGTGGTTTGAGAGAAATTAATAGGAAAAGTATCTAATGTTCTAACTTTGAGGTCAGATGTTGAAGCAGTTGTGCATCCATTGCCCATTTCCCTGTTATTCCATCGGGGTAAAATTTCATTTAGGTAAGTACCTTATAACTTATGGGTTCTGGAGCTCTTTAATCTGAAGTCAGCTGTTTATTTTGTAAACTCTCTTTATACATAAGAAGGACATTTTTTTAAGATGAAGCTCTCCTACCAGGCCGGCAAGGTTTTCCATAGCTCAAGTGGAAAATCAGGTTTTTTAGGTTATCCTAAATCAGGGTGGCTTGCCATGTGAGAGAGAAGAAGGAAGTGAAAAGGGCGAGTTTCCTTTCTACCTTTTAATGCCTCTCTTCTCCCAGATAGTTTTTGCTCTCGTCTTTTTCCATACTTCTACTCTGGCGTCCAATGCAGGCTAGTTTTTCTCCATTAAGTATTCTGGGCAGAGCCCTCCTTTCCAAAAACTCTGTTTGCTTTAGTGCAACCGACTTTAGCCAATTAAGAGAGCCCTCTGAATTACTTCGGAATATATCAGAATATTTTTCATGAGGAGATAACGGTTTGTAAGTTAGCCGAATCTAGGAGTCCCTCCCCAGACTTGATATGCAGTCCTGCCTTTCGTAATTTATTTTCTTCCTTCTACTTCTGAACAGAATACAGAAATTTTTACCATTATGGGGTGGGCTCCTCATTATTATAAGGGGATTTTTGTTGTTGTTAAATCAGAAACTGTATCTCAGTGCTTTAAAATAACATGCAAGATAGAATTTTATCATACTTGCCTTTCAAATTTTTATGTTTGCTTTTTTTTTCATAGTTTCATGTTTGATGAACCTTCTAGTTACCTAGATGTCAAGCAGCGTTTAAAGGCTGCTATTACTATACGATCTCTAATAAATCCAGATAGGTAAGTACAGATTTGGTATATGCCTGTGCTGTTTTGTTTGAGGACATTCACAGATTTCTAAAGTTTAAACACTGGGACCATCAATGTCACATATGTGTGCGTGTTTTCCATCTTGGTTTTTGGAGCTATCCCTTGAACTTACCTTCCTCTATCTAGAAAAGAGATTCTTAATGCAAGATCCATTTACTACCATACCTGTTTCCAGGGAGCCTCAGAATACTCTGTAGTGATATGCAAATTTTGGCATATATGTATGGATTTCTGGGAAGCAGATCCTTAACTTTTACCAGATCCTCAAATGGATATGTCACTCATACACACAATTTTAGAACAGAGTAATTACGGTTTCCCAGGTCTTAGCACAAGGGAGGTCTTAAAAACTTCTGTTAAGTAATCACGACGTCCTGTATTTGTAGGGTGCTTTTGTAGTTTGCAGAGTTTTTATATCCATTATCTCATTTGTGCCTTAGTAATCTTGTAAGTAAGAATCTTTAGGTGGTATTCCCATTTTGCAGGTGAAGATGTTTTAAGGTCAGAAAAGCTAGTTATTTCTAGGTTTCCAATTTATGATACGGCAAGAACCCAGGGCTTTTTTCTGTTCCTCTCTTTAGTAGCTGATTTAATTCATAGCTGATCTTACAACAGAGCAAGAGAAATCCCTAGGGATCAAAAAACCAAAGAGAGAACTGTAAATGACAGGGGAAAAACAAGGATGGCTTTCTTGAGGGGACGTTGCTTGTCTCTGTAGTAACTCTTGAGCTTTAACAGCCACTTGTGGGCAAGAAGCAAGGCCTTGTATTGAATTATCACACAAAATGCCGGGACTCTCAAACGACTGCTTTCTCAGCAAAAGAGCAAACACAGGAGGATGTCAAGGAAACATACACCTGTCACTAACTGAGATCCTTGAAAATGGAGGGCTGGCTCCCCTTCAGATCTCTTTAGGGATTGGCAGCTCACATGGATATGGAATTGAAATTTATGTGATCAGGGGAGTCTCAGAACCATCCATGTTAAGAAAGTAACATAACAAGAGGGCCCTAGAATCTTTAGTTCTGTGGTACCTAGATGAAGCAAATATAAAACCACTCTGGAAGCATATGCCCTCAACCCTGGTCACACAGGATTTCTACAGGTAAAGACTCAAGAGCTTTAAGCCCAGGGTTATAAATGATAGGAGGAAACTGTCTACAAATGAGTCAGTAAACACAACAAACAGCAGGATTTAGACTTTCAGGGACTTCGAGTGACATTCTCAAAGAGACTGTAAAATAATATTTAAAATAATTTAAAACTAAGAATATGATACTACAAAAAAGCAACAGGTAAATGTTTAAAAAACCCAAACAAATCTAGAAATTAAAAGTATAGTCATGACGTTGAAAACTCACTGGACAGATTAGACAGGTTAGGTACAACAGAAAAGAGTGTGAGAAACTTGAAAGGTTGGTCTGAGCAAGCTACCAGAATACAGCAGAGAGAGAATAAGATTGAAATAAAGAAGGGAGGTTCAGAGACATGGAGAATGGGATAAGAGAGAATAGAATGAGAAGATGATTTACATATGTCTTAATAGGAGTCTGAAAAATAAAGCTATGAAAAGGTCATGGCTGGGTATTTTCCAGAATTGGAAAACTTGACTTCATAGATTCAAGGAGCAAATGATCCATGTAGATACCTTGAAGTAAAACTTGGAATATGAGTGGTAAAGAGACAGTCTTAGTTGAGCCAAAGCGTAACCATAATTTTCACTTCATACATAGACCAGGGCATTATGATAGCCTCTTTGGGGGAAGTAAGACTATAAAATGTCCCAATTTTCAGGGACTTCAGGATAAGGTAAATTAAAGAATACATAAGCAGTCAAGTCAGTAGTTCTCAATCCTAATACCTTTTTATAAAACATTTTTATATTCCTTTGTTTTACTGAAATGGATACCATAGATATTATCTACATTTACACATAATTTTTTTAATACTATATAATGCTTTAACCATAATGAAAAAGCTAAAAGGATAATAATTTACAACCAGGTGACATGTATTTCAATATTCAGCCAAATCACTACATTCTATATTATGAGAGGGCAGTAACCATAGTTGTAAAAGGGATAACATGCCAAAACAGGTTAGATTGACAAAGTGAAGAAAATGATTGTTAGATTTTCTCAGATGTGCTGGGTCTCATTTTTATAGGTATAGGGTCAAAATAATCTCTTTGTAGTGATAGACTGATAATAAAAAGTTACAGGAAGTATATCTGCATCCTGAAATTCTACAACATATCAAGGCATACATTCAGTCTTTAATGCTGTAAAAAGATTTTGAAGATCATATCCTCCGATAAACAACAAGAAATAGAGGATGGATTAGAGAGGGGAACAGTAATGTGAGAGGAAGATTAAAAACCAACAGATAACCCAAAATTAAGTGTAGGGTGTAAATTTTCATAGCATACATTTCTCATGTTGCAGATTATTGTTTCTTCCCAAACTGTCAGAAAATTAGAGTGGCTCTCCTAAATCTTTTTTAACATTTTGGACTTCTGCATAAGCTCCATTTGAAAGTAGGGAAAGCAGGAGGTGTGACTTATTTTTTTCTTCTTTTCAAAGCACATTAAAAGCCACTAGATAATAACTATGCTGCCTTATACTGGGCCTTGAAGATTTTAATGGTAAAAAAGCAGAGAATTATTCCAGATAATGGAACATTGCCAATAAAGATACCAAGGCAGGATAAATATTGGCCCACTTGGGTGATTTGCCATTTTTATTGATGCTCACCACATTCAACAGTGGGCAAAAGTTTATTTGCATATTAAGAAGGGTGTTCCTACTGGAGGTAGAATTGGAGGTGAACCATGAAAGGGTTATGTAGAATTTCAGCAGGTGAGGATTTTAGACCATTGAAATGATAGACCACCCTTGGACACACAGGGATAGAAGGGTAGATTATTCAGGAAACAAGCAAAGAGCCATTTTTCAGTGTGTCCTATATATAAATGAAATAAAAGAAATACAGATGCTGTGGTTCAGTTGACCAATTTTTCGACTTTACAATATTGTGAAAGCAATACACATTCAGTAGAAACTGTATTTCAAATTTTGAATTTTGATATTTTCCCGGTCTGGCGATAGGCAGTACGATATTGTCTTCTGATGCTGGGCAACGACAGCAAGCCACAGCTTCAAGTCAGCCACATGAGCACGAGGGTAAACAGCTGGTACCCTTACAACCATTCTGTTTTTCACTTTCAGTACAGTATTCAATACATTACATGAGATACTCAACACTTTATTATAAAATAGGCTTTATGTTACATGATTTTGCCCAACTGTAGGCTAATATAAGTGTTCTGAGCACATTTCGGGTAGGCTAGGCTAAGTATGATGTTTGTTAGATTAGGCATATTAAATGCATTTTCAAATTACGATGGGTTTATCAGGTGTAACCTTATAAATTGAGGAAGATCTATAGTAGCTAAAGTTTTGGAAGGTCTTAAAAGAAAGTCTGAAGATGTTATGTGTTTCATTTGGAACTGAGAGCCACATCTGGGGACCTGAAGAAAATGAGGTTTGTTAAAAGCCTATAACAATATTGATAGAAATGACAGCCTGAATTAGAATCTAGATAGAGAAAGAAAAGAATGAATGAGACATGCTTGACAATTTAAACAATACATGATTGCAAATAAAATTGAGTCTTTTTTTTTATGGGAGTAGTGATTCCATCAATAAAAATATGGCTGGTTTTTATTTGTACAGGAAGCTGATAAATTAGAATTTTATATAAAGCAGAAACTAACACACCATTGTAAAGCAATTATACTCCAATAAAGATGTTTAAAAAGAAAAAGAATTTTAGGTGTCTGTAGGACATTGCTTTTTGAACATCTTGAGCTAAGTTGAATAGGAATAAGATGTGTAAAAGCTTTATGATTATTATTTGCCTAATAGTTTCTATACTAGCAATACATTTTTCTTACCACTTGAAAAGTCATGTTATAGCCCATCCCATTTATAAAGTGCTCCAGTACACACACTAACCTATTTTCTTTCTTACTGTCACTAGATTTTTATTACCTGTAAAAACTTTTTGCTAACGTAGTGTTTTTTGGTATTTCATATCTATTCCTTGTCTCCACAGCTGAAGTGAAAATTCTCAGGTTGAGGATTCTGTTGTATTCTCTGTGCCTTCCTTACTACAGCTAGCATGAGACAGGACAAGTAGAAGGGTTTAATGCATAAGTTGAGGAGCATAATAAACAGGTTAGAATAGGTCTGATTTAAATCTATTATAATTGTTTCTGCTTTGTAAAGTTTATTTTAAAGTTTATTTTATTAACAAAACATTTATTTCATTTATTCATACACTATTTCATGTTAACTCTTTTAAGAAAACAATTTGAAATATGAACATTGATAATGAGTCTTAAAGAAAATGTTTTATAACTTAAGTTTAATATGGTCTTTATGGTTAATTTTTTTTTTTTTAAACATCTTTATTGGGGTATAATTGCTTTACAATGGTGTGTTAGTTTCTGCTTTACAACAAAGTGAATCAGCTATACATATACATATGTTCCCATATGTCTTCCCTCTTGCGTCTCCCTCCCTCCCACTCTCCCCATCCCACCCTTCCAGGCTGTCACAAAGCACCGAGCTAATATCCCTGTGCCTTGCGGCTGCTTCCCCCCAGCTATCTACCTTACTACGTTTGTTAGTGTGTATATGTCCATGACTCTCTCTCGCCCTGTCAAAACTCACCCTTCCCCCTCCCCATATCCTTAAGTCCGTTCTCCAGTAGGTCTGCGTCTTTATTCCTATCTTACCCCTAGGTTCTTCATAACATTTTTTTCCCTTAAATTCCATATATATGTGTTAGCATACGGTATTTGTCTTTTTCTTTCTGACTTACTTCACTCTGTATGACAGATTCTAGGTCTATCCATCTCATTACAAATAGCTCAATTTCATTTCTTTTTAAGGCTGAGTAATATTCCATTGTGTATATGTGCCACATCTTCTTTATCCATTCATCCGATGATGGGCGCTTAGGTTGTTTCCATGTCCTGGCTATTGTAAATAGAGCTGCAATGAACATTTTGGTACATGACTCTCTTTGAATTTTGGTTTTCTCAGGGTATATGCCAAGTAGTGGGATTGCTGGGTCATACGGTAATTCTATTTGTAGTTTTTTAAGGAACCTCCATACTGTTCTCCACAGTGGCTGAACCAATTCACATTCCCACCAGCAGTGCAAGAGTGTCCCCTTTTCTCCACACCCTCTCCAGCATTTATTGTTTCTAGATTTTTTGATGATGGCCATTCTGACTGGTGTGAGATGATATCTCATTGTAGTTTTGATTTGCATTTCTCTAATGATTAATGATGTTGAGCATTCTTTCATGTGTTTGTTGGCGTTCTGTATATCTTCTTTGGAGAAATGTCTATTTAGGTCTTCTGCCCATTTTTGGATGGGGTTGTTTGTTTTTTTGTTATTGAGCTGCATGAGCTGCTTGTAGATTTTGGAGATTAATCCTTTGTCAGTTGCTTCATTTGCAAATGTTTTCTCCCATTCTGAGGGTTGTCTTTTGGTCTTGGTTATGGTTTCCTTTGCTGTGCAAAAGCTTTGAAGTTTCATTAGGTCCCATTTGTTTATTTTTGTTTTTATTTCCATTACTCTAGGAGGTGGGTCAGAAAGGATCTTGCTGTGATTTATGTCATAGAGTGTTCTTCCTATGTTTTCTTCTAAGAGTTTGATAGTTTCTGGCCTTACATTTAGGTCTTTAATCCATTTTGAGCTTATTTTTGTGTATGGTGTTAGGGAGTGATCTAATCTCATACTTTTACATGTACCTGTCCAGTTTTCCCAGCACCATTTATTGAAGAGGCTGTCCTTTCTCCAATGTACATTCCTGCCTCCTTTATCAAAGATAAGGTGTCCATATGTGCGTGGGTTTATCTCTGGGCTTTCTGTCCTGTTCCACTGATCTATCTTTCTGTTTTTGTGCCAGTACCATACTGTCTTGATTACTGTTGCTTTGTAATATAGTCTGAAGTCAGGCAGCCTTATTCCTCCAGCTCCTTTTTTCGTTCTAAAGATTGCTTTGGCTATTCGGGGTCTTTTGTGTTTCCATACAAATTGCGAAATTTTTTGTTCTAGTTCTGTGAAAAATGCCAGTGGTAGTTTGATAGGGATTGCATTGAATCTGTAGATTGCTTTGGGTAGTAGGGTCATTTTCACAATGTTGATTCTTCCGATCCAAGAACATGGTATATCTCTCCATCTATTTGTATCATCTTTAATTTCTTTCATCAGTGTCTTATAATTTTCTGTATACAGGTCTTTCGTATCCTTAGGTAGGTTTATTCCTAGATATTTTATTCTTTTTGTTGCAATGGTAAATGGGAGTGTTTTCTTGATTTCACTTTCAGATTTTTCATCATTAGTATATAGGAATGCCAGAGATTTCTGTGCATTAATTTTGTATCCTGCTACTTTACCAAATTCATTGATTAGCTCTAGTAGTTTTCTGGTAGCATCTTTAGTATTCTCTATGTATAGTATCATGTCATCTGCAAACAGTGACAGCTTTACTTCTTCTTTTCCGATTTGGATTCCTTTTATTTCCTTTTCTTCTCTGATTGCTGTGGCTAAAACTTCCCAAACTATGTTGAATAAGAGTGGTGAGAGTGGGCAACCTTGTCTTGTTCCTGATCTTAGTGGAAATGCTTTCAGTTTTTCACCATTGAGGATGATGTTTGCTGTGGGCTTGTCATATATGGCTTTTATTATGTTTAGGAAAGTTCCCTCTATGCCTACTTTCTGGAGGGTTTTTATCATAAATGGGTGTTGAATTTTGTCGAAAGCTTTCTCTGCATCTATTGAGATGATATGGTTTTTCTCCTTCAATTTGTTAATATGGTTTATCACATTGATAGATTTGCGTATATTGAAGAATCCTTACATTCCTGGAATAAACCCCACTTGATCATGGTGTATGATCCTTTTAATGTGCTGTTGGATTCTGTTTGCTAGTATTTTGTTGAGGATTTTTGCATCTATGTTCATCAGTGATATTGGCCTGTAGTTTTCTTTCTTTGTGACATCCTTGTCTGGTTTTGGTATCAAGGTGATGGTGGCTTCGTAGAAGGAATTTGGGAGTGTTCCTCCCTCTGCTATATTTTGGAAGAGTTTGAGAAGGATAGGTGTTAGCTCTTCTCTAAACGTTTGATAGAATTCACCTGTGAAGCCATCTGGTCCTGGGCTTTTGTTTGTTGGAAGGTTTTTAATCACAGTTTCAATTTCAGTGCTTGTGATTGGTCTGTTCATATTTTCTATTTCTTCCTGATTCAGTCTTGGCAGGTTGTGCATTTCTAAGAATCTGTCCATTTCTTCCAGATTGTCCATTTTATTGGCATAGAGTTGCTTGTAGTAATCTCTCATGATTTTTTTTATTTCTGCAGTGTCAGTTGTTACTTCTCCTTTTTCATTTCTAATTCTATTGATTTGAGTCTTCTCCCTTTTTTTCTTGATGAGTCTGGCTAGTGGTTTATCTATTTTGTTTATCTTCTCAAAGAACCAGCTTTTAGTTTTATTGATCTTTGCTATTGTTTCCTTCATTTCTTTTTCATTTATTTCTGATCTGATTTTTATGATTTCTTTCCTTCTGCTAGCTTTGGGGTTTTTTTGTTCTTCTTTCTCTAATTGCTTGAGGTGCAAGGTTAGGTTGTTTGTTCGAGATGTTTCCTGCTTCTTAAGGTGGGCTTGTATTGCTATAAACCTCCCCCTTAGAACTGCTTTTGCTGCATCCCATAGGTTTTGGGTCGTTGTGTCTCCATTGTCATTTGTTTCTAGGTATTTTTTTATTTCCTCTTTGATTTCTTCAGTGATCACTTCATTATTAAGTAGTGTATTGTTTAGCCTCCATGTGTTTGTATTTTTTACAGATCTTTTCCTGTAATTGATATCTAGTCTCATGGCGTTGTGGTCGGAAAAGATACTTGATACAATTTCAGTTTTCTTAAATTTACCAAGGCTTGATTTGTGACCCAAGATATGATCTATCCTGGAGAATGTTCCATGAGCACTTGAGAAAAATGTGTATTCTGTTGTTTTTGGATGGAGTGTCCTATAAATATCAATTAAGTCCATCTTGTTTAATGTATCATTTAAAGCTTGTGTTTCCTTATTTATTTTCATTTTGGATGATCTGTCCATGGGTGAAAGTGGGGTGTTAAAGTCCCCTACTATGAATGTGTTACTGTTGATCTCCCCTTTTATGGTTGTTAGTATTTGCCTTATGTATTGAGGTGCTCCTATGTTGGGTGCATAAATATTTACAATTGTTATATCTTCTTCTTGGATCGATCCCTTGATCATTATGTAGTGTCCTTCTTTGTCCCTTTTAATAGTCCTTATTTTAAAGTCTATTTTGTCTGATATGAGAATTGCTACTCCAGCTTTCTTTTGGTTTCCATTTGCATGGAATATCTTTTTCCATCCCCTTACTTTCAGTCTGTATGTGTCTCTAGTTCTGAAGTGGGTCTCTTGTAGACAGCATATATAAGGGTCTTGTTTTTGTATCCATTCAGCCAATCTGTGTCTTTTGGTGGGAGCATTTAGTCCATTTACATTTAAGGTAATTATTGATATGTATGTTCCTATTTCCATTTTATATATTGTTTTGGGTTCGCTACTATAGGTCATTTCCTTCTCTTGTGTTTCGTGTCTAGAGAAGTTCCTTTAGCATTTGTTGTAAAGCTGGTTTGGTGGTGCTGAACTCTCTCAGCTTTTGCTTGTCTGTAAAGGTTTTAATTTCTCCATCAAATGTGAATGAGATCCTTGCTGGGTAGAGTAGTCTTGGTTTCAGGCTATTCTCCTTCATCACTTTCAGTATGTCCTGCCACTCCCTTCTGGCTTGTAGGGTTTCTGCTGAGAGATCAGCTGTTAACCTTATGGGGATTCCCTTGTGTGTTATTTGTTGTTTTTCCCTTGCTGCTTTTAATATGCTTTCTTTGTATTTAATTTTTGACAGTTTGATTAATATGTGTCTTGGCGTGTTTCTCCTTGTATTTATCCTGTATGGGACCCTCTGTGCTTCCTGGACTTGATTAACTATTTCCTTTCCCATATTAGGGAAGTTTTCAACTATAATCTCTTCAAATATTTTCTCAGTTCCTTTCTTTCTTTCTTCTTCTTCTGGAACCCCTATAATTCGAATGTTGGTGCGTTTCATGTTGTCCCAGAGGTCTCTGAGACTGTCCTCAGTTCTTTTCATTCTTTTTTCTTTATTCTGCTCTGCAGTAGTTATTTCCACTACTTTATCTTCCAGGTCACTTATCCGTTCTTCTGCCTCAGTTATTCTGCTATTGATCCTATCTAGAGTGATTTTAATTTCATTTATTGCATTGTTCATCGTTGCTTGTTTCATCTTTAGTTCTTGTAGGTCCTTGTTAACTGTTTCTTGCATTTTGTCCATTCTACTTCCAAGATTTTGGATCATCCTTACTATCATTATTCTGAATTCTTTTTCAGGTAGATTGCCTATTTCCTCTTCATTTGTTAGGTCTGGTGGGTTTTTATCTTGCTCCTTCATCTGCTGTGTGTTTTTCTGTCTTCTCATTTTGCTTATCTTACTGTGTTTGGGGTCTCCTTTTTGCAGGCTGCAGGTTTGTAGTTCCCGTTGTTTTTGATGTCTGTCTCCAGTGACTAAGGTTGTTTCAGCGGGTTGTGTAGGCTTCCTGGTGGAGGGGACTAGTGCCTGTGTTGTGCTGGATGAGGCTGGATCTTGTCTCTCTAGTGGGCAGGTTCACGTCTGGTGGTGTGTTTTGGGGTGTCTGTGGCCTTATTATGATTTTAGGCAGCCTCTCTGCTAATGGGTGGGGTTGTGTTCCTGTTTTGCTAGTTGTTTGGCATAGGTTGTCCAGCACTGTGGCTTGCTGGTCGTTGAGTGAAGCTGGGTGCTGGTGTTAAGATGGAGGTCTCTGGGATATTTCCACCGTTTAATATTATATGGAGCTGGGAGGTCTCTTGTTGACCAGTGTCCTGAAGTTGGCTCTCCTACCTCAGAGGCAGAGCCCTGACTCCTGGCTGGAGCACCAAGAGCCTTTCATCCACACAGCTAGCGTACAGGAAGAAAAAGCTTTTCCTCCAGCCTTTCAGATTCTGAACATGGGGGCCTTCTTATCTTCACACAGCTCAGTTGGTATACAGAAACTTGGAGTCAGCTCTTGTCCAGTGTATGGTTAATTTTTTAAAAATATATGTCTTCCTGAAATTTACACTGTAGTTTTTAAAAAAACTATGTAAAAGTTTTCATTATAATTAAATATTGTAATTATATATATTATAGTACATTTTAAAATAAAAATCTATATTGTTTTTCAGATATATCATTGTGGTGGAGCATGATCTAAGTGTATTAGACTATCTCTCTGACTTCATCTGCTGTTTATATGGCGTACCAAGTGCTTATGGTGTTGTCACTATGCCTTTTAGTGTAAGAGAAGGTAACTTGAAAAACTTTTCACAATGCTGTATTCTCTTTCACTCTAATGCTTAGAAAATGTATTGCTGTTGATACTAAGTAGTTAAGTGTTGCTGTTATATTACTTATCCAAAACTCTGGCCTTAAGGAATTTAATCTCACAATAGAATATACATATATAAGGTTATATACATCAGTTGTTAAACATAACCTATGTCTTTTTGTAGAAGTTTTTGTTGTGGGTAAAAATGCTCTATCAATTTCACTCTTTATTTGCTACATTAAAAGTTTCTTTTATATTTTGGCCTCTGCAGCATCACTGTACTGCTTGTCATGTTCAGCTTTATCTTGACGGGCCAGTACCAGTAGGAAAACTCTTAAAATTGATTTAGGGCTCATCTTGTTTTCATGTTTCAAATTTATCTGTAATCTGTATCCTAAGTTTGTGAAACTAAGACTATACAAAACTCTAATAAGATAGTTAAGTATATTATAGTCTAGTAAGTGACTAAAATTCTAATAAAATAGCTTAGTAAGTGTATTTTCACTTATTCCTTCTACTTTCAGGAAAGAGGGACTCTCTGGTCTCTTTTCCATGTCTCTTCCCTAAGCAAGTTAGGCAAAAGTAAAAACTAGCCTACCACTATGTGGCTCTTGAAACAGAATCAGTGCGCTCTACCTCATACACCTTCCTTTTAATTTCTTTCTTAATTGCTTCCTCATTTCTATTTTTACTTTTTTACATTTCTTCTCTCCAGCTATGCCTTAAGCTGGCAATCTAGAACACCTAAAAGGACTACTTAGTCCATATCTTGAAAAAATACCATATTCTACAAGATTAAGTATTCATGTAGCCTTACAGCTCCCTAGGTTGAACAGGGTCTTTTTTTTTTTTTTTTTTTTTTTAAAACTGTCTCTTCAAAGAGATTGCTTTTGAGTTACCTAAGAAACTTTTGGAGAAAGAAATTATATTGCATCATACTCTGCATAAAAAGGCGGTGGTATCTTTTTTAATTTATAAAAAGTGTATAAACAGTTTAAGATGTGGGGAAGGAATTGCTCTCATGTCCCTATCTATACATTTGAGGTAGGTAGGTATTTTAAGGGAAAATTTGTGAGATTTCCCAGTTTTCTTTCCAGTAGTCTTAAGAGATGATATCAGAAGCAATTAATGTTTTATTCTCCTCAGTTAGCAAGTATTTATTGAATGCCTACTCTGCCTAAAGTAGTTCTAGAATCGCATTGATGATAATGACATGGGTACCTGGCAGTCACTTTTCATAATTCCATTTATAGATGCCATGTCTAAAGCCTATGCCAAGAAGTAGTTCCTGGTGAGGTTTTTAATGTACCCTATCTGTTAAAACAATTCAAGTAACAAACTGCACTTAATCTTTCTGCTTTCCTTTAATATACTGAAATTAACAAATTATATGTAAAAGCTCTTTATAAACTGTAAAGGAATTTTTGCTTGAACTCATTTTTAAATTGGCAAGAGAGACATTGCAGTATTAATGTATAAAGCTGACTTGTTAGTGTTTTTTCCACAGTCACTTCTCTGAGCTTTCATTTTCTTACCTGGTGAATTAGGCATGTGGACTAAATGGCCACTAAGTTTCCTTCAAGTTTATATTTTTATTTAATTTTTGGTTTTAATCTTTTTAACTCCACATTTGTAATTTTTAAATAGTTTAAGATATAAAAATGCTAATTTGGGCAGAATAAACATCTACTTATTCTGTCAATAAATATTTGTTGAACACCTGTGTTCTAGGCTGAAAAGGCCTAGATGTGGTTCTTAATTGCAGATGACATGAATAATATCCTTAGACTTTCTTTCAAGACCTTCTGAAACTTCACCTACTGTCCTTCTCTTATAAATAGTAAACACTTTAAAAACAGATCTTTTCACTGTTTCCCAAATAATCCACTTTTCCATTTCTGTGCACCTGCCATTGTGGTTCTTAACAACTTCAGTATGGAGGAATTTTCATGCACAGTATGTTAGTTTACTTTCAGTTATTAAAATCTGTTTAGATAATGGTGTTTTTGTACAGTGAAGCCAAAAAAAAAGGTTAACGAAATTAGTTTGTTATTATAAATTTCTTTCAAACCTGCGAAGTTAATCTGAAAACAAATGCAGTAAATCATAACTTGAACGTATGGTTATGTCTCCCATGAAAATGAATATTCGTAACTTAAATCATCTTTAAAAAATTATTGCTCAAACTATTTTAGTTTATTTTATGTCAATCTGAAAATATTCCATTTTACCTACTTGTCATTTTGTAGAGAAAAATTACAATTTTTTATTTTAAAATACAGAAGAAATGGCATCATAGGCTTTCACATGAAATCTGATGGAAAAAATCTTATAAAAATCAACGTAATAATGAAAAGTTATGCTTTGTGTATATAGGCATACATGAATTACTTAAACTTGGCATTAGGTACATGAAACACTGTTGTCACACTGCATGCTATAAATCCACAGAAATTTAAATCTATGCATAGATTGCTCACAAGAGAGCCTAGGGTTTTGGCTTTTATATGATCATTTATTTTTGTGGGAAAAGTTTAGGGTTTAAGTGATCTTTACTAATTTATTTCAATGACTTTCCAACAGGCATAAACATTTTTTTGGATGGCTACGTTCCAACAGAAAACTTGAGATTCAGAGATGCATCACTTGTTTTTAAAGTAGCTGAGACAGCAAATGAAGAAGAAGTTAAAAAGATGTGTATGTATAAATATCCTGGAATGAAGAAAAAGATGGGAGAGTTTGAGCTAGCAATTGTAGCTGGAGAGTTTACAGATTCTGAAATCATGGTGATGTTGGGTGAAAATGGTAAGTTTTCCTTATTTTGTGATATTCGGAAGTTTGTTCTGTTTATCCAGTAACTGACTGTTAATTACTCCGTGAAAAACTTTGACTCAGTTATAGGTCTGGGAGCTGGATTGAATTACTACATTTCTCAGTGTAGTTCACATTTTGTGACAACATATGATTTAATCTGTCATTTAATCGAGTTCATATTTCTTATTTTGTTTTCATAACCTTCAGTGAGAATAAGATTTTTTCTAAGCTGGTTTTTCTATGTATAAATTGATATGAATAGCACTTATTCATCTTAGAAACTGACTAGGAAGGAAAGGATAAATTGGTAGTTCTGAAGCAGTCTAGTTTAAAATGTTTTCCTTGCATTCCTCCACTTGGAACCTTTCTTAATTTAAATTTAGGCTAATCTAACTTTGTAAATAGTTGTATTACCAACACATTTTAGTAATAGATTATCGTCATAAATATAGTTATGAGATGAATTTGAGTGCCAAATATCTGGTATTGCTTTCATGATTTTTAGAAAAAGATTTGAATTGTGTACTTACAGCTTACAAAACTGTAGAAGAAAAATATTTTATGAAGATTGTTGCAATGTATCAGTTTTTAGTTAACAGGAATTTTGAGCTTGGTTGCAATTAAATATTTCATGTAACTGGCCTTTATGATGATGGTATCAACCATAACAATTATTGTCCTGTCTTAACAATAAATTGTGTGCATTGATGTTTTAGCTAAATAAGTCTTTCAAGAACTAACCCAAGACTTTATAGACCACCGTTTGTTAAAATGGCCATCATAAACTTTAAATAGTCTATATTCCTCCTAATTAGTTTAGAATGATACTTGAGAGATGAATCATGAAAGTTCAAGTATTTTTCTATATAACCTTCAGAATTCAGTAGTGTCAGTGTATTTGTTCAAAACTAATTTCTCAGTTAAAACCCGGTAGTACATTAGTGATTTACTGTAAATGTGAAGCATCTTTCAAGTCAATTTTTTGTTTGTTGTGTTGCCAGGTACTGGTAAAACGACGTTTATCAGAATGCTTGCTGGGAGACTTAAACCTGATGAAGGAGGTACTGTTGTAATATTGAGTCTTTTTACTCTGTTCCACATAGTAAACTTTAAAGATCTGGGCCGTTTTCAGTGTCTTATTTATTTGTATTACTTTGCAGGGGAAGTACCAGTTTTAAATGTCAGTTATAAGCCACAGAAAATCAGTCCCAAATCAACCGTGAGTTATTCTGTTACTTTGTTATTGGAGAAGAGTTTATATGTATATATACCTAGAGCATTAGTCTTATACTATATCAAAAATTTTCTCCAAATGAGTTTCTGTACAGGTGTAATAAGGTGGCTAAGGAAGATCTTAGGACTATACAGTTCTTTATTCATTTCCACTACTAGGAAGCTCTTTTAAAGTCTGTTTGGCATCTTTTTCCAAAATAAATCTTCAAAAACTTAATGTGTTTTGGTGCTGCAAATGACATCAAGAAAGTGAAAAGTTACCCACAGGACTGGAGAAATTATTTGCAAATCATATATTTAATAAGATACTCGTATCCAATATATATAAAGAACTCTTACAGCTCAATTTTTAAATGGGCAAAGGATTTGAATAGACATTTTTCCAAAGAAAATATACAGATAGCCAATAAACACATGAAAAGATGCACAGCATCCTTAGTCATTAGGGAAATGCAAATCAAAACCACATTGAGAGACCACATAACATCCATTAGAATGACTTAAAGCAGAAAGACAATAACAAGTATTGCTGAGGATGCAGAGAAATTAGAACCTTGTACGTTGCTGGTGGGAATGAAAAATGGTAGAGCCACTGTTATTCTGCCATAAAAAGAAATAAAACACATACATGTTACAATATGGATGAGCCTTAAAACATGAAATTAAGCTCCTTTGATTTCTGCAGGTGTTGTAATGAACTTATTAACTACAGTATCTATGCTCAGTACTCACTCATGTTGGGAATATTTGAGATGGCGTGGCTTACAATGAAAATTTTATCATTGATGCTTTCTATAAGCTTAGCTTTTAAGTTCTCAAACTCAGCCCTCTTCTCAAATAACAAGTTAAAAGGCATCTTAAATTCATCCCTGTCATATTATCGTGCATTTTGTGTTAGCTGACAGATTGCCTAAGATTACTTGATACCCATATTGACCTTTAGAAGTATTCCTAGTCTCTAATGATTTCTCCCCTGAAACATTTATCATTTACTACTTTCAAATTTTAAGATTTTGGTTTTTTTTTAACTTGGACATGGTGGGTTTTTAATTTTTAAAGTCTCAAAACATGTCATAGCTGATGGATAAGCATCAAAATACTATCGATATCTGCTGGTGGCAAATTGATACACTTTTGCTGTGTAGCTTAACTTTCTCAAGATTCATAATTAGAGTAGTTCTATACTGAAATAAAATTTCAATACTTTTCCATTAAATACTATACTTTTCCATTAAATAATTCCATTTTTCCATTAAATAAGGGAAGTGTTCGCCAGCTACTACATGAAAAGATCAGAGATGCTTACACTCATCCACAATTTGTAACTGATGTAATGAAGCCTCTGCAAATTGAAAACATCATCGATCAAGAGGTACTCTAAAATAATTTTTGTTGTTTTATCATTTTATTATTTTAAACTTTGGATGTCTCTACATGGTTTACTGAACTTCTTTTGGAAATAGGTGCAAACATTATCTGGTGGTGAACTGCAGCGAGTAGCTTTAGCTCTTTGTTTGGGCAAACCTGCTGATGTCTATTTAATTGATGAACCATCTGCATATTTGGATTCTGAGCAAAGATTGATGGCTGCTCGAGTTGTCAAACGGTAATATCCCACTCATAAAGAGTATTACCTGTGATCGTGTGTAGTGGCAGACAAAAGTGCTTAATATAGTGTTTGAATATGATGATATAAAGCTTTTCAAAATCATGTGTTTTAGTTTCATACTCCATGCTAAGAAGACAGCCTTTGTTGTGGAACATGACTTCATCATGGCCACCTATCTAGCAGATCGAGTCATTGTTTTTGATGGTGTTCCATCTAAGAACACACTTGCAAACAGGTAAAACTATTTTCTAGACTAAGTTCCAACACTTAGAAACTTACTTTATTTAGTTATTTATTTCAAGTTGGCTGGCTCTTTTTCTAATCTTTGTTGGAGTATAATTGCTTTACAATGTTGTGTTAGTTTCTGTTGTACAACAGTTTGTTGTACAACAAACTGAATCAGCTATAAGTATACATATATCCCCTCCCTCTTGAGCCTCCCCCCCGTTCTCCCTATCGCACCCCTCTAGGTCATCTCAAAGCATCGAACTGATCTCCCTGTGCTATGCAGCAGCTTCCCACTGGCCATCCATTTTACATTTGGTAGTGTATATATGTCAGTGCTACTCTCTCACTTCGTCCCAGCTTCCTTTTCCCCCCACTATGTCCTCAAGTCAGTTCTCTACGTCTGTGTCTTTATTCCTGTCCTGCCACTAGGTTCATCATTAACGTTTTTTTAGATTCCATATATGTGCATTAGCATACGGTATGTGTTTTTCTCTTTGTGACTTCACTGTATGACAGACTCTGGGTCCATCCACCTCATTACAAATAACTCAGTTTTGTTCCTTTTTATGGCTGAGTAATATTCCATGATATATATGTGCCACATCTTCTTTATCCATTCATCTGTCTGGACATTTAGATTGCTTCCATATCCTGGCAGTTGTACCACAGTGTTCATTGCAGGAATATTTACATGAATCTTTTTGAATTATAGTTTTCTCAGGGCATATGCCCAGTAGTGGGATTGCTGGGTCATATGGTAGTACTATTTTTAGGTTTTTAAGGAACATCTATACTGTTCTCTGTAGTGGCTGCATCAATTTACAATCCCACCAACCGTGCAAGAGGATTCCCTTTTCTCCACACCCTCTCCAGAATTTATTGTTTGTAGATTTTTTGATGATAGCCATTCTGACTGGTGTGAGGTGATCCCTCATTGTGGTTTTTATTTGCATTTCTCTAATAATTAGTGACGTTAAGCATCTTTCCATGTGTTTGTTGACAATCTGTATGTCTTCTTTGAAGAAATGTCTATTTAGGTCTTCTGCCCATTTTTGGATTGGGTTGTTTGTTTTTCTGATACTGAGCTACATGAGCTGCTTGTATATTTTGGAGATTAATCCTTGTCAGTTGCTTCGTTTGCAAATATTTTCTCCCATTCTGAGGGTTGTCTTTTTGTCTTGTTTATGGTTTCCTTTGCTGTGCAAAAGCTTTTAAGTTTCATTAGGTCCCATTTGTTTATTTTTGTTTTTATTTCCATTTCTCTAGGAGGTGGGTCAAAAAGGACCTTGCTGTGATTTATGTCATGGAGTGTTCTTCGTATGCTTTCCTCTTAGAGTTTTATAGTGTCTGGCCTTACATTTAGGTCTTTAATCCGTTTTGAGTTTCTTTCTGTGTATGGTGTTAGGAAGTGTTCTAATTTCATTCTTTTACATACAGCTGTCCAGTTTTCCCAGCTCCACTTATTGAAGAGGCTGCTTTTCTCCATCATATATTCTTGCCTCCTTTGTCAAAGATAAGGTGACCATATGTGCATGGGTTTATCTCTGGGCTTTCTATCCTGTACCATTGATCTGTATTTCTGTTTTTGTGCCAGTACCATAGTGTCTTGATTACTGTAGCTTTGTAGTATATATAGTCTGAAGTCAGGGAGCCTGATTCCTCCAGCTCCGTTTTTCTTTCTTGATTGCTTTGGCTACTCGGGGTCTTCTGTGTTTCCATCCAAATTGTGAAATTTTTTGTTCTAGTTCTGTGGAAAATGCCATTGGTAATTTGATGGGGATTGCATTGAATCTGTAGATTGCTTTGGATAGTGTAGTCATTTTCACAATGTTGATTCTTCCGATCCAAGAACATGGTATATCTCTCCATCTGTTTTGTATCTTTGATTGCTTTCATCAGTGTCTTGTACTTTTCTGCATACAGGTCTTTTGCCTGCTTAGGTAGGTTTATTCCTAGGTATTCTTTTTGTTGCGATGGTAAGTGGGAGTCTTTGCTTAATTTCTCTTTCTGATTTTTCATTGTTAGTGTACAGGAATGCAAGCGATTTCTGTGCATTAATTTTCTATCCTGCTGCTTTACCAAATTCATTGATTAGCTCTAGTAGTTTTCTGGTGGCATCTTTAAGATTTTCTATGTATAGTGTCACGTTACCTGCAAACAGTGACAGTTTTACTTCTTTTCCAATTTGGATTCCTTTTATTTCTTTTTCTTCTCTGATTGCTGTGGCTAAAACATCCAAAACTATGTTATGTTGAATAATAGTCGTGAGAGTGGGCACCCTTGTCTTGTTCCTGATCTTATTGGAAATGGTTTCAGTTTTTTGCCATAGAGAATGATGTTTGCTGTGGGTTTGTCATATATGGCTTTTATTATGTTGAGGTAGGTTCCCTCTGTGCCCACTTTTTGGAGAGTTTTTATCATAAATGGGTGTTGAATTTTGTCAGAAGGTTTTTCTGCATCTATTGAGATGATCATATGGTTTTTATCCTTCAGTTTGTTAAGATTGTGTTTCACATTGATTGATTTGTATATATTGAAGAATCCTTGCATTCCTGAGATAAACCCCACTTGATCATGGTGTATGATCCTTTAGTGTGCTGTTGTATTCTGTTTGCTAGTATTTTGTTGAGGATTTTTGCATCTATGCTCATAAGTGATATTGGCCTGTAATTTTCTTCTTTTGTGACATCTTTGTCTGGTTTTGGTATCAGGGTGATGGTGACCTCATACAGTGAGTTTGAGAGTGTTGCCCCCTCTGCTATATTTTGGAAGAGTTTGAGAAGGATAGGTGTTAGCTCTTCTCTTAAGTGTTTGATAGAATTTGCCTGTGAAGCCATCTGGCCTTGGGCTTTTGTTTGTTGGAGGATTTTTTGTTGTTGTTGTTGTGGTACGCGGGCATCTCACTGTTGTGGCCTCTCCCGTTGCGGAGCACAGGCGCGCCATGTGGGATCTTCCCGGACCAGGGCACAAACCCGTTTCCCCTGCATCAGCAGGTGGACTCTCAGCCACTGTGCCGCCAGGGAACCCCACTGTTGGAGAATTTTTAATCACAGTTTCACTATCAGTACTTGTGATTGATCTATTCATGTATTCTATTTCTTCCTGGTTCAGTCTTAGAAGGTTGTACTTTTCTAAGAATTTGTCCATTTCTTCCAGGTTGTCCATTTTATTGGCATATAGTTACTTGTAGTAGTGTCTCATGATCCTTTGTATTTCTGTGGTGTCAGTTGTTACTTCTCCTTTTTCACTTCTAATTCTGTTGACTTGAGTCTGCTCCCTTTTTTTCCTGATGAGTCTGGCTAATGGTTTATCAGTTTATCTTCTCAACGAACCAGCTTTTAGTTTTATTGCTCTTTGCTGTTGTTTCCTTCATTTCTTTTTCATTTATTTCTGATCTGATCTTGATGATTTCTTTACTTCTGCTAATTTTGGGTTTTTTTGTTCTTCTTTCTCTAATTGCTTTAGGTGTAAGGGTAGGTTGTTTATTTGATATTTTTCTTGTTTCTTGAGGTAGGATTGTATTGTTATAAACTTCCCTCTTAGAACTGCTTTTGCTCCATCCCATAGGTTTTGGGTCATTGTGCTTTCATTGTCATTTGTTTCTAGCTATTTTTTTATTTCCTCTTTGATTTTTTCAGTGATCTCTTGGTTGTTTACTAGCGTATTGTTTAGCCTCCATGTGTTTGTTTTTTTTTACAGTTTTTTCCCCTGTAATTGATATCTAGTCTCCTAGCATTGTGGTCAGAAAAGATGCTTCATACGATTTCAGTTTTCTTAAATTTACCAAGGCTTGATTTGTGACCCAAGGTGTGGTCTATCCTGCAGAACATTCCGTGTGCACTTGAGAAGAAAGCGTATTCCTTTGTTTTTGGATGGAATGACCTATAAATTTGAATTATGTTCATCTGGTCTAATGTGTCGTTTAAAGCTCATGTTTCCTTATTTATTTTGTTTGGATGATCTGTCCGTTGGTATAAGTGGGGTGTTAAAGTCCCTTACTATTATTGTGTTACTGTCGATTTCTCCTTGCATGGTTGTTAGCATTTGCCTTATGTATTGAGGTGTTCCTATGTTGGATGCATAAACATTTATAACTGTTATATCTTCTTCTAGGATTGATCCTTTGATCACTATGTGGTGTCCCTCCCTATCTGTTGTAACAGTCTTTATTTATTTTCTTATTTTTTATTTTTAATTTTTTTTGCTGTACACGGGCCTGTCACTGTTGTGGCCTCTCCCGTGGTGGAGCACAGGCTCTGGACGCGCAGGCTCAGCGGCCATGGCTCACGGGCCCAGCTGCTCCATGGCATGTGGGATCTTCCTGGACCGCGGCATGAACCCGTGTCCCCTGCATCAGCAGGTGGACTCTCAACCACTGCGCCACCAGGGAAGCCCCAACAGTCTTTATTTTAATGTCTATTTTAACTGATACGAGTATTGCTACTCCAGCTTTCTTTTGATTTACATTTGTATGTAATATCTTTTTCCATCCCTTCACTTTCAGTCAGTATGTGTCCCTAGGTCTGAAGTGGGTCTCTTTTAGACAGCATATATGGGTCTTGTTTTGTATCCATTCAGCCAGGCTGTGTCATTTGGTTGGGGCATTTAATCCATTTACATTCAAGGTTATTATCGATATGTATGTTCCTATTACCATTTTCTTAATTGTTCGGGCTTTTTTTTTGGTGGGTCTTTTTCTTCTTTTTTGTTTCCCGCTTAGAAAAGTTTCTTTAGCATTTGCTGCAAAGCTGGTTTCGTGGTGCTGAATTCTTTTAACTTTTGCTTGTCTGTAAAGCTTTTGACTTCTCTGTTCAATCTGAATGAGATCCTTGCTGGGTAGAATAATCTTGGTTGTAGGTTTTACTGTTTCATCACTTTAAGTATATCCTACCACTCCCTTCTGGCCTGTAGAGTTTCTGCTGAAAAATCAGCTCATAACCTTATGGGGATTCCTTTGTATGTTATTTTTTGTTTTTCCCTTGCTGCTTTTAATATTTTTTCTTTGAATTTAATTTTTGTTAGTTTGATCAATATGTGTCTTGGTGTGTTTCTCCTTGGATTTATCCTCTGTGGGACTCTGTGCTTCCTGGGCTTGGGTAACTATTTCCTTTCCCATGTTAGGGAAGTTTTCAACTACAATCTCTTAGAATATTTTCTCAGACCCTTTTTCTTTTCTTCTTCTGGGACCCCTATAATTCAGATGTTGGTGCATTTAGTGTTGTCCTAGAGGTTTCTGAGATTGTCTTCTTTTCATTCTTTTTTCTTTACTCTGCTCCTCGGCAATTATTTCCACCATTTTGTCTTCCAGGTCACTTATCCATTTTTCTGCCTCAGTTATTCTGCTATTGATTCCTTCTAGAGTTTTTTTAATTTCAGTTATTGTGTTGTTCATTACTGTTTGTTTGCTCCTTAGTTCTTCTAGGTCCTTTTTTAATGTTTTTTGTATTTTCTCTATTGTATGTCCAGCAGTTTGGATCATCTTTACTGTCGTTACTCTGAATTCTTTTTTAGGTAGTTTGCCTATTTCCTTTTCATTTATTTGGTCTTGTGGGTTTTTAGATGGCTCCTTTGCCTGTAAGATACTTCTCTGTCTTCTCGTTTTGTCTAATTTACAGTACTTGAGGTCTCCTTTCCCTCAGCTGCAGGGTCGTAGTTCCTCATGCTTCTGTTCTCTGCCCGGTGGTGGGGTTGGTCCAGTGTCTTGTGTAGGCTTCCTGATGGGAGGGACTGGTGCCTGCGTTCTGGTGGGTGAAGCTGAGTCTTTTCCCTCTGGTGAGTAGGGCCGTGTCAGGTGGTATGCTTTGGGGTGTCTGTGAGCTTAGCATGGCTTTAGGTAGTCTGTGTGCTGATGGGTGCATTTGTGTTCCTGTCTTGTTGTTTGGTGTGAGGCGTCCAGCACTGGGAGCTGCTGGCAGTTGGGTGAATCCGGGTCTTGGATTCAGATAGAGGCCTCCATGAGCGCTCTCAGAGATTAATCTTCCCTGGGGCTGGGAATTCTCTACTGGTCCAGCATCCTGGACTCAGTGTTCCCACTCCAGAGCCTCAGGCCTGACTTCTGGTCGAGGGACCAACACCCTGCAAGTCGCTTGTCCTAGCAATAAAGGGGTTTAAAAAAAAAAGAAAAAAAAGTCTAACAAAACCCCAGACAAATGGTAAAAAGTAAAATCAAACAAATAGAAACAGAAAAAAGGAAATGCTCACACACAAAAGAAACAAAAACAGAACCAAGTAAAGCAAATAGCAAGAGAACAACCAGACAAACAAAAGAACCCAAGAACAAAATCAACAATTAAGAAGAAAGCCGACAAAAACCCAAAATCAAAGCATAGTGCCAACTGAAGAATGAAGCAAAGAAACAAAACAAACTGACAAAAATGATATTAAAAAACCAAGGAAAAAGGGGAAAGAAGACAACAGAAAATCAGTGTAGAAACAGAAATATAAAAAATACAAAATAGAAAACATTAAAAAAAAAAAGACAAACGAAACCCTGGAGAAATGGTAAAAACAAAATTAAACAAAAAAACCCAGAAACACACACACGTAAAAGAAACAAAAACAGCCAAATAAAACAAAAAAAGCAAGAGAAAAACCAGACAAATAGAAGAATTCAAAAATGAAATCAAACAATTAGGATTAATACTAACAAAAACACATAACCTAAAAACAAAAAGAAAGCAGTGTGCCCACTGAATAATAAAGCAAGGAAACCGAACAAACCTATAAAAATGATTTAGAAAATAGTAAAATAAAAAGGGAAAAACATAGGACAACAGAAAAGCAAAGAAGAAATGGAAATATTAAAAAACATATATTGAAGAAAAAAATTCGGGACAGGAACACAGAACAACAGAAAAGCAAAGTAAAAATATAAATATATACCAAAAAAAGATAAAAATATGTTATAAAACCCAGAGATCCCAAAAGACTAAATAAAAATCTAAAACAACAAAACAAGAAAAGAAAATAAAGCAAGCCAAAAACAAAATAAGAAGCTAGAACCAACAACAGAATGAATCAAAACATAATAAAATTAATAGTAATAATTGTTTCCCTGGGGTCTCCGCTGTCAGGGTCCTTGCACACACCGTGAGCCACAGCCCCCCTCCACCTCCCCAGGAGCCCCTCCTCTGTCTCTGGGCTGGTCTCTGGACCTTCTGTGGGCCTGGGGACCCCTCCAGCTCTGATGTGGTCCAGTTCCTGCGTGTGCTGCCCTCAAAGTCCACAGTTGCCAGAGCTGGACTGTTTTCATTTGTGGGAACACTCATTGGTCTATTCAGATGTTCCATAGACACAGGGTCTTCCTAGCTGATCGTGGGGATTTAATCTGCAGCTTGTGCTGCCAGTGGAAAGATTTTCCATCCTTTTCCTTTGTCGCCCCGTCCCTGGGGTTCAGCTTTGGTTTTATCCCCACCTCTGCATGTGGTCTGCCTGCAGGAGTCTGGTCCTGAGGCTGCCTTGGAGCTCTTGGGTCTGGCCCTGTGAGGACCGGGTGCAGAGGTGGCATGACTGCTTGGATCACGGGAGCCCCAGTGGCACCAAATGCACAGGGGAGCCGGCGGCCACGGGTTCAAGAGATATGGCCCTAGTGAGGGCCTTTTCCAGTGCCCAGCATAAGGCACCTGAGAGCCAGCCCTGGCCAGGGTTTTTCCGACACCTGGCAGCAGGCACATGAGGGCCAGCTCTGAGGGGGCTTTTTTATGTCTCAGCAGCCAGCACACAAGAGCCAACCCTGAGCGGGCTTCTTTTATTGTCGTTGGCAGGCAGCGACATGTGGGGAGAGAGAGGTTACAATAATGGCTCCTCCCCCTGCGTGGGACTCAGCAGTAGTGCCCTGCTTCCATGGCAGTGCAGTCTTCCTCCACAGCCATTCCCTGCGGTGGATTTCTTCCCTCCCGTCCCCTCGGTCCGTCTTCCCACAGCCAACAGCACTTCTTGCTCTGGGCCTGATTTCCAATCCCCACACACCAGCTCCCAGCCCCCTTGCACACCTGTGAACACACGTCCGAGTCTGGGTCATGTAGGGCCACTGTATGGGCCATCTGTGTATTTCTTACTCTATCCTGTCTGCTACAGATCAGCAGCTTCACCCTCTTCCAGCAGCCTCAGATGCTCCCCTTCTGTCCCAATCAATTTCCCTGTCATAGAGGAGGTTTCCCCAAATTCAGGAATCTCTCCTCTGCTTCAGTTCCCCCGCCCCAGGATGCAGTCCCATCCGGCTTCCTCTTCTTCTCCCTTCTTTTTTTCCATCCTGCCCAGTTATGCAGGGATCTTTATACTCCTTTCCGGTGTCCAAGGTCTTCTGCTAGTTTTTGGCTGGTGTTCTGTGAGAATTGTTGCATCTATGGTTGTATTCCTGATGCATCCGTGGAGAGAGATCAACTCCACGTCCACCTACTCTCTGCCATCTTGAATCTCCCCAGAAAATTATTTTGAAATTTCCAGTCAACATATAGACATTAGTCATACTGTTTTCATTTTTAATAAGGAAAGAGATAACCAGAAATCCTAGAAATGATTTTGTAACTCCCAAGATTATTCATATTCGGTACTGGATGGCCCTGGGTAGAATAGCGTTTTTTAGACTATGGTAAACTCCTGACCCAGGGGAATAAGTATGTGGAGCTTTGGGCCCCTCACCTTTTCTTTCAGGTTCAGTTTTGTCTGTTTCATTATTTGGATGCATGATTTGCCCCATTTACACCACTAGTGGTAAAGCTCACTACACCCCAGATATCTGGTATTAATGTACAGCAGAGTTAAAAATGAATGATTTTACCTCCTCCGTCCCCTTTTTCTCTCATTTTTCCTTATTGGCTTGATTGAGAGTACTTGTAACATAAAGAACTTTCACACTAGTTTATGGGAAATTTTTTTTATGAGAAATTTTTTACACTTTTAGTGCTGAAACCTTATTAGGTTAAACTGTATGAAATTCCTGATACTCAGCCATTTGACCTGTAAAAACAGCAAGTTCATGTGATTCCAACATAATGTTTGCTGGTTTAGGGAGGAATGGATTTGCTATTTGAATAATTCATCCAAGGAATAGAAGTACTAAACTTCTTAGAATTCTTTTTTTTTTTCTATTTAAAATTTATATATCAGTTACTGAAAATGACATAACTTCTTTGAGAGTTAGGGAAATTTCTTAGACTATATAAAGCTATGCAAATAGTGATCCTCCCTTTGTATTTACAAAATGCTTAAAATGTTCCACATGTATGATATGACTTAACATGATTTAAGAAGTAGTTTGGGTGAGAAAAGATGAATAAAGTATAGAAATTTTAAAAGGTGTTATTACTAAACACCATTATGTTGTACATATTGCTTTGTGCCTAATTTCTAACATAAATATTACCTTTTCTGTTAAATTCTCTTCTCCCCTAAATATCTTAGATTTGAAATTCTTCAATCAAATTATTTTTCTAAAGCAGTACTTCTCGCTGACTTTCTTTCCAGATCAGAAGCACTTTAAACTGTGTTTGTTTTGCATAAAAATACAGCCAAACAAACTACATAGTCCAAGCAAAGACATTTCTGAATATAGACTTTATAATGTACTGTGACTATACTGTTATCCAGATGACTTATGATTGGGGAATTAGAGGGAACAGTGATTCGTAATACTCTTCATCCTAAAAAAGTAATTAAACTGGGGGGGTGAAATTCAATCACAACTGATAGATTTTATTTTTCCCCTAGTCCTCAAACACTTCTGGCTGGCATGAATAAATTTTTGTCTCAGCTTGAAATTACATTCAGAAGAGATCCAAACAACTATAGGCCAAGAATAAACAAGCTCAATTCAATTAAGGTATGTAGAAACATCACCTTAAATCATGGATAACTTCTCAGTGTAAATAATTGAAAAGCATGTTTTAAATTGAAGGCTGTCATTAAAATCATATGTCATTTCATTCTAAGATTCATGTTTTTCACATTTTAGTATCTGATGGCATACTTCAGTCTGATAGGCAGCAATTGTGATGTAGCTGCCATTGCTGCATTGTCTGTTTGAGTTGCACCCACTGTTGTACTGCTTCTGTTGAGTTTGCCATTTAATGTCTTCAGAAAGATTACACTTGAAACAGAAGTTTTTACAAATACCTTAATCAGTATTTCTTACACATTTTCTTTTTGTGCACGCAGAAGAGCAACACATGATTAAAATGCATATTTTAAGAGTCTAAACAGACTTCTTCAATGATCATTAAATCCTAAACAATGAAAAAACATTTTGTCAGTTAAATTGTCAGTGGTTGTTTTTTCTTTGTAGTATGTAAAATAATTTTGCACCCTACACTTGATATATAGTCTGTGAAATGTGTGTTTTTTAGAAGACAAGTCATTTCTTCATCTCTCAAAAAAAGAAAAATGAATGCTAAAAAAGCATTTCTGTGTTTCTGGTATCCCTGCAGTGCCTCTTTAAAATGCTGCTTACATTTCATGGCCCTCTAGCCACCATCCTTAATACTTAGAAGCTTTAGAAGTATGTTACACATACTGTCCTTTCATATTTGTACTCCTCTAGCTTTGCTACTAAAATGAGTCCTCTTAGAAGGCAGAGACATGGTGCACATCATGTATTCTTAAGCATCTAACATAATATCTGGGTGCCTTTAGCCTTCACTGTATATTTTGTTTATAAATGTTTACTCTCTGGCCAGGATAATGAAATGGCAAGTTTTAAATTAAATTTGAAGAGTTTTCTCAGTTTTGAAAAGCATATTAAGCAGAAGAGAGGAACTAAATGTTAGAACACTTATGCACAGCTTAATTTCCATAAGAATTTCTTCTGAAGCATTACAAACACTTTGTGTTGTAGTTTTCTTGGGTAGAGACTTAGTTCAGTCCCCAGATACACTTATCATTTTCTGTATATCCACTCATCCTAGACAGTCATACCTCAATCCTAATAAGGGAGCAAGCAGCTAGGCAAGTAGGTAGTTGGATCATTACTGGCCAGTCTGTAAACAGTGCTGGGAAAATTATTTTTATATACTTTCTGTGTAATAGGCAGTTCTGAAACTGGCAGTGTTACCTTTTTACCAGAAGCTTAAAGTTAAAATGATGAAAATGGAATTTAATAGTTTTTCTGGAAATAGTATTTTATATAACAAAATTTTATATGTTTAAGTGTTTTATGTAACGGAATTTTGTGTGAGGTGTCAGCAGAAAGGTTGTCCAGGCAGTAGGGATGGGTAGCAGAGATAGTGATCTTGCCTTTAAGTAGTGGAGCCAGGCATATCCAGAAGCAGCCAGTGAGTGCAGAGGAGGTTGTATAGACACTTAGAAACACTGCTAAGTAATTCTGCAGGTGAAAGTCTACCCTACCCTTACATATAGGAGAATAGTGTTGATTTTTGTTGCTTCTCTATTTTATTTTTTAGGATGTAGAACAAAAGAAGAGTGGAAACTACTTTTTCTTGGATGATTAGAGTGAATCTGAGAATATCGATAAGCCATTTATTAAAAGAAACATTTACTGGGATTTTTGTCATATAAAACTTAGATCAGGTTTTATGTTCCACATGCTCTGGAGATTGAAGTATAATTTACTTACTGTAACATAAAGCCAGTTGTGTTTTAAATTGTAGTCTGAATACGGCAAATGCCACTTTTCTGTTCTTGATAAGGCCCTTTTTGTGCGTAACATTCTAAAATGAAGACATTTCAGGCTATACAAATTACCTCCAAGTTTTCATGATGTATGGGAAGATACTCAGTAGGTGTACAGGTACCAAATGCTGAGCAGTGTTGCCCCCTTTTAAAAATCTTGAAAAAGGTTTCTGTACTTACATGGTTTGCCAGGTATGCCACTATAATGAAACTGCCCTTAATTTTAAAAGACGGTCAATGATGCCACTGATGAAATTTGATAAATAAACATCAGGATTATATATGTTTTCAGTCTTTGCATTAAATTGTCAACGTGTTTAGACTTTCAAAGGAAGATTATCTGCCACAGAACACCACTGCTGGGAAAAGACTATTACCGACTTAAGCATTGTTGACAATGTTTTTGGTGCTTTTGAATATCTTCAGCAAAAAAATCATTTCAACACCCCCGCCCCCCAAAAATAAATCCTGACTTTACTCTGAATTAGATGTAGAATTTCATAAGATTCTATATTCTGTAATTATTCTCAAGGTAATGTCATTCTATAAACATACCTTTATGTAATCACTGATCAAGATTTTGGAAAAAGCATTTTAAAGAATATTTGTTTCCTTTAAAAATACAGTATAGGTTCAAAATCTTTAGAGTTGGTCCCTAAGCATCTGTGTATTTTTAAACTTCCAGAGATTTCTGATGGGCAGCCAAGGACTGTGAGCCACTTACCTAAAGGCAACATTAACGCAAAGCGGTCCCCAGATAGCAATACAGAGTATCCCTTGGTACCAGATATATTCATTTCCAGGTTTGGATATAAAGGATATTATCTATTTGACTTTTTTTTCTTAGTTTTGGATAGTGTGTAGCTGGAGTTCTAAAGACTTACCCAAATTTCTTGAACAGTGGGATACCTGTAGTGTAAAACCACTTTCAATTATACTTCTGCCTAATGTGCTGAGCTGGAACTAACTTATACTACAAGTGAGGAAAAGAGTTTAGGAAAATTAGAAATTATTGGACAAACTTTTAGAGCTTCTTGAAACAATAGAAGCCTTAATTAATATGCAAACAGTGGATAGAAAGTATGGTTTAACTAAGCCCCGTTAGGCCTTTTAAAAATATTGCTTTATCTGAGTAATCCATAAATACATGTCTGTTGTGAGATTTTCAAATATTACAGAAATATATGGAATAGAGTTATGATTTCCCTTTATTTTACCCTCCCAAATGTTACCAGTGTTTATGTTTAATAATATATATCCTTTCATGCTTTTTTTCTGTGCACTTAACTGTGAATATGTAAAGGGTTTGTTTTGTACATAAATGGAATTATACTAAAATAAGTATTGCCTATTTTTAAAGATAGGTTAAATTTGTGAATCATTATTTCAAATGTATTGAATAAAATAAGACAAACGCTGTTTTCATTTACTGATTCTGTATTATGTCCTTAAAATATTTGTATTATAAGAGCACAGTTCTTTCTACTTACTGCTGATAAAATATGTATCAATTGTATTATTTTGCATGTAAATGAAAATTTTAAAACAGATTTACATGTTACTTAAAATTTTGTATAGCAGTAGAAAAGGACTTAAAATTGTTAACACAAGGAAAAGGGTTTTTTTTATAAAATGTTACCAACTCAAATACATGAATGCAGATGTTAGCTTTTGAAAAGAATGAAACTGCTCAGTATATCCTGATTAGAAAAAATCTCTAAGCAAAAAAGCATGGTGCAACATAAATTATTATAATACACCACTGTTCATATGAAAATATACAAAATATTAAAATACACAAAAGGATACTCAAGAAAGTTAATGCTTTTGGGAAGGATAACTTGATGGTTAAGAATAGGGAATAAAGGAGACATATATTATACACCCATTACCTTTTGAATTTAAATTTTGTACATATAAATTGTTTATAGTCAACCTGGTGTGCAGCAGTCTTTACAAAAAGTGTATCTGTGTAATGTAAGTTAACCTAATTTTACACCATAGCATCTTGAAGTCGTCCAGTGCTTTCTCTCTTGCTTACAGATTCAATGTACAGTTTGGTGTCTGGCATTTGTTTGCCTACTGTATTGAAGGAATGAATCTACTTGCCATAGAGGTTCTGTGTTTCTGTAGAAAGAATGGATAACTACTTAGTTGGTTCTATAGTTTCACTCATTCATTTAGGTACACATATGTCAAGCCCTCAACCCCAGTGCCTGGTGTATTGTGAGCACCACGTGGTTCAGAAGAGAAATAGTTCTGGGCGGGAGCTACATGGAGGAGGCAGCTCCCAGGGGAAGGAGCACCTGTAATGATAAGAGTGGTAAGAAAATCTATGTGAACCAGAACACAGGTCAGAGACCAGTCAGCATGCGCACTGAAGAGCTTAGTGAGAGGAAAGGGTAATACGGGCAGATCGTAGTGGATAGTTCCAGCTCCCAACCCTGCATGTGCCCAAGTCTGTCTGCCGTATCTACAAGTTTTCAGCTAATGAGACTGGCAACCATGACCATCTGTCCCTTCTCGTGGAGCAGAGCATTGGTGTCGCTTCATGTCTGTGCCCTGTGGTTTCTGGTCTCCATTTTTGGCCCCTGATTTCTGAACATATAGAAAATTGCAAAGAACCAAGTTACACAGTAACAGGCACATCCCTAGATAGGCATAGCATTACTTTGTTTCTTACTCTACCCAAAGGCGTTTAATCCAAAACCAAGGTTTTCATTTAAAAGAAACTAGTGGACTTCCCTGGTGGCACAGTAGTTAAGAATCCACCTGACAACGCAGGGGACACGGATTGGAGCCCTGGTCCAGGAAGATCCCACGTGCCGCGGAGCAACTAATAAGCCCAAGCGCCACAACGACTGAGCCTGCACTCCTAGAACCCGTGCTCCACAAGGGAAGCCACCGCAATGAGAAGCCCGTGCACCACAACGCACAGTAGACCCTGCTCACTGCAAACTAGAGAGAGCCTGCGCACAGCAACGAACACCCAACGTAGCCAAAGATAAATAAATTTATTTTTTAAAAATGAAACTAGCTTACAGAATTTTTTGAACTCGGAGGATCTAGAAAACTCTTGATGTTCATACCAACAACTGTAGCTTCACTATTCTGAGGAGTGCATGATTCACTTTTGGAAAAGCTTATAAATTTATGGTCCGTGAAGGGAAGTTGTGTTTACTTTCTCTTTTGCAGTTTATTTACATCCTCATATCATTCCCTAGACCTGCACTTGAGTCAACAAGTGAAAGTAAAACAAATATACTCAAAATGAAAAGCAGACCATTATCTGCTTTTCTCTGAAAACTTTTAGAGAAACCCGGCATGGGACACTTCTTGTGGCCCACTGGTCAGCCGGTCTCACCTTATCCATCCACATCGAGTGGCCAGTTCTGCAAGGGCTTCAGCCAGCAGCCAGCATCAGCAGACATCTTGCTTGTTTTCTTCCCTATCAACTCCGTGGGAAGAGGTGCTGGCACTCAACATAGCTAACAGAGAAATGCTTCCCCCTTTTCCTCCTTCCTCTCTCCCTCTGATCCCTCCAAGGTTCTGTGATAGTTCACTCACCTTCTCAGGCAGCCCCAAACTGGCCTATAGGACTTGGGATACCCCTTCCCAGCTTGCTGCCCCTGCACCTAAGTCACCTGTGTCTCACCTGTGCTGAACGAAGCCTTTGTTTCAGGCTCTGCTTCCTGAGAAAGCCACTCGGAGAAAGTCCAGAGTAGGTTAAATGAGTATTGACTAGCAATATTCTTAGGCGACTTGATTTAACGAAGAAGTACAGCCTTAAGAAACTTGGATTTTCAAAGTATTTAAGTATACTTGCTACCTCCGTTTTCAAATAAAACTTTCAGTGTTTTATTTAACTTAAAAAAACGGAGTCATTTATAAATTATTCTTATTCTACACATCCCCATTTCATTTACTGACTGCTGAGAAAAATGACAGGACTAGCTCTCAAACCACTCAGAACTAGGTTCAAATTCAAATTCTACCACTTACTAGTTGCGTGACCCCCGTTTTATTATATATGTAACGTAGGGAAAAGAACACTTACCTCACAGATGATAAACCCTGGGTGTTTAATTGCACACACACTAGATTTTCTGACTGGGTAAAAACCACGGCAAACAACTCTTAATTTTAGGAGTTTACTTAAACTCCTCTTAAGGTTTATATGCTCTATTACCCGGTTAAAGCCCTAGAACCAAAGAATCACAAGCAGAATCAAGAGACAAAATTTAATATATGCACACAGTTTTATATATAATGCAGCATCACACCATGTAGGGCATTTACTCTTATTTTATACATTCAGATATGTTTGAAACACTTCTTAAGGCTACAAAACAGAACATAGAAAAATAAACAGGAATATATTCAACACTTACAAAAAGTGATATGATAAAGAATATAAAGTACTATTTTCCTTTCAACACTTCAAAAGATGTATATATACTTTTTTTTTTACAAGTAACATCACAAATGATCACATCTTCACATGCTTTAAGTATTATTTGTACTCAGTGTAAGGCTATTATCATTTTTCATACATAATTTTTTTTCTAGCTCTGTAACAATGCAATTTTTAATCCATTCAAGTAAATTCAACCCCAAAGTCGCTGTTTCCCAGCATTAAGACATGCACCCATCCCTCTTGTAGGATTTTTCTCAAATTTGTATTTCAGGGGAGGAAAAAACCTAAATTAGTGGGAAATCCCAATTAGTGGGAGAGTAAGTGGCTGCCACTAGTAGCAAAACCTTAGTTCTTTGAAACTGATACACTGGAACTGAGCCATTAAGATTGGAAACAACACAATAGCATTTAGACATTAAATAGGAAGCAAAATACAGTAAACAGAAATAGTGTAGCCAAATATGCAAATATGTAGTCTCTTCAGCTACACTAAAATGGACCTTGCTTAGTACCCATAAGTGAAAGACTAAGGTAAAATAAATGAGGCATAAATAAATATTGCTAGTTTCTAGGATGGCTGAATGTTTTCTAAACCAGAAATGGTTAGAAAGGAACTTTATTGCACCAAGTCAATCATAAGCAAGTTTGCAGTTCACAGGCATTATTCAACCTTGAGTCACAAAGGAAACACACTGCAAGAATATATACAGTCTGCATCAAATACGATAAAGTATCAGTAGGGAAAACCTACTCCTGCCAGGCCAAGGCAGGGTCTGAGCTTAGGTCAGCCATGAAAATGAACACACAGGTTACCAGGAAACAGGATGAGGACCACACAGATGCTAGCATCCTGCCACCAACAGGTATGTGGAGCAAGAATTGAAGATTTATCTGAGAGGAAATGAAGAAGAGAAATACAATGCTAAAAGGAAAGGGGCTGGAATCAAGTTTAGCAAAAGCAACTAAAATGAAAAGAACAGGTGAGCTTTGGTCATTCTAAACATTTGTTCTTCAAAATGTGTATCATGATAGAGTAAGTTCCATAATTTCCAACTCAAAATACAAATGATTCTCACTTCTAAGCTTTTGCTTTTCTCGGAAACATTTTATCTCATGTCAACATACCATACGACTCAGTTAAAACGAAGGAGGACAAAAGCTCGCTTGGCCCTAGTGTGACCTCAGCATAAGGCAAAACCCCTGGACTAATATATTGATAACAAGCCTAAAGGAAAAAAACAAAACTGACCTTCACGTAAAGACAGATAATTTAAAAACTAATAATCCAAAGTCAGTTCTTTTATTCTTATTCCAGAGGTCACTGAGTAAAGTACCAACTGCTAAAGTTCTCTTTCAGCACTGTTTCCATCATGTCCTGGAGGTAAGTATGGGAAGCAGGAAGCAAATCGGCATTTCCTTCAGGAACTACAGAGTATTCTGTTACTCAACTGAGGTAAGACAGAGCGACAATGAAGAAATAAACAGTATTCTTTCCTATCCAATTTTTAAACATTTCGAGAAGAAACTGGGACGATCAAATCCCAGTCAATAAAACAAAGGAGACAGGAAATAGCGATTTCTTTTGGACTCCTGAGATCAAACTTACATTGAACTTTAAAATCTGGTCATTATATCTAATGTAATTTTCATTAAAATTATCAGGTAAGCTAATCCTACATATACAAGCATGAGCTGAAAGTGGAGGACCCTCTCATCTTCTCATTCCGTAACAACTGTTGATGTTAACTAAGAAAAAAATTGCTTAAGCAGTACCTTCCCCAGTTGTTCTAGCTTAGAAGGTGACAACAGAAATTCCTTTCAACAGGTTCTCTCAAGAATTTTTTTCTTTTCCACACAACCATCCCAGTCTTTACAAATTTTTACCTAGCACCATCATAATAAAATGTTATCTTTCAAAGTGCTCTCTAAAATCCTATGTTACAAAACATCTACACACTAATCAGTACTCAAATCAGCAGTTACAAAGACATTAGGTAATTAAAACAACGCAGAGGTAAATAACCATTATTACAGTACAGTGGAGATTCACTGAGCCTAGCTGGCATCCAAACATTCCCGGAGGTTATCAGAGAACCCAGAAAACTCATCTGCTTCAGTTTGTCAAATTCAAGTGAATTGTATTTGCTTTTAAAGTAATTGCTTTAAAAAAAAAAAAAATCTACTTTTGGCTAGGTATATTACACATGGCATGCAAAGAGAAATTCCTACATTATTTGCATAGCACTCAAAACTTCCTGATCAAAGCAGAACATAAAAAAGGGTAGAACTTCACATTGGTATGTACAAATAAGAAATATAAGCTACAGTTATTTTTACATAGTAACACAGATGAATGAATACTGTGTTAATTCAGAGAATCCAATCTCCAAATGGGAACAGAGTGCAACATGCAAAGGGAAAGTCTAGTGAATACTCCAAGAGACTGGAAGGAAGCAGAATCAGACATGTTACCGAAGGGGTGACAAGCTATTAAATGCAAACAAATCCACTGTCTAGCAGCATCCTCTAGAAAAGAACTCAAAGTCACAATCATCCTTTTTTGTACAACAGTTCCAGCCGTGACAAATTGAACATGCAAATGTAAAGTGGTACACATAACTGAGTGTGGTGCAAAGGGAAAAATGAAACACAGTAACTCTATAGAAACCTGTCAAGCTAAAAATTTTTAACATTTCTTCTCACAAAATATTTAAATCTGTCAGTGCATTAGTGTTAAAGTGGCATTAAAAAACTTCTGCAGTTTTAACAGATGCAGATTATTTTCAAAATGCATAGCATCTACATTTCTTTCGAGTAGGCACCATGATATTTACACCAGTGCTAAGAATTCTTGGTGGAAACAGCCATTTCATTAGATTTCCTATTATTTCTTAAACATCTCTTCTTGTATGCAGTCTCAAGTTCAACAAATACTCACCAAAATTCAAAAATATACCCTATGAATATTAAAAGAACTATATACAACATTTCTAAGACACAGGTTAATAGGCTGCCTTATGTGTAATATTAAAGAGAAGACATTATTCAAGTTTGACAGATATTGAGATGAAAGGCCTTTGGGTTGGAAGCATTTCAAAAGACAACAGTGTTTTAGGCTAAGAACTGTTTGAGCCCAGTTTATGACTAAGGCATTGCATAATAAAATATACATTTCTATTTGGTGCAATGTTATGTTTTGGAATCTATAGTGTGTCAAATGATGTATTTTGTCACTTTAGTAAACACTATAAAGCACACATTTCCAACATTTGAAAATTAAACTTATATAAGGAAAAAAATCAAACACTAAATCTATAATGTTTTATATTAAGCTGTTTATAAAAAATACTTTAACAAACTTAATTCTTACTTTTTATGGGGGCAGTCACCCGATAAATAGACAGATTTTGAACGAAGAAAAATGGCAACACCAGGAATTCACCTGCCCCCTTAAACGCATATCCAAAATCTCTTGTCCAGAATGAGAGAGGGTAAAGGGGGAGGGGAGGAGAGAGTTCCAATTTGGGTTTTTATTTTAATGTTATTTTTTTCAGAGACTTCAGAAACATTCCACCTAAGAAAGGGCTTCTGCTCTAAAATGCCGCAGCAACACCATCAAGTGTGCTGTCCGCGATGGCCGTCTCCCAGCCCCGACCTCCTCCTATCCCCCCTGTAGGGCCGTCCTCTGGCATTCCGATGGTACTGATAACCTTCATCTCGGCTCCTGCTTGGCTGCCCTTTCCAGGACTCCTCCCCTCTCACATGAGGGTAGCCCCCCCTACCAGAATAGCCCCAATCACTTTTGTACTTCCTGCCTCCGTAAGTCTGATTATAGAACTGCTTGGATCGACCACTTCTCAGGATGTCAGACACCTCGCTTTCATCCTCTGAGCTCTCTTCTTTTGGTCTCGGCACCCTGTTGTCCACAGAGCTGGCCCCACTGACTGCGTCGGCAGCAGTCTTAGGATCTTTCACTTTTTCTGGTTTTTCTTTCAGACTCGGAATGGTCCTTTTAGGCTCAGGTTCAACAGGCACAGCTTCTCTCTCTCTGTTTAGGATCGGAGTGGGAAGACGAGCCTTTCCCTCTGCTACAGGAGGGACGGGAGCCAGTGCCAGCTCTGCCTTAGGTGTCTGGGATGACTGCTCCCCCTGGCCTCCGTGCTCGCTCACACTGGCTTCAGGGAGAGGATGGGTGTCTTCACCTCCAGCCTCGGGAAACTCGTCTGCTGCTGAAACCGAAGCGCATTCTTTAGAAAGATCCAGATTTTCCAGGGGCAGATCCAATTCTCCTTTCTCATCAGAGGGCAGGACAATATTCTGCCTCATTACTGGATTTTCTATGAATCCCTGAAAAGGGTACCCATACCAAACGTGAGGAAAGAAAGGAGGTGCGATGGGAACCGGGCCTAAGAATGGGTTCGGTCCAAAAGACGGCTGCGGGAACACGTTCTTGCCGCTCAGCGACTCTTCATACTCAGCGTGAAGAAGCTGCCCAGAGTTTTCGGATTCTAGGTCGGCCTGATAAGACAACTGTCCGTGACTTTCAGACACCTGAGACGGAGGGATAACCAGGGTTGAAGAAAACGTCGGTGGTCCAATCTCTGCCTGTGGCATCTGACCGTTAACACTGGCCTCAGGCTGCACGGGGAAGTGCGCGTCCGGACAGGCACAGTCACTTTCATTCTGAGCAGATGGAGCTTCTTGGAACCAAGGGTTTTGAGGGTACACGGGGACAGGGACCTTTGGGTACATCCTGCAGGCTGCCAGGTAGGCCTGGTGCAGAGGGTACAGGTAAGAATGCGGGGCCCACATAGGGCAACTATATGCCTACAAGAGACAAAGAAAACCAGTAAGATAAACAATACGGGGGGCGGGGAGAAGTTCAGAGTGGGCTCAAGACAAGTTTCTCATGCCTGCAAAGACCATAAACTGCAGTCCAAATACTAGATCACTCTGATACACAACATGCAAAGGAATTACAAAATTAAGTCACGGCTATGAGACTCCATTCCTTGCTCCTACCCTGAAACCAACTCCAAGTCCCGCTACAGAGGTTTGAAAGGAGACAAGAGTCATGAAGCCACCTACAGATTATCATGATCATTAATTCCATCCTTTAGATCTAACTGCACAGAAGTAATCTGGGGTGATACAGATCTCAGAAACCACCACCATCAATCAAGCACTTGAGCCTCCAACTTCCGGTCTCTCGATCACTGGCTGTTTAGCTTGACCTGCATTCATTCATGTTCTGGCTCTACCACTAACTCAGTGTGTGACCCCGTGCCAACTAGTTATCTAGTCTAGACGTGTTCTACCATGAAAACGCTGGTACAGAAGTAGGTGACCCCCAACATTTGGACTCCACAGTCAGAGGAGGTCCCAGAGCAATCCAACTGCAAGGATTAAAGTCAGACCTCTAGTCAGATAAGGATAAATACCGAAAATGAAGCACTCCAAATCCCTCCCCTGCAAGAGGTTCAGCTAAACACCAAAACACGACGAAAAATTTACCAGACAACTGGCTAATTAACCAATCAGCTACAGTCAACATTAACTAGGTAAATATAAACTACGCAGGAATGCAGCAGATGGAGAAATTAATCAAGTCTCCTTTTATGAACTGGTCCATAGGCCACACACAGAGTAGGGCACTTCATTTCATGTATTAACAGTCTAGAACCCACAGAAACGAATCCAAGACAGCAGACAACACCGCACTGACGAGAACAGAGTTCTCCAGCCCTTTCTAAGACAAGCCATCTCCAGGCTGATCACCTCCCACAGGAAGCTGTGCTCTGCTAGTGAGCTCCACCTTCCACGGGTGGCCTCCTCTCAGCCTTTCAAGCAACTGAGTCAGACAGAAGAAGAGCATCCTCCCCGTTCCATAAATGAAGACAGCCAGGCTCAGACACCCTCAATGACTTGCCCAGGGCCATACAGATAAGAAGTGCAGAAGCAGAATTTCAAACCCAGCCCTTTCACCTAATTCCTCACAGGAGCACTTCCACTAGGCTGTTTCCCGAATATACTCACAGGGTTAAACCACTGCCAATTAAAAGAAAAAGCAAGCAAATACTGGAGCTGCAATCACCACCAAAAACAAACTATATGGTACTGAAAATGTTACTTCTTAAAATAATGAGATTTAGTAAACCTTAGGTTATTGACCAACAGGATAAGAGTTAAGATTATTTAAATGGTAATAATTTAAAACAGTATTAACTTAAAAAATAACTTCAAAATGATAAAATGTAAATACCTTTACACCAAGATTGAAGAAGAATCGAAGAATGTTCTTATCTGAAAATAAGTAACATAATCACTCACTAAAATGATACATTCACAAAAAGTTTTTGTTCATTACCCTCAAAGGATATATAGTTCTAAGGACAATTTTGCCTACTTGAATTGTTTTTCTCTAGCCTGTGATATAAAACATATATTAAAAATTGTAATATAACCAAAACCAGACTCTGTTACTGCCGGGTAATTCCAGATTCAACATGCTTTATCTAGTCTAACAGCCGTGCCCCGAAATGGCTTAAATTGAGATTTTTATGGCTAAACTTAAATCTGTGCAAAGAAAACTCAGGTGCTCACTGCCTTTCTTTTCCAAATTCTCCGTGGGGTTTGAAATATTATGAAATAAAAAAGTTGGGGGTAAGAGTAAAAATCAACATAAGCCTAAATCATGAACAAGATTAGCAGGATAATACTAGCTCAGGTATTCATTTGACATTAGCCGGTTACCCACAGACACAAACATCAAACCACTGACTAATAAAATTATCCACAAAAATCCAAGTAAAGAGCACAGAGAGTCACCACATTACTCCTTCAGTTTTTCAAATAGGAAATTTGCAAACTAAACTCTTAAAAAAAAAAATCACGAATTTAAAAAGAATTCCTTAAAAAATATATACTATTGCAGGCAGTACTATAATGACAGCTATTATGTTTTCTATTCATTCTCCTCTACATTTTTTTCATGGATGAAGTAATATGCGTAGTTCCAAACACCAAACCACTGATGTGAAAACTCAGTACTGTTTATAGTTATCTGGTTAGTTAACACTATTAAGATTTAATTCAAAATGGTTTCAGACTGTTTTTGAAAAAATGACAGGGGCAGGGGAGTACGGGGAGGGGCGGCTGCTATAAATAATAGTTTATATATTACTAAACATGTAAAAACACCAATCAAACAGGAGCTGAAACAGGAGTGATGAGTGACTAACAGCTGAACCTCTGCTGTCCTCCCCAAGCAAGTCCTTTGGCTTACTCAGCAACATGACCTCTGTCCTCTACATTTCTCACTGAACCTGTATCAGTACTTGATAAATAAAATCAATTTGAACTCAGAGAAGGAGCTCACCTTTAGGCAGGTCCTCCCCAGTGTGACACAGTGAATAAGGTGGTGCAATGGCTCGATCTCCCTTTTCGTTACAAGGAAACCCAGGATACAGTGGGTCTTGGTAAAGGCTCAGTGTCTGAGGCAAAGGCATCAAGGGCTGGTTAACGGCCTGTATTGACACAGGAACTGGAGAGGGTGTTAAATGAGCCTGGGACACAGCAGAATCAGGTCCAGTGGTCAGAGTCTGTGTCACTGACAAAACAGGAATTTGAGCAGGGACACCTACAAAAGAAAGGGAAAGGAATCAAAAGCTATAAAGAGGTAAAAATAATTCTCTACAAATGTAAGTTTACATTAAGCTAAAAGGTGAAGAACGCTATAAAACTGTATAGCTAGTAAAACGGTGTGTGTTCAAGCAATCTAAAGAAGTACTAGTGTCAACCAAACACGCTCCTGGACACAAAGGAGGAAATAAGCGCCCAGAAAACAAGCTTTGAGTCAGTATCTTCTAATAACAGCTCTTATGAACAAGACACGGAGCCTGGCAGAGAGCTGGCCCACGGGCGTGAAAACCGTGCTGCCAGCACTGGGCAGCCAGAGCTCACACACCTGCTGCCGAGACTGTGAGGGCACACCTCAAATGAGCACCACACGAAGCTGGAAGCAGGGCAGTGCTCTGGGAGGCTCCACACACCTAACCCTGCTCGGAGGTCAAGCCCACACTCAAGAATTTCAAGACTTGGAAGGCTTTTGCTGGTTGATTCACTGAACTTTTTAAATTTTTATCTAACCTGTTGGTCCAAAAGTTGTAGGTTCACTTGGCCAGGCTGGCACAGTGGCTGGTAAAGAAGGCACGGCAGGAGTTAGATGTACCTCTGGAGACACCAGAAGGGGAGCTGGACTGGACAGACACACATGTTCTGCTGGCTTCTTCAAGGAGCGGGGGTGGAAAAAGACAAGAGTTCATTTTGCTTAATTCTAATTCAACCACCACAGGTACCTTGAATAGCCTGCCTTTTACACACCTGTGGTTTCTACATAAATGGTCTTTCTCTGGTCTTAGAAAAGAAAAAAACACAGTAGCTAAAAATTCCAAACTAACAAATGTGATCCTAACCAGTGACTGCCCACCAAAAGTCACAGAAGTCACTGGCAGGGTTAGAAACAAACTACAAAGCAACTTGAACACAAGGCTTTCAAGGCAAGAAAGCAAAATCACTGAAATCACCCTGAAATTCATGAGCTTAGAAGCTCCTCACACAAAGACTTAGCATAAAACCGTACGCTTTCTACCTGACATGAAGGATGTTAACTGAAAGGCGAAGGATAAGAACCTTCTCTCCTCCTGTATTAGATCAAGAACCAAAATAATCTGCTAGAACTCAGGTTCCTTCATCATTAAATCTGTAAATCGGTGGTACTGCACTTCAGATGTGTATTTTTCTAATCTCTTCAATCATTACATTGCCTCCCTTCTATGAAATAACTGTTAAGCATGCAGAGAGGTCTAACTCTTCTTTAAAGTTTTGAAGTAAAACAGAAATTCATAATTTCCCTTCAAAAATCTCATTTGCAAAAGCCAACTCACCACAAAGGCAACACAAGGTGTCAGATACAAACTTACTCAAAATCAATTCAGAAGAATGGCTTCTATGTCCAGACAATGGTGATTATAAAAATAACATCCCATTAAAACTTGAGAACATTTTAGACTAACCAAGAACAGAATGAGAGAAAAATCATAATTGTATTCCAAATTATGATACTAGATAGAGTAAATTCTCCCATTTCCTGTATTTTCTGTTTTTTAATGATGACAGTAAGAGTTAAGAAACCCAGGGAATGGAGCATTCAATGTCAAACGCTACAATGTACTTACTTGTTCTGTAGGAGGTGGGCACTCTAATTTCTTTGATGGTGATGTAATTCTTGAACATTTATCATTGCTAATATTCTTTGGAAGCACAAAAAAAAAAAAAAAATACTTTCGCATTTCAAAGACCCACATTCTGGGGTAACCATGGCCGCCTTTACAGCTCACCCTACCCGCACCTGCCTGCACCCTCTGACGACCAGCTACTCTTTTCCATTGTACCTGGGCTCCAACAGGTGGGGGATTTTGCCTCCATATCTTCATCACACAGACTACTGGGCAGTTTTTATCGGGAGAATGGTTTCAAAACAGCACTTTTCCCATAAAAATCTCAATCTGCTATAGAGTAATGGAAAGTAAAAGCTAAGCTATTTTCCACCAATTCAGATAGGTCATCATAAGGTATCCTTGAAGAAATGGTTATAATTTGTGAGTGAATTCTCCTCAAGCACTGTAATTTTTTCTCAATTTTCTTCTGCTTTTCTACTTCCCTAACACTTGTTATAAAATGATGAAATCATCTCCATCTCCCTCTACACTATCACAATGTTAAGGAAAAAGAGACGCAATTAGTATTTAAAACGTTTACCTCCAGTGTGCCTGGCTCCGGCTTTTTATCCAAGGGAATATGTCCATGGACAGAGTCTATAACCGATCAGGATAAAAAAGACGGCATCATTCACTAGTTAGGTGTGAAGACACAGCAGTAAAACGTGAAGACAGAGAAAGCCAAAAGTACCTTTTGAACCATGTTTGGTCAGTGGATAATAGAGTTTTCAGAATAACACAATGTGCTTTATTTAGCTTGAGACAATGCTTCTCTACAACAGTGAGACGTGACAGTACATTGCTTAATCATTTAAAAAGAAAGTTCTTTTCCCCATGTCTGACTTTAAGCCAGAAACAGATCTCTTGCATCTGCTTTCAAATGATGAAATAACATACCTTTATCTTTTCTTTCTTCGGTGTCCATTCTCCGCCTGCTTCCTTTTCTATCGCTTCCATGTGATGATTTTCTCTGGACGCCTGGGTTGCTACTCTGAGAAGCTGACTGGCTGACTGATGAGCTCTTAAAATAAACAAAACCCAACACTTTGGGTTAAAGATTTACTCACAAATATATGAACAAAATCTTTTAATTAACCTTACTCTTCATACATCTAACTAAAACTCTCAAAATTCATAGCCCTGGGCTTCCCTGGTGGCGCAGTGGTTCAGAGTCTGCCTGCCGATGCAGGGGACATGGGTTCGTACCCCGGTCCAGGAAGATCCCACATGCCGCGGAGCGGCTGGGCCTGTGAGCCATGGCCGCTGAGCCTGCGCGTCCGGAGCCTGTGCTCCGCAACGGGAGAGGCCACAACAGTGAGAGGCCCGCGTACCGCCAAAAAAAAAAAAAAAAAAAATTCATAGCCCTATCTATATTTCCCAAGCTACAAAAAAATAGGACCTAGGGTTCATATTATATACTCTATAGTAATCGGCTTACTAATAAGGCAATCAGACGCTTGGCCTAAATTAGTATGAAGACTTCTTCGTATGCCCATGTTTCAGGAAGCCACCCTGACCAAACCTTTACTTTGCAACTTACACTTCCGTTCTCTGCACAAAAGCCTTCAAAAGCAGCCATAGCTCAGCCACAGCCCTTGGTGGGGGAAAAACACCCAAGTACAAACGGGCAGATACAGTTCACTAGGACGCTTACCACTGACACGCTACTGACTGTCAACAAATCACCCAAGCTCCACGTGAGCTCCAACTTCTAACTGGTGAAACACGGGGACAGGAATAAGTCTGGCTCCTCAGCTAAATCACCACTGAAGGTCTCTCCTCTTCTAGCATCTGTGAGTAAATGCTGCACATGGCTGAGAAGACAACCTCAGCCCTCTGTGGCAGGCGCTTTTCTACAAGACAAACCTGAGTCGCTATCAAGTCCAAGACAGGATCAAATGCCTATTTAAAGACAATGAGTGTGAAGACTCCATTTTAACATCAAAAAATTTCACAATCTATTCCCACATTACAGTAGCTGTTTCTCCCCATTCACTAACTGAAAAAAGGACAAAAAGCTGTGAGTAGAAGCTTAAATGATTTGTAGTTTTTTATTTTCTAAATATTATGGAAAAATAATATATCACAGAGATAAATATACTGAGACTAAAGACCATGCCTCATTCACATGTGAATTTGGGCACTTCTTCCAGTAATTCCTAAACTCCAGTCCCTGTGCCAGACTGAACTATGTATATACCGTTCCAGGTCAGCTGTTTTCAACTGAGCATCTCACACCTCTGAAGGATCCCATGGAGGCCAGAGTACAAAAAATTGAGTGTGTGTGGCTCTAATGCTTTATACTGGTATAAATATATATACCTATATACATATACATATTGAGATATATATATATATATATATATACACATGACAATATATGTATCATATATATGATACATACATTGGGTAGCATCCTGTAACATTCCATTTTGTTTGTTTAACCCACTGTTAAGAAAGTGTTCCAACCACCACTCTCCATCACAGGTCATTTGGTGTCACTTACCGATATTTCAGACCATAGGCACAGGGCGCCCAGTGCCCCCAAACTCAAGTAGCTAACCCTTGCCCTGTGCTGCCAATGACCCCTCCTCACACAGCATTTACTTCACACTACACAAGAACCGTTTTCCCTTCTGACTCCCCCCAAAAGAAGTAAGAAACTTAAAGGTAGGGAACACTCGTCTCATCAGAGAAGCATCCATCACAGCCCAGCGTCTGACACAGGGAGCAAGGGCAAAGCCACAGGGCTGCATGTACTACCACCTCCAACAGTGACCACTGTGAACAACAGCTCTTATTTATATGTACTAGGTTAATCTTGTCCTGGTATGTTTAATAAGGGACACTGAAAAGAGTTTTCCGGTTTTACAGATATATCTCGTTAACTGAATCATGAACCTCTACTGCTTAGGGAAAGTTACTGGTTTTGTCTAGCAAAAACAAACGAGTTTTGGTTCAAAAGAAAATACTAGGGCTCCCCTGGTGGCGCAGTGGTTAAGAATCTGCCTGCCAATGCAGGGGACAAGGGTTCAAGCCCTGGGCCAGGAAGATTCCCACGTGCCGCAGAGCAACTAAGCTCACGAGCCACAACTACTGAAGCCTGCGTGCCTAGAGCCTGTGCTCTGCAACAAGAGAAGCCATACAATGAGAAGCCCGTGCAACGGGCTAGTGCAACGAAGAGTAGCCCCTGCTCGCTGCAACTAGAGAAAGCCCACGTGCAGCAACAAAGACCCAACGCAGCCAAAAATAAAATAAATTTTTTGAAAAAAAGAAAATACTAAACTTAAAGTGAGATAACCAATTTATTACTTGCCTCAACTCTGCCACCAACTAGAAATATCTTTAGACCTCACCTTACTCATGAAGATGAAAAGGAGGGGTAGCTGCATAATCACCAAGGTATCTTTCAGTTTAAAAACTATTAGTCTACCATTTAAAACTATGGCTTAATACAAAAACTATATTAAGAAAGACTTCTGAAGGATAACTTTTAAAATCCCTTTTTATATACATACGGAAAGGGCTGGGAAAGCCTGTTCATCCCTGTTCTGAATCTCATAGAGTAAACGAGATTCTTCTATAGCTTGCTTCTCTCTGCGCTCTTCCGGAGAGAGGCCAAAATAGTTAGAGTCTCGAGTCGTGGCATCAAAATCCTCAGCTCTCTCACGATCAGGTTTCCTGTCAAATAAAACATTCTTGTCATGAAAAAAAAAAAAAGACAAAATGTACTGAGTACCTAAAATAATATAAATCAACGCTTTGAGCAATTCAAATATTTGACCAGTTTAGCTACACTGTGAGATTACAGAACTTTTAGCTGCCTGATTAATAAATGTTTAGGAAACGGAAGCCCCTGGAGCATTAGGCTACATTTCAGAGTCAAGAAGACAACCTTAAAATAGGGTGGAAAGAAAAGAAAAATGTAACTCACTTCCAAGTGATACAGAAAGGCATAAATGTAAGCACTGTGTATTTTCTTTACGCCATATTCCAATACTTTCATAAGAATTCTCTTTCGAAGGAAAGGGAAGGTTACTAGTTTAGGCCTCAAAAGCACTCTGATTTTCTGTTCTAAGTAAAGGACAACGTTCAAAAACACACCACCGACCATCTTCCTGCTTTTTAATGACACTACCAAGGGAGGATGAAAGGTGAAAAGAAGAAAAAAAATGCACCAGGCTAGATACTAACTACAGATAAGACTGCTGTCATTTCAATAACTTTGGTCAAAGGAGACAAAAAAATTCATGAATAGAGTCTAGTAGCCTATAACATAACCCTAACATTTTTATATGAATTAAAATTATTATAGGCAATATGAATACTATTTCTACACTCTGTCTAATAGTTCCACAACAGTGGGAAATGAAAACCCAAAGCCACCAGGGAAAATACACTGAAGAGATGCAGCTCCCTAGAAAGAGTGGGAAGGACACAACTGATACCATCTGATTCTCCTACCTCTGAAATCAAGAACAGCCATTTCATGTCCTCAGTCCCACTTAAAATCACACCCTAATTCCAATGGGGCACATGTCAACCCCCAAGTATTAGGGAAAAAAACAGGGGAGCAAACCTGGACCCTCAATCTTAGACCAGTCCTTCTCAAACCCCAGTGGTCAGACTCCCAAGATGACTCAGCTAGTGCCAGGAGTCTCCAGAAAGTCAATACTCCCTAACCTCTGCGCCCCATCACCCGAAGCCCACGTCTCACCCTCGCGCGCCACAGAGAACCTTCCTATCCTGAGCCTAGCGGGAGGGGAAATATTCAGCGTGGACACGTCTATCATTTTCGGCACCTGCGTAATGAAAGCATACGTGGCAGTCCTGCTTGGTTTTTGTTACACTTTGTTTTGTTTTCTCCAAAGGAAGAGACAATATCAATGAGAAAGAAATTTAAAAAGCGAGAGGTCATGAAGGTCTCGTGCCCAACATCACTGCTCTTTTTATTCTATAATGAGAATTCCAAACCAATGTGTGAAATATTAGAAATGAAGTCAAGATAAATTCTAATGGACTTAAATCCACTGGAGTGTTAGCTATAAAATCCTAAATTTTGATTAGAATTTTTTAGAATCTTACTTTTAATATTCAACCATCAGCACTCTCTAAATTTAACACACTAGTAAAATTCATTCTCACTCCCACAGGCTAGAGGGCTTACTAACTGCAAGTGCAACTACGTTCGCACATGATCAATCGCAGTGCCAAAATTCTCCAAAGCTTTATGTCTATGTACTCTCCACTGCCTTCTGCCATCACGTGTTTTATACAGCAAGTAACAGGTAGCTAACACATAAACAAGAAGAGGACCACGTCTGCCTTGATCATTCTAATTCCTAACAGACTGGACAAAACACTAGAAACACACTGGATAAAAATTCAGTTTGTGGTAAACAAAAGTGTATTTAAATCAGTCATTTGGTAGTCTGTGTACGTTCTTTTTTTAAAACTTTAAGACATTAAAGCGTATCCTCTGTTCAAGAGAAAAAAAGGCTCTTCTAGTCCACTAAAAAATGAGAATTTTATTAAAAAGAAAAATCTCATTTCTGCCCACGACCTTCCTATACTGACTTCACATTTTTAGGTTTCCAAAGCTAATATTCAAAGTAAGTTAGTCCTCTTAGGTACTTTGCCTGTACTAGGTAAAATACCACCAGATGCTAGTGGAGTCTGGTCAATGTCCACACATCAGACTTCAGCCACAACTAGGTGATTCAGTGACATAAGTGCTATCTGTTGGGGGAGGCGAACCCACCGTGGGCCCCGAATGCCCCTGCACACTGTTGCCGGGTGTGCCAAGAACACGTGGCCCTGATTACTCTGTACCCAGGCCATTTCTCAGGGTTGTGTTATCTAGTGACCACCCTTGAGGGATGAGGGAATTCTTTCTTATGATTGATTTTTAATCATCTGTTCTCATTAGAACTTTTGGATAACTGGATTATGAATACATATGTACTTTTTACACACATATAAGCATCCCTTCAAGGATACACAAGAATCTGTTAACACTGGATGCCTCTGCAGAGGAAGCTAGACAACTGGGACAACAGGGATAGGAAGGAGAATTATCAGAACAAACTTTTCAGTGTTTTGGATTTTGAACAATATCAATTAATTTGCTATCCTGAACAGCTGGCTCAATTAAAAAAACTGTAATGGATGTGAAGTACTGGTATTTGTTATGCATTGAATTGCATCTCCCAAAAAAGATACGTTCAAGTCCTAACCCCCCGTATCTGTGCATGTGACTTTATAAATAGGGTCTCTGCAGAAGTAATGCCATTAAGATGAGATCATAGCAGAGTAGGGTGGGCCCTAAACCCACTATAACTGGTTCCTTACTAGAAGAGACACAGACACCCAGGGAGGAGAACACGTGACGATGCAGGCAGAGACTGGAGCGATACATCTACAAGCCAAGGAACACGAAGGACTGTGGACAACACCAGAAGTAGGAGAGGCCTGGAACAGACTCTCCCCTAGAACCTTCAGAGAGGGCACGGCACTACTGACACCTTGATTTCAGACTTGCAACCTTCAGGACTGTATGAGAGTACACTGCTGTTGCTTTAAGCCAGTCTGTGGTACTATGCTACCACAGCCCCAGGAAACTACTACACAGTATTGGTACCACGTCAGCCTAAGAACCTACAACTCTGTCTTAAAGATGTTACATAAACTGTCTTTAATGACAAAATGTTAAGTACGTTCCCAAGAGAGGGGAATGCCCAAATGCCAAAAATAAAGAAACTGAAGACCAGAGCTTAGCAAGCACATAAGAAGATGCTAGAGCTGTTCAGATGATCGGGGAGATCAAGCTTGGATGGGGAAGGTGAGCCACAAGCACCCACAGGAGACGTGGCCAAGTTCACAAGAAGAGGACAGCCTCCACTTAAGACACACCTTCTCAAATAAAGCTCCCCCAAAGAATATAAGCTACTCTGTAACTACTACTCCAAGGAAGGGCAGATTAGGGAAAAATTTAAATCCACGGCACAGGAAACTATGACCCTGAAGTTCACGTGCCTCCGCGTATTCGGTAGGAATGCTGGTAATTCACGGCCACGGCAACCTGTTCAGTATTCGACACATTACAACCAACGATCCAAACTTGTCGGAACAAAGCAGGCTGACCATTTTGGTTGATTTAAGTTCCTATGTAGAGGGGAATATCCTCACCCTGCAAGCAATTAGGGCTGCAGTTTGGAATTCAGTACTTAACACATTACAAGCTACCGGAAAACTCTGAGGTGCCAGGTTACGATCTAAATCATCTGAAAAAAGTTACTCAAAAACAAAGGTGTCTGACCCTACCAAATTACTTTGATTTGTTTAAAGAGAGTTATAAAGAACTGAAATCCTCACGTTATTCTATCAACAATACTTTTAATGTCACGCTGTAGACAAGTATACGAACAAAAACTGCGACTTTTTAAAAGCATGTGACGCAGAAAGTAGAAGAGATGCTTCTCACTTAGTTTCTAGCTCTCCTGCCTTCGGGACGGTTACCTTGCGGCCTGTGTGGGTGTCCTGCTCAGACTTCTGTGCTCACTGGAGGGCTTCTGAGACTGCGGTGCTGCAGAGTGGCCGGGGGGCGCGCGCTGCCTCAGCCCCGGAGGGTGCTGCAGGCGAGGTGGCAGCGTGGGCGGGGCTTTTCCTGGCTTCGCCGGGGCCTTGGGCCCTCTGTAGTCCGCATCTGTGGCAAGAGCCAAACTGCCTCGTAATCTTCCCATTATAGACACCCCCAAGCACCATCCCCTCCCCAAAGGAAGGGTAACCTGGCGTGCTCCTACCACAATGGAAATTCTGTCCGGAAGGAGGTTTTTTCATCTTCTTCCCTGCCACCGTGTTCCAGCTTTCTGAGGAAGGCGGTCTGAGGTTCTTCGGGGAGAGTCTTTAAAAGGAAGGAAAAGACTTGCAGTAATTTATCGTGCTCCCCCAAGACTATCCACTTAAGTATTCTGCAGAAATATTTTACTTTCCGTTTACCTAAGAACTCCCAGGTTTAGTTCTTACATTGAAAACACATTAAAGTACAAAGCATTCAGCAACCCAGATTAACTCTAATCAAGTAAGACGACATAAATCAAAAGCACATTTTCTAACCTACAAGGACAGAAGACTAAAAGGCCGTAATCATAACCTAAGCAAAAGATTAGATAAAGAAGGAAAGACTATTACTCTGTGAGATGTGATGAAAGTACTGTAGCTAAGGACGAGGAAGCGAGGAGTCTTTACTGTGTTAGAGACACACAGAGGTATCTATGTGTCTATGAGAAACGGTGTGATGTTTGGGATTTGCTTTCAAATATTCTAATTCCACTCGCATCTTTTTTAAAGGGGTTAGGGAGAAGAGATCAGAAAAGACTGCCAAACCTGCTGTTAGTTGTTAAAATAGGGCGATAATTACATTGGGGTTCACTGGACTATCCTCCTCACATATGTGTATGTTTGACATTTTCCACAGTAAAGTTTAGGTGTGATTTACTGCCTTTTCCTCTACTAAAGGCAGCAGCAACTGAAACAAAAGCTGCTCTAAGTAACACTGTATAATAGCAAGTATTTCATTCCTCCATCAGATAACCATTTACTGAAGACTGCACACAAGGCAGCAATGAATGAAATTAGAAATGAATGTGGTCCCTGTCCTCCAAAGTCCCCACTTCACAGCTACAATACAGTTGATTTTCCAAATTGCCTTAGTGAAGAACGGCACATTTTAAACAGTAAGCAACAAAACAAATATTTATTTAAAATACCTTAACACGGATAACACTAAATTTGAACTCAAACTACTTTTTCTACAAGATCTACACAAACATATTTCTCTACACACAGGCAATACATTTAAATGAATCTGCAAATACACAGGGACATTTAGAAATGCTCACGATTATACATTAGGCTAAGTGGAAGAGACGGTGAATCAACACCTTAGCTGAAGAGCAGTACATACTTCTTTCCAAGTTCTTCGACCAAAACTGGCCCGTTCTCAGAGTGAACCCCTTGAAAGTCTGCATTAGAAAATTTTCCATTGTGATCCAACCTAACCTGTTGAACGATTCCGCAAAGAAAAATCAGTCACCTGATTCTTTCGCATCAACCATCAGTTTTTAAACTGTTATTTCAATTTCAACGAAAGAGAAAATGAACATATAGAGTTAAAAACAAAACGAAGTTCAAAAGGTACACAATAATATTGTCTCTGACCTCCCAGACCTAGGTACCTCCATCCAAAATACTTTTGTTTACTCTTCCAAGTTTTTTCTAAATTGTCTTGGTTCTGAAGGCAGGGCTGTGGCAGCACCACACACCAGGATTCCAGGCCCCGCTTTTCTACTTACCAGCAATATGACCTTGGGCAAGTGACTTATCTCATGCTTCAGTGTCCTCATATGTAAGATGGGGCTAATTATAGTACCTACATCATAGGACCCATGGAGGTGGAATGAGGTACACATGATATATATAAAGGACACCAGCCTGCACACAGCAACCACTCAACAGAGGAGAACAACTATTATTAAAATCACTATTGTCTTCTCACTCTTCCAATATTTACATTATTGTCACATGTAAATGTGACCTTCTTCTCCCTAAAAACAGATCCATCATCTCTTCTCTGACATACAGTTGGTTATTACACAACAGCAAATCTTAAGAGGACGATAAGCCTTTAGGTCTCCTCCTGCAGTCAAACGGCACACACAGCACAGGGCGCCCCTAAGCACTGCACTGGGAGCCTGATGGACACAGCCCTGCGTGAAGCCACCTCCGCCTTTTTTATCAGTACAGTTGGCCCTCGGCATCCGCGGGGAACTGGTTCCAGAACCCCTGGATGCTCGACTCCCTTATGTGAAACAGCACAGTATAGTCAGCCCTCCACACCCAGACGCAGAGGAACGGCCAACCGTGGATCAAAGTCCTCAAGCCAAGGTTTCGTCCTTCAGTCACAGCAGGACACTGCTTTCCTCTCTTCCAGAGTTTAAGAAGTATTCTTCTGAAGTTAGTTTTTATTCGAAGTTTAAACTACATTTACAAGCTTGCCTGAGTAAATAAAAGTCACCTTTGAGTCACAGCAGCTTCCGTAATAAAATTTCAATTAAATTTTATCCAAGTGAAATAGTCAAGGGGTAGAAATAGAAAGAAAGTACTCTAAAAAGGAAAAAATTAAAACCAGTACCTGCTTTACCATCTACCTTATCAACAGCATCTGCCTTACAAAAGCAACTGAAATCTCAAAGCAAATATGCTTGATTTAAAATAACAAGTAACATAATTTTAGCGATGCAGCATAAAACAAGCAATCTTCTCTTCTCTACTGAGTGGGGTTAGGGAGGGAGGGAGTGCCCTAAGCCCTGGCTTTACTCTTCTCGTTTGTTCTGTTCCAAGTTCCCCAAATCTCTATAGTAAAAGATTCCCCAATTCTGTTCTGTGATTAGGGCACATTTCTGACAATCGTGTATGGAAGAACCTAAATGAATTGTATCCTCTTCTTCCTCTCCTTTAAAAATACCCCCAAATGAGAACACTATTAAAAGTTCTTAAGGTAAAGTCTGTCACTGACCTCCAGAAATAATCCTGGTCCCCCAGACACTTCTCACAAACGACTTTATCACCAAGGAAACAAGTGTTTCCTCCACAAGTCAAGAAGAAATGTTTGTCAATGGCTATTTTAAAATAGTTTTAAAAAGGCAACACTTTTTGATGAAGATCATTTTTGATGAAAATTATCTTCCAAATAACAATTATTTTTTGTGTGTGTGTGTGTTGTTTTTGTTTTAGAAAGAGTAATATTTTTTCATAAAGGTTTCTCCAGTCTTGGCATTATTAACACTTGGGACCAGATGATTTTTTGCTGGGGTGCCGTCCTGTGCGTTCTAGGACGTCTGGCCCCCACCCACTAGATACCAGTCGCACCTTCCCTGCTGTAACAATAAGAATGTCTGCAGACATTGCTAAATGGGAGGTAGGGGTGCAAAATCACTCCACGTAAGAAACACTGATCTAACACAACTTTCCCCCTTAAAAATCAACAGTTTTAAGCCCAAAGCAGCAGCTTATTCAAAGTAAATGGCAAAAACTTCTCTTACTGTTCACTTTCTTATCTCAATCCAACAAAAAACTGTGTATTATCAGAATCTTCCAGGATGCCTTCCATAAACCAAATTGACCTATAATGTCAAGTTTGAATCAATGTCAACTGTAACGAAAATAACTAAAAATCTAAAATGTTACTGTTACTTCTTTGAAGCAAGTAATAGCAAAGACTAAATTGTTTTAAAGATCATGTGATGGGATGCCATGGTTTTAGATATATTTGACTTTGGTAATGTATTCAAAAGCTAAATATTTATAACCATTAAAATGTACACACAATATATTCTGAAATCCCAAATTAACAACACATCCAAACTTGAGCTGTTTTCTTGATTCCTATTACAATAAATAAGATTTCAAGTAAAATCTCTACTTCCTCTACGTAATCACTTACGTGGCATTTGTCTCCAGCTTCATACTGTAAGCCAGCAGCAATGGAATAATCATGGTTTTGTTGCGCTGTGAAGAATAGCAGCATTATATCAAGTCGACATAATCATTTCCAAGGGCCTCAAAGCAAATTTACGGAAAATACACAGACTTTTTTTAACTCACCTTGTTTAGACTTCAGCCAAATTTCATATTCCACATTTCTATAGACTGCTGGACTGAGTGACTTAAGAACCTTTCTAGACAAAGGAAGGCTAGGAGAGTTCCCATTGCTTTTCGGGTGCTAAATAAACAAAGTCAGGAAGTCCAATCAACACAGAAATGCTTTCAAAACATGTTCGAGATATGTATAAGAGTAAAATCAAATGAAGAAGAAAACTTTAAAAGTTTAAGAGGCCACCAAAGAATGTCTTACTAGTAGATGATCCTGACTCTATTGAAAATGTACCAGAAAAGAGAAAAACAATTAAGACTATAAATTCATATACTTTCTTATACTGAAGAGGTAGTTAAAAACCATTAAATAAAAATACCTGATCACTTGACAAAGATTTAAATCCATTCACATCATTAACAGTGGTAGTTTTACTCCTACAAAGGAAGAAATACAGCCATCACTAGGAGCACAAAAATGTTTGCATGCAATTAACTTGTTCTAATGTCATATAAAATCCCAGTTATATTCCAAAAACTCAACGCTATTATATATTCCAAGGAGCTCAAACAAGTTTTAGTATAACTGTGCATATATACATATATATGTATATATGTACATATGTTTACGTGTGTATGTATATAGATCAAAGATTTTTATCAGTAATTCTTACTGACTCGATCAAGAAGAGAGAAACAGAAATAAACTATGAAATTTGGGTTGGTAGAATAATTGAGTTCATAAAAACATTTAATGTAAAAATTTCCTTTCAAAATATAGATGAGGCTCCATTAAACAAAATATTCCGCTACAACAAGATATACAATCAGGTAAGAGTAGACAACAACTAAATAAGTAATCAGTATGTTAAATGCTGCTAAGTGCTCTGGGGGGAAAAAAGGTAGGAAAAATTTTTTGAGACCTAGGATCAAATAATAAAAAATGGGATGAAGGAAGATGCCTTTTTCAATAAAGAATTAAATGTGATGAGACAGCAAACCATAGGCTATTTAGTATTCCAAGCAGAAGGGACAGCAAGTGCAAAGACCCGGGGGTAGGCAAGAGGCTGGACAAGTTGATGGCAAGTTGAGTGGGTGATGAGGTGAGAGGCTACCTGTACTCTTCTGTCGTATAATTCCTCCTCCTTAATAAATCAATCTCTAGTCTTTAGGACAATCTCCAAATCTATACCCTTAAATGCAGCAATATTTAAGAGACTCCAAGTATTTAGAGTCTGGACTAAACAAGCACCCTAATTTCTAATACTTCAGGATTGATCAATATGAATGTGAAGAGATCCAGGCACAGGAGCACAGGGCCTGGATATTACAGACCATGCCTATCTGTCTCGCCATGATTATGTAGCATTCTTCCCTAAATGAAGCTTGGTCCTCCCTAAGCCAGACATGACACAAGTGAAAGGAAATCCTAATAATGCAAGAAAAAATTAATTAGAAAGGCTTCCATGTTCCAAGGGCTTCAATAATATAGTATAAAGAGGAAAACTGATCATTACAATAAGCACAGCATCCCTGGTACACTTCTCCAGCTTACTAGCCTCTACTCCATGCTTCGCCTACTTCACCTGCCAGCTGCCATCCCAGACCCAGCTGTTGCTAAAACTGCAGCAGCAACCAAAGGGCATCTGCTGGAAGTCCCCACACACCAAGTAAAGTTAATAAGCTACAACAAGCTAGTTATTCATTCTCCCTCAAAATTCCCCTATGCTCAATGACATGCCTTAATCGTACTAGGCACCTGGAGAAAACCATGCAGCAGAATTTCCATCTGTGCAAAGTTAGTTCGTCTATTCTAGGATTAAATTTACAATGGCAGACCCAGATTTTAATCTGACTCATTTCTTTCTTATGTAAAAATGGTAGTCAACCGAATTTTCAATCAGGGTCTACAGTTTAATTCAAGAAATGCTGGGAATTACAAATAGAGATATATTTAAGTGCTTAATAAAGAATTAGATATCCTGAGGCTTAATTTTATTTTTCTCTAGTTTCACAGTATGTGACACCATGACGGGTACTTTCATACTCTCATACAAAAGGAATGATATACTTTTAGCTTCACCAAGAATGAAACAGGTCGGTTCTTATAAAATACAGAGTAAGCTTCTTAACATCACTGATAAAAACTAATATACGGGGCTTCCCTGGTGGCGCAGTGGTTGAGAGTCTGCCTGCCAATGCAGGGGACACGGGTTCAAGCCCTGGTCTGGGAAGATCCCACGTGCCACGGAGCAGCTGGGCCCGTGAGCTACAAATACTGAGCTCTGCGTGTCTGGAGCCTGTGCTCTGCAGCAAGAGAGGCCGCGACAGTGAGAGGCCCGCGCACCGCGATGAAGAGTGGCCCCCGCTTGCCACAACTAGAGAAAGCCCTCGCACAGAAACGAAGACCCAACACAGCCAAAAATAAATAAATGAATAAATAAATTTATTTAAAAAAAAAAACAAAAAAAACTAATATACGTTGGATGCTATACCTAGGAACTAGGCTGTGCATTCTACATGTTATCTCATTTAATTCTTATACATTCTCCACTTTAAAGAAATACTAATATATCCTCATTTGATACCTATAGAATTGAGGCTTCTTAGTGAATTTAGGTAACTTGCCCCAAGTTCAGTTAGTTGGCAGGAAGCCAGGAATGAAACCAGGTTAGGATGTCCACAGCCCAAGCTCTTAACCACTACCCTATATGTCTTAAGTGGAAAAGAAAAATAAGCTGCAGACTCTAAGTTAAAAGGTGTTTATTCGCAACATAAACAAAGGCATTATCCAGAGCTGTTCACATACTTATACCCCAACTTGGGATTTTTATTATATAAAAAGAAAAGGAGGCAGCATTATCTAAGAAAGAAAACAATAAAAGAAAGTCAAGGAAATCAAAATGGCCGTTTTCATCACTGGATATGTAAACAATTGACAGGTTAACCTTAAAATTTTAGAATATACACACATATAGGCAGGACCAAATCTATTTCAGAGATATGTGCATCACGATTACACAGAAATAGATGCTTAGCAAAACCAAACAAAGAAACAAACAAAATCAACTTTCAAAAGAAACGGTCCTATAATAGAAATGAGATAAAATTAGTGGCAGGAAAAAAGAAATTTACTGCGTAAGTTTCTGTATTGCTGTATTTCAGGAATACCATAATACCTCAATATGTGAGGCTACTCCATGCAGGAGCATTTACTGAACTGTTTCTTTGTATGGCACTACAAAGATATTTTAGGACTGAAATTCACTCTTACTTGCAACTGTCATCCTCTGAATCTGATATTTCACTGTTGTTTTCATCAGCTACTTCAGACGTGTCTAGTCCCATCAAGATTTTACTAACATCGGTTTTAAATACCTTCTCATACAACAATTCATAAAGCAGAGCTGCAATTAACAAAAGAGAGATGTTACACAATATTAACTCACTTTACGTTTGAAAAGCCCGGGCTTCCAAATCCTAACTAAATACCTGTAACACCTTATGAGCAATAACACAATTTAATCAGAAAGTTACCTAGATAGAGAGGAACTAGATTTCTGTCTTTGCAGTTAATTAGTTCAAAAATCATTATATAATATACTGACATTTTTAAAACAATAACACAAAAAGGTATCACAACTTTGAACCAAGTATGATAAAATTAAACATGCACAGTGAGCAATGACTACATCCCACACACTGTGCTAAGCCTTTACATACCACCTTCATATTTAATGCCAGCACAGTGAAATGTTCTTATTCTAACTGTACACATGAAGAAACTGACAACTAGAGATGTCACACAACCTGCCCAACCTGAAGAGGCTTGAATGGAAAACGTAAGGAACATTAAGATTGATAGAAAGAAGTTAACTTTTCATAATGGACTTAAGAGAAACCATTGTAAAATGTATTCTCAGCAGCCACTGAAGCATATTTAGACAACTTCTTTGCTTTAAAAAAAGAAGAAAAAAAAAAACAAATTCCAGAAAACACAGAAATATATATTACCAAACATTCAGAACCTACACATGGGAGTTCAGGATTCTCACTTTGAACCTTACCCAAACAAGTCCACGAAGAATTCATCGACAATGGTGCCCACCCCCCTAAACGAGTCCGCAAGAGACCCCCTTTCTCACAGACCACCTTGCATCCATCCCAATATCATCCAAACCACAGGTTCTGAGAAGTACAGGAAAGGTAGGCACCATGAGCTGTCCTTCCCAAAGCTGAAATGTCCAGATTTTGACTAGCTGGGACAGGTGGAGGACACAGCCCAGGATACAGACAGCTAGACTCCCATATCTCAAATAGATCAATTTAAAATTTTACATTACACATGTCTTTACTGGTCACCCCCAGCTAAAGAACAGAGGAAAAATGCCCATCACATGCCCAGCACCACGGCTTTGTATGAGTCATGTGCACTTTGTCATAATAGATGATAAAGGAGATAAAGTTAAGAAGGCAGGAAGGAGCTACCACAGCAGTAATGCTCAACTGGGGAAGGAAGGGGTATTTTATCCTCCCAGGAAATACTTGGCAAAATCCGGAGACATTTTTGGTTGTCACAAGGAAGAGAGAGAGAGCTATTGGCATCTACAGAGTAGATACTACTAAACATCCTACAATGCACAAAACAACCCCCAAAACAAAGAATTATCCGGCCCAAAATATTAAGAGTGCCAAGGTCAAGAAACCCAGGTCTAGAGCCAAATACGATCAAATACTTGATTTCCTCTGTCATTTAGATTTTCAAGCTATACACTAACAGCTTTAAAAACACATACAAATCATTTTTACTGAAATTAATTACTGCAAGAAAAAATAACTTTGTATTTACAAGCCAAACTCTAATCTATACTAGTGCCTTTTTTTCCCTACTGAAATAAGTTTTTATTATAGTATTAACATTTTTGGTAACCTAAGGATCTCAGAAATATATTTTTACAACAAAACAGTGCATTTGCCCTGACTTGTTTGCACTAAGACTATAATGCTTAGGAAGAAAATTTCCTATATAAGCACAAGGGTGATTACTTACACTGACACACAGCAGAGCTCTCTTTATACTTTATGGGATAGACAATATCATAATGATTGCCATTTGAAAAACACAGTAATACCTGGAAGGGAAAAATAAAATACACTTTTCAGCCCTTCATATATGACATTTACATAGCAACTTACATCTCTAATATCTCTGAATTACTAGTACATAAATTTCCTAGTAGGAAGTGAATATTTTAGAAGTAACCTAAAGCTCCAATGTGGTCAACTATGGTACATCCATATGCTGAAATGTTACACAGCCAATGAATCAAAAGTTCCTAATGACTTGGGGAAATGCTGATGGGATCACAAAAATCACACACAATATATGAAAACAACGTGATTTCAACTACCTAAAGATGAGGGTTAAAAGACTCTAAGAAAATATTCTAAAACCTTACTTTAATAATGCTTACCTCTAAGAAGCAGAATCAAAGGTGAATTTTTTCTGCTTTACAGTTTTAAGTACCTTCTAAAGAGTCAATCACTTGTGTGTATTGTATGTGTATAGGTAAGTCTTATGTGTATTACCTTATGAGTATTGGCATAAGTCAATCACTTATGCTAAGAAAAATACACACTGATTTTGCTTAGATTACATCATATTCCAAAAATTATACCGGAAAGGCCAGATCCAGAGCCAAGCACCTTGGAAACCTGTAAGTCCTTATAAAGTCTATTTCGCTCAGTTCCCTGCCCCCTTACCACCATTTGCATGGTGATAAGACACTTCAACTTGGCCTGGATGATACCAAAACAAAGTTCTCTAATAATGAATCATGTTTTTGTCCCCTTTCTAGGCTTCACATCATTTTTCAGTTGCTTCTGCTTTGTGACTGAATAATAGCACCTTAGCCAGTAAATTATCTTTACAATGGGAAATACATCACCATTACCAAAGTATTTGTGGATGCAATCGCAGAACCCATTTTCACAAGTCACTTTTCTATTTAATGTTTATATTGATGTAAAACAGTAATAGTCTAATTAATCACATACACTAATATCTCAATTTTTTTTCTCTAGTAAAATGTTATGATAGAGTTCAACATAGTGATTTGTGGGAAAAAACAAATACAAAATAATGTAACTCATGGATGATTAATAGGAACTTAAAAAAACTCAAAAAGTCACTTAAAAATTATAGCTTAGGCAGTCAAGATGGCAACTGAGTGGTTCTTTTACTTAAATCCTTTAGAAACACTTAGAAAAATTCTTACCTTTTCAGGAAAATTATTTTCAGTTACTTGTGAAGGAGAAACATTTGGTTCCCGGTAAATTATAAAATCTTTCCTGAAAATAACATGTAGAAATTACTTCTGATGAAATATATTTCATGAATTGAGATTTAATCACTCATTCATTCATTCACTCAAGAGCCCAGTATACACCAAGCAATATTCTAGGCACTGGAAATAGAGCAGTGAACAAAAGATAGTAATGGAATAACTAAGCTGTAACATACTTATATAAAAGTATCCTCGTAAAAAAATTAAATTTTAAATGTAATTTGCATATATATAAGTTCAGATATAATTCTAAAAGTAGACCTCAAAACCAGAGGAATTGTGAAGATGATATTTATAAGGACATTTCAAGAAAAAATAGAGCATTCACCTGCTCCGCTAATGGGCAAAAGTTGTAAAATTGACAATATAGTGTTTTGCCTTTGTTCTAGTGGCCGTTCAATGCTACCAGCCTTCAGAGTAGGACATCATTTCTCTAGAAGGCTGATGATAAGTGATATAGTTTATAGGCCTGGAAAAATTTTTATATTCCATTCCAAAAATATTTGGAAAATTAAAATCTCTATACATTGATACCTAAATGTCAAAATCTAACTGATGCAATTAAAAAAGCAGAACATTAGAAAAGGTGCTTTACAACCAAGGCATAAAACTGCTTTGCTATTTTAACAACTTGACTACAATGGAACATGTTAATTTCCCACTGACTTTATTTTTGTTTACCTACATTATTACAGTGCTCACCTGTACATAAGAGAAAGGGCACTTATTTCCACTTGTCCAACCCATTCCTGTATTGAACAAAAAAAGTTGGCACATAAATGTCTCCTACTTTTTACAACACCTTAATACATATCTTTATATGACATATCTAATTAGCTAGAAAAGCTCATTAATATTGTTAGTATTATGAATACTATAAAAACATTTCTATAAAACAGGCTATAACAACATATACTAAAAAGCAGCCCAAGTTTCTGTCGCAAAAATCCTTAGTAACAGAGCTAGAATAAGAGTTCCTATTGATGTGGCAAGATGACGGAGTAGCATCTCTAAGTTGAGAACTTGTTAAGGCAAAGACTCTGCCCTCCAACCTAGCACCCAGAACAGAGCCTAGCACATGATACGTGCCCAGAAAAACGGGATGTGGACTCAAAGCAGAACTCAAGAATCAGGAAGGATGAAAAAGGGCAGGTCCTTTCTCTTCAGGATGATTGAAGGTACAAAGAAAGCAGTGCCCCAGCAATCACTTTAACATGTGGTAGAAGTTCTAGTACTAAGGGAATCTTTTAAGTCCTTAAGCTTTTCAGAAGGAAAGGGCCAGTATAGATCAAAAATTTAAATATCCATATACTCTTTGACCCAGCAATTCAACTTGTATAAATCTATCCTAGGGAGTTCCCTGGCAGTCCAGTGGTTAAGACTCTGTGCTTCCACTGCAGGGGGCACAGGTTCGATCCCTGGCCAGGGATGCATGCTGTACAGCACAGCCAAAAAGAAAAAAAAAAAAAAAATCTATCCTAAAGAAATATTTCATACGTCCACAAAAGTGTAGTATTTCATACGTCCACAAGGATGAAAAGTATTTCATATGTCCACAAGGATGTCCACTATAGCTATTTGTAATAGTTTAAAAAACTTTTTTAAAGATAGCCCCAAGATTCCACTAATAGATAAGGAATAATTAAATAATTTTACGGTTCATCCAAACTATGTATGGAAACATCATGCAATCATCAAAAAGAATGATGAACTGACTTGGAAATATCACTCAGACTATTATGTGTAAAAAGTAAGTTGGTGAAATAATCCTATTGTGCAAAACAAAAAATACATATATTCATAAAAAGAGGTCTGGAAGGATATATCCTAAGTTGACAGCGGAGACAGGAAGTTCAAGATGAGGGCAATGTAAAGATTTTCACTCTTCATTCTGTATTAAATCTTTCACCATGAGAATGTATTCCTAAACTACTTGTGAAATTAGTGAAGACTTAATACCACGAGCTACTAAAAATAATGAGCTATGGTAAATGAATGCTGCTACTTTCTCCTTCAAAGAAAACAAATTTGAGATACGGAAAGATTTTAAGAGGATGGTTTGATCTCTCAGAAAAGAATCATCTTTCCCCCAAAGACTCTACACTTTAATAGTTCGCAAAAGTTGGCTCTGTTTTTCAAAATGAAATGGGTGCCATATATTAAAATAGACTTCTTAAAATAGGCCTCTGCCCAACAATCCCAGCTTCTCATAAACTGCTACAAAAGATACCCTCTGGTATAGAGGAAATCCTTCCCTGAAACCAGTCTGCTTAGATCACAAACACAGGCTATATCCACTTTATGCAGAATCCATATATCCACTTTAGAAAATGGAAAACTATTCTACTAGTGTCAACAAAATACCACCTCTCAAATAATGTATCATTTTATAAATATTTAATCTTCAGAATAAATTCTGTTGTAGTCTGGTTAAGTACACATATCTATCATATGTGATATATGAATTATCTTCTTGTCTATTGTATCTTCTTGTCTTCTCTAACCAGGGTCAATTTTTAATTATTAAAAAAAAAAATCTATGTTCTATCAGTATCTTCTACCTTAAGGCCATAATTTTATTTACTCAGCACTCTGTATGATGTTTAATCTACTTCCTCATTGTGGGTAAGAGCACATCGTGTCTACAAAATCTACTTTAACTCAAGAACTACATTGTATCAAAAAAACTAATTTAAATGTTCTTAAATAGTCATCAAAGCAAACTTTTGTTCCTCAAAAGACACTATTAAGACCACTAAAAGACAAGATACAAACTGGAAGAAAATACTGAAGAATATATATCCAGTACAGAATTTATACTCAATATAAAGTACTCTTATAATTCAATAAAAACAATGTAATAAAAAAAAGACAAAATCTATGAATAGACATTTCACCAACAAAGATATATGGATGGCAAATAAACACATGAAAAGATTCTCAACATTACTAGAGAAATGCAAGTTAAGATCACAATGAGATACTACTATACAACCACCAACACAGCTACAATTTAAAAGGCTGAGCATACTGAGTGTTGAGGAAGATGTAGAGCAATTGGAATTCTCATATATTGCTAATGAGAAAGCAAAATGTCATAGCCACTTTGGAAAACAGATTGGCAATTTCTCATTAAGTTAAACATAAATTTACCATATGATCCAGCATTTCCACTCCCAGTCGTATTAATCCAAGAGAAAAGAAAACATGCCCACAGAAAGACTCGCAAGCAAATATTCTTAGCAGCTTTAATCATAACAGCCACAAACTGGAAAGAACTCAAATATCCATCAACTGGTAAACTGCTAAACAAACTGCAGTACATCCATACAGAGAATGACCACTCAGCAATAAAAAGGAACTACCAGGGCTTCCCTGGTGGCGCAGTGGTTGAGAGTCCACCTGCCGATGCAGGGTACACAGGTTCGGGCCCCGGTCCAGGAATATCCCACATGTCGCGGAGCGGCTGGGCCCTTGAGCCACGGCCGCTGAGCCTGCGCGTCCGGAGCCTCTGCTCCGCAACGGGAGAGGCCACAACAGTGAGAGGCCCGCGTACCGCAGAAAAGAAAAAAAAAAAAAAGGAACTACTGATACACACAACACGGATGAATCTCAAAATGTTTCCATTATGCTAAGCGAAAGAAGCCAGCCATATAAGACTATAAACTATATCATTCCATTTTTTTTGGTCTAGAAAAGGCAAAACTTAATACATCAGTGGATATGGGGATGGGGGGATTAAGTGCAGAAGGAGGGCATGAGAAACTCTGTGGGGTGATGGAAACGTCCTGTACGATGTCTGTGGGCAGTCACACAACTGTATGCATCTGTCAACTTTCACCAAATTATAAGCTTAAAAATGTACCGTATGTCAATTTCACCTACGTAAAGCTGACAAAAATCTATTCTTGCAAAAAGTCGGAGGCATTTTTCAAAATGTTCCACTGGTATTTTTAAGTAAAAGGAGAAAGATGCTTTCTCTGAGAATTGGATGAAGCAATGGAGTTTATCCATCAACTGTATTTCTCTTTTCATTTCATACATTCCATATGTCAGGGAGAAAGAGAAACAAAGGAAGACATAAATATTTATTGCTAATAATGAAGAACAAACGACTGCCCTGTTTGGTACCCGAAACACCTGGAGGAGGTTTGACCGGATTGGGGAGGGGGTGCCCTAAGGGTAACAAATCTGGCTGGCCAGCACCCTGGGAAGGAAACACCTGTCCCACGTGCAAAATCGCAGCAACCTGCCCTCCCTGCTCCTGCAGACCGCCCCCATCAGTCTCAGTTCAGTTCACACTGCCTCATTTCCTCCCTCTGTCCCCTTCTCTCCACTCCCACTATGTCTCTGCTGTCCTTTCTTGGACCCTCATAGCCCAAGAGCCTGAACGGCTGCACAAAGATGACTATAAAATGACACCGTGGGGGTTTTTTTTCTGATTAAAAATTAATAAACGGTCTTTGTTGTTTCCTTCATATTCTACAAAGGAAACAAAAATCACCAGTAGTACTACTACCTAGAGAGAACTGTTAACATTCTGGTGTTTAATCTTTCCTACCTGTTACATATAATGCAATACGGCTTTAACATGCACTCAACACACACAAACTGATCAATCAGGCACCCCAAATTGACAGGTAACCACGGGAAGTCCAAAAGCAACAAAATATATAATTCTTGCCTTCAAAGAGGCTTATAAACTAAGAGGAAAAAACTACAAACTTCAGGAAAATGAATTTGTGTCCATTTTTGTGGGCAAAACTCAGTTTCAAAATCACGGAAATAAAAGTGTAGTCTTGAGTGGATTTAGAGAAAAGATCTTCAGAGGGTATTTGTCACCAAAACTGGAGTGATACCATACTTATTTTCCTTTTTTTACACTTACTATAGTATGCCCACTTCTCCGTGTATTAAACAATTTTTCAAAACCACTGGAACTAGTCTTCCTGCCTCTGGTCTCATCCACCTCCAAACTACCTTTACACAAGATTCTTTCATCCATCCATCCATCCAGCTAACAAAAACACCAGGCACTATTCTCACTTCAAAGCAGTGAACAAAACATAACTCACTTCCTGCCTCAAAAAACTTGAAAAACTTCCCAATGCCAGATTCTCAGGCCCCAGGCGCAGAGACTTAGATTTGGGTCTGGAAAAGAGGCCAGGGATCTGCATTTTTCCTGAGGCAATGGCCTGTAGGCAATGCTTTGAGAAATGCTGGCCTCAAGTATCAGCTCCAAGCTAATGAGGCTGGCAGTGATGCTCTCCCGTGAGCTCACCGCAGCCTGCCCTCGGACATTTCTCACCACCTCCCACCTTCGTGTGCTCCGTGCTCCACACAAACCCAACTGCTTTCTTTATCTGTCTTGTGCACAATTTTCACTACCTGGAAATGCCCTTCACCCTAGGCATTTCTTATCCAGAAGCTCTTCAGAGTTCCAGTGCCCTCTTACTCTCAAACTCCTGCTTTGCCTACCCAGCCAGGAATAAAATTGAATGCCTACAGCATCATACCTATACTTCTTACGACACATGTACCTTCTCACTGGTATGAGATGTTCCCTACTATAGGGAAACTCCTGAGAACAGCATCCAAATCCCAGTTACCTCTGCCTCCCGGGTGCCTGGCCATTCTTGGCCCACAACAAGCACTCAAATTAGAGTTAGGGAATTGAAGGGAGACACCCAACATTGATCAAACACCCTATTCCTATGTTATTATTCCCTTTCCTCCCTATCTGACTCCTTCTCTTAGCTTTTTCCTTTGGTAATGTCATTTTAAACTTAACAGCGATTACCTCCGGGGATGAGGGAACATTCTACATGGCATGCCATTAACATTTGGATTTTTACACAAAGAACATTAGTTTTGACAGCAGAAGAAAAAAAAAGGAAAAATTCTTTTAACTTCAAAATGACTGAGGCAGTGCTGGCAATGGGACCTGGTGGGAAAGTGCTGTCCTTTTACTCCCAACGGTCTCTTCCTACTTCTCACACTGACCATTCTATGGGGAACAGAACCTCCATAAAAGAAACTGTCTTCTCAGTTGCCTAAGGAAGCAATCAAATATTGCCTTGTCCACCAAGTCCCATACACATACCAACACTGCACCCTGGAAATCATCAGCACTGTTATTTTAGGTCTTTTATGCCATTATGACAGATAAAGAGAGCACGACTGTCTTTAGTGAGGCAACAGTGCACAGTACACAGCTCCAACTGTCTTCCAATTAAATGCTGCATAAAACGTGCACCTAAGATAGTAAATGTTTATAAGGAAACCCCTCCATACACTGTAATATTAATCTCTCGTAATGAATTTTGAATACATTATTTAACATCTAAAAAACAGAAATACGTCAGAAGATTACTGCATACCTGTGGATTTTCCAAACGCTTTAAATATTCTTCAAATGACCCTTCTATAAACTGCAAAAAGAGAAAAAAGTCTATTACAAATACATTGAAGCAAAAGTTAATCTCTTCACTGTGAATTACTGAATTTTTACACAAACCTTGGATACATCAGTAATACTAAAATATATATATTATATATACACACACGCACAGATAAAATCTAATTATGAAAATACATACATCATTAAGAAAACATCATAAACACACAAAAGAATTTAAAGAAGGAAACACTGCCCGGAAACATTTCCTGGACAGGATCTGGATGGGCACAGGGACAGCTTCATGAGGAAGCGGTGGAGAGCAAGCACTGTGTTGGGAAGACAGGAGCCACCTGGCCAGCAGGAGCAAGGCCACTCGGTGGGGTGAGTGCAGTGAGAGAGGAACGCAACTGCACACCTATTCACAGAGGGCCTGGGGCCCAGGCGGGACTATCAGACTTAGGGAGAAGACAGTTCAAGGTCCCAGCAGGTGACACTGTGAACAGAGAAATTACATGATAAAAGCAGCACTTAAAGACAAACCTGGTAATGGCCAATGCTTAGAAGATAATTAAAGACAGATGCACTAGCTAAGAAATATTAGTTTACTAATAGATATGAATATTCATTCTCTCTTAGGTCAGTTATACTAAAAACAAGGACGAGAACTAATAATGCTAAAGATCTTTTGAAGAATCAACAAGATTTTTCTAATATGGCCTGCTTCATTGTTACTTTAACATATAAAAAAACTGAGTTTATTCAAGCTATGTAATAATGTTTTTTGCTTTTCTCACAGCAATTCCACTAATTTAACTGAAAGAGCTAAAAAGACATTTATCTGAAACACCAAATTCAATTTTATTTAAATTAGTCTCAGTTAATTTAACAAAGTGATACACTTAAAACCATTAAAATATACTCCCCGGTCTATAAAAATCTTTTAAATGCCCATGGATTTTTTTTTTTTAATAATATCCCACTGTGTGAATGGACCACATTTTATTTTTCCATTCCTCAGCCCCCACCATCTTTTTTTTTTTATGTATATATATATATATTTTTTTTGGGGGGGGGCTGTGTTGGGTCTTCGTTTCTGTGCGAGCGGGGGCCACTCTTCATCGCTGTGCACGGGCCTCTCACTATCGCAGCCTCTCTTGTTGCAGAGCACAGGCTCCAGACGCGCAGGCTCAGTAGTTGTGGCTCACGGGCCCAGTTGCTCCGCGGCATGTGGGATCTTCCCAGACCAGGGCTCGAACCCGTGTCCCCTGCATTGGCAGGCAGATGCTCAACCACTGCGCCACTAGGGAAGCCCCCCATGGATTTTTTTTAAGACGGAGATTAATTCCTTTATAGATTGTATACTGTCAAATTTCCAAAAAGTATCCTAAGGTTCAACACAGACTTGTAATAAAATAGCCACATATTTCAAATATCCCACCAATCAGAGGCTACTGTTCTGTATTAGTTGATTATCTATAGACTTAAAAAAAATAAAACAACCCCACAGAACCATTTAAAGTTGCAAAAGACCTAAGCCATGTTCTGACACAAGCCTGCATCCAATCTGAGATCCTCCTTTCTAATCAGAAAGTATTCATCTAGGCCCCAACTAACCATGGTCAGTAAAAAGGCACACCCTTCTTCCCATGAGAGTCTTTTCCAATTCTGGCCAATAGAAACTGTTAGAAGTATTCATTATAAGGAGAGCAAAACTTTCCCCCTTGGAACTTTCAACCTCGGATGGTAGAGTTAAATAAATATATGCAAAGCACTTAAAACAACGCCTGCTGGCTGACAGTAAACGCTCAACCAATGTTAACAATTTCCACTGTTGTCAACAGCAGCCAATAACAGTAATAACTAATTCACCTGTAATTTCTTCAAATACTCAAGGACCACTCCACTCCCCTGCCCTCCTCTCTGCTATAATACTCTCTTATCTAGCCTCCACACTACCAGCTTTTTATTAAGAAAACAAGTTTTCAAATCTCCTGATCAAGCAGGTACCTCTCCTTCCTGGAATATATTACTGTCCATCTTATAACATGGCACCCAGAAAAATGCCACCAGTAATAAAATTTTGCTTGAAAATAGGAACTCTAACCCAAGAACACATCTAAACATTATTTACCTATTAAGTCTTGGAACTGAGTTATATGCAAAGTGTCAAATGTTCTTCTGGCAGTCAACGGGGGGAAAATACCGCTGAAAGTTGTCAGATGATAATTCTAGTCATAAAACCAATAACTAGTCAATCCTATAAGGCTTTCAATGTAAAATGAAAACAGGTCACTGTGGCATTATTTCACAGCCTACTACACACTACTGAGAAAATTACAGTAAGTTGATATTCTGTTAACTACTAATTAACTATACTACATTCTATTAACTACTCATCATTATTCACATAATTACAATGTTTTGATAGGTAGTTCACAATGATGAACCCTGAAAATTAAAAATGTATAAATGCCTCCTGATAAAATCAAAGGCTCAACTCTAGCTGTGCTCAGCATATGTCTTATACCCTCAGTGTGCAATTTTTACAATTCACATGGGGTCGCCCATCACGGAAAACTGTTAACCACAAGACCTTACTCCCTGATCACATCCGACAAAGCTCACTCCTAATACACAAGGGTCCTGCCTAAGTCATCCTTCCAGCCTCCACAGCTCAGTGACCCATCTGTCACAGAAGCTTTCTAAATGTCTGAATAAATGAATACCACAAAAGGGCCTTAAAAAAAAAATCACAGCTGTAACTGGATTTGAATTCCAAAAAGCAGTTTTTTAAAAAATTTTTATTTATTTTAGGCTGCATTGGGTCTTCGTTGCTGCATGCGGGCTTTCTCTAGTTGTAGTGAGCGGGGGCTACTCTTCGTTGCGGTTTGCGGGCTTCTCATCGCAGTGGCTTTTCTTGTTGCGGAGCACGGGCTCTAGGGACGCGGGCTTCAGTAGTTGTGGCGCACGGGCTTAGTTGCTCCACGGCATGTGGGATCTTCCCGGACCAGGGCTCGAACCCGTGTCCCCTGCCTTGGCAGGCGGATTCTTAACTACTGTGTCACCAGGGAAGCCCAGCAGTTCTTTTTTAAAAGGGTTATTTTCAAAACCTGCATTAAGATCCCCCGTGAAATTCCCACTAGACCATTCTAAAGGCTAAAATGTAAATATAAGTCAACACACCATTACATGTTTAAAATTACAAATTACCGCTTCAAATTTCTCTCGGTTCTCTCGAAGATAATGAATACAGGCCATTCTGACTTCAACATGGCGAGACTGAGAGTGCAGCACCTGCAGAGGAAAGAGCAGCACACCGTCAAGCGCTTTGTTAGAAGATTCAAGCTACGACCTAGTGCCTTCTTTCACACCCAACATAACCTCACAACCAGGAGACATCAGTCTCCCTTTCCCTTTCTATCATTTCTAGCTCTTTATTCGTTCCCACCTCTTCCACTAACCAGAGAGATGACACGACACATACAAACAGCAGTACTTAAGCCAGATGTCACTCTATGAAGAGCTTATTACCATTTCTCCTTTAAGTCACTGAAATTACTCCTTTGGGGAAATCTTTGCAAACTTCAGACACTTTCCTCTCCTGGCCAGCCCTCTACTATAACTTTGCTCTTCACAAAGCAAGGCTAACAGAATTCCTGCAATGCAGGGCTTAGCCTCATCCTATGCTTGTTGCAAAAGAGAACAAACAGGAAACTTCAACAAAAATCGTCTTTGAGGCTTTATGCCCATAAGAGATAAATTTCTTCTTCCCGGTAATTTTGAACTATTTGCCTTATGTATAAATTTAAGTCCACCGTGGTTTCAGAAAACTTAAGGCACTCATTCTTAAATCCTTTAGCTGTCAGGCTTACATGATTCTTGAAACAACATCCAGGGAGCAACACACAGGATGCAAATGTGCCCCGGTGTGCTGTCACCCCAACAGCCTTGAAACTTGCTCTTTTGCCCCAAATCTTAAAGCACCACCTGAAATAAGTCATACTATAAAGATGATCCAAATCCTCCCACTTTGTAGCCTCTGTTTTCTTCTGTTAAACAACTAGTTCAACAAAAGAATAACTTACTGGCATTTTGTCTCTTACTAAAAGTCTAAAGCTTTGGTTTGAAACCCTTTGGCTTAACTACCATGCTAAAAAGAGATTTTTTTTTTTTTCTATAAGTAGGTGTCTCAAACAAAGGTATTCCTGGTACTCTACAAGGTCAAGGTAGGAGAAAAAAAGCTAACATATAAAATAATCACATCTCAAACTACTCTCAAGGCCTCTTGAGAATTTCTATTATTATAAAGTAACTTTAAGAGTTATAGTTCCAATTGAGTGATTCTCCCTTATGTTCAGGGTGAGCAGAGAATTCAGGAGAAGGGAAGCTCCAGCTGCACATTCTACAGGTCACTGTGGGCAACAGCCAGGGCTCATTTATACCCACAGAACCAAAGGCACAACTGTTTAGACAGCTAGCAGGTCCCTGCACACTGAGACACACTGAAGATGCACTAGCTGAGGTGAGCAATGAACTTGTCTTCAGCATACTAGCTGGTTTTCCAGCTTAACAGAGTATGCCGATATTGTTGTCTTGGGTACTACAAAAAAGCATCCTCACATATTCTAAGCTTCCAGCACTGGAAGGACTACCCAAATAGTAGTAGATTTGAGTAGTAGAAAAAATAACCACCACACAATGTTTTTGCCAATTCAACAAATGACAATTTAGCAACACTTCCTTCACAGAAGCTATGCTAGACACTATTATGAATCAACGTATTAGTCTGAGTAAACCACAGTGTCATCCGATCAAGCTTTCCTGCCATTAGTAAAGTGGAGCTAGTCTTAAAGCCATTTACCTAGCAACAGGTGGCAGACATAAGTGAATAAAGCTTATTTTCCACCAAAAACAATGACAGGCATATCTCTTGTTTTTTCTCCTCTTTTAACAAAGATTTTATTAGCACATGAAATCTGAACCTGTTACTCAGAAGCAAAACTCTCAGCAACTTCTGATCAAGTGCGGGGTGCCGGGGCTTTACAAAGCCAAGCACTGTTAAGAGAAGCAAGGTTAAATGACAACTGTTTAAAAAGCGTAATACTGTGCGAGTTCAAGGACACTCAGGAAGAATTCAAATGGTATGACAAATATCTTTGCAAATCATTGTATACATGAAAATAAGCTAGAAATAGGAGGCTTTCCAATCTTTACTCAGGGCAGACGGTGATAAACACTGAGAAAGGCCGAGACGCACTGCTTCTCCAAGTCCTCTAAGAGCGCCCTATTTTTAGCTCTAGGGCCACAGAGCTGATTCAGGTCAGGCCTCCTGTAGGCCCACGTCCAGAACTGTAAAAAGGGAAGAGCCTATCTAAATCAGGTAATTTGGAGGGAAAGACTCCTGCTAATTCAAGTCTCTCCCTCTCCATGCCCCCCGCCAAAGACCGCCACTTAGATTACTTACTGTGACTCCTTGTTAGAAATTATAATTATTTTGATATTATTGGAAAAATCGTTGGCAAAAAAGTAAATCCTCTGTACACATTTTTAAAGGGCAGCCTGAGGCTGCTGTCTGTTACTGTCCTCTGCCTCCCCCTGCAACGCACACACTGCCTTTGGCCATGAAGGCTATTACCTTTGGTCCTTGTCTACTGAAGAACTGAGCTGCCCCCAAGAGTCACAGTATTAAGCTTTCTAAAAGCTCAGTATATTAAAAGTCAGAATCACCTAATTGCAAGGGATAGCCCTTTATGCCTAACTTAAATCCCATCACAATAAGATACAATAAAAATGTGTTAGCTGATGTTAGCAATGAGTTCTTAGTGTAACCAGCTAGCTCTTGTTCCTTTCTACTTAAAAATAGAGATTCTGTATAATCAAGTTTGCCAATTATCTACAGCATGTAGTACTGAAACCAGACACACCTTTCTGCTTCAGCATAAACTAGGATGTAGATAATCCAACTCCAAATAAGCACCATACTTCCCTTATTTCTATTTGTTTCCCCCTCCTTCCTTACCAAATTCTTGCTAGAGCTAACAATATGTATCAATAGGGACTGAATTCACTTCCACCTCTTCCTTCTGCTTCTGGAGGTGCTAGGGAGTCCAGGGAGGCTGAGGCAGAGGAAGCAGGACAGATGGAGATCCAGGAAACTCACGAATGGGACAGACTGTTTACCTTCTGATAGTAAAGACTGGGATGTGTTTGTGTGAACATATCCCAAAGCAACATTAGCACATCCTAAAATTCTAAAAATAAGAGACATCTATTGAACTAAAAAAGAGCTCGATTTGGGAAGCTTTGAGAAGAATGTTTGAATGACAATGCCTGCAACAAAATGCAAAGGTTTGGACCTTTGCTAAATCCATTTCTTGTTTAAAAAAAAAAAATGATGTTATGCTACTAATGTGAAAACGAGGGCCTTGGAAAATAAATGGCTGGCCTTTGGATATTGAAAAAAATAAGAATAGACTGGTCTACAGATGGTAAGTAAAACATTTACTCACAAATAGAAATTGTGAAAGCTACTTAGCATTCAAAAAAGGTGAGAGAAAGAGAAACAGAAAAACTCCAAAGGTGGGGAGGAGACGGGAGGGGTGGACCTTAGGCCAAAGGAAAGCAAACTGTGAACGGTAGGAAATACACACCAGGGCAGTAATGTGAAACTTTTGTCCAACTATTTCAACAGCTATTTTTCAATACAGGATGGGTTTTGCTGACTGCATACCTACCAACTACAGTATTATATAACAGGGAATAAGCTCTCTTACAAAAAAAAAGAAAAAAAATCAGAAACATCTTCCCAAGAACTGTGTTAGGAAGTGATTTTGACCATTAAGGAGGAAAAATTCGGCCAAGGGCCTAAAGAACTCCAGATATACCCTTCCTTCCTACTACCAACTCCAAAACAGACTTTATTTTTAAGTCAATTATTTTTAGTACACCTACACGGCCTTGCAGAGCATTAAAAAAAAGAGTGGAATCTGCTCAAAGACAATTCTTTGCAAACATTCTACCTTTTCCAAAGTCTGGCTTTCCCAAACTGTACATTTTCCGCCTTCTGATTCAAGCTGACATCGGCGGGCTTGACTACTCCCCGTTCCAAAGTCCAGCAACAGGAAAAAAAAAATCATGTTCCGCGAGTTAAGTCTGGTGCACCACCTCCTCTAGGAAACATTCGGTTTACTGGTGGGAACTCTGCGCTTATAAAACCAAGAGGAGGGGAAAAGAACATTTCGCCCTGTCGCCAGCCATCAAGCAAGGGTACAAGGCTCTCCGCAGGCCTCACGGGCTGGCCTCAACTCATTACCTCTTCGCCAGCAGGGACAACACCCAGATAATTTACAGGTCTTTAAGTTTCGGTTTAGAGCTTCCAGACCCGGAGCAGCGTCCGGTTCCGGCGCGACAATGGGCCGCTGTGAGGACGCCGGGGCCACGCGCAGCCCGGGAGGTAGGCGGCCCGGCCCGCCCGCCGCTTCCCACCCGATCCCGCAGCCTCCCCGTGCCGGTCCCCGCCCCATTACCTGCTCCGCCACGGCCCGGAACAGGCACGACCCGTCCTTGGCGACCAGTTTCCGATACAAGCCCAGTTTCCGCAGATAGGCGTCCATGGGCGTCGCGTCTTCCCGGGGCGCCGCACCGCCCTGGTCGCCGCCGTCTGGGGCGCCGACGGCCGCCTCCATGTTGCCGGTCGCGCTGCAGGCCCGGCGCTGCGCGGGCTAGCCCCACATGGCCGCGCCGCCGGCTCCTCGACGCCCCGGCCTGGGGCGGGCGGCGGCTCGGGCTCGGGCTGGGCACGCGGCGGCGGCTGCAGGCGGCGGCCCGAGGCAGCGGTCAGCGTGCATAGGGGAGCCCTGCCTAATGCATGGCCAGGCGCACGCGGCCACCTCCCGAGGGCCCACGCGCCCACGGGCAACGGGGGAGAAATTCACGAAAACCCAAGAGCGAGGAGTCACTTCCCGGCGGCCTCGCCGCCCGGCTCAGCAACTGCGCCCGGGGGTCGCCGCCCCCACAAGTTTCCTTGTCCCGACCCGGCTGAGGAGAGGAAAGCCCCGCACCCGAGCGCGCGCGGAGCCGGCTCAGGTGAAGCGAGGCCTGCAGCCCCAACACCGGCAGCCGAGGAAGCCGAAAGAGAAAGACGCGGCCTCTCGTCTCCCCACCTCACAGGAGGGCGCCGGAGGGGCGGGGAGCGGGCGGGGGCGCCCAGCGGAGGGCAGCACGCTCGCAGCCCAGATTTTGTTTTCGCTTTCGGCCAGACAGCGGAGAGGACGGCGGGAGGTGTAGTTTGGCCAGCGGCAGGAAGTCGGCTTGCGGCGGGCGGGGACGCGCGGCCGGCCTACCCGGGGGAGGCGCCCGGGAGGCACGGGGACTACAAGTCCCTACAGCGCGGGCGCCGCCGCAGCCGCCCGGAGCCGGCTTCGAGCTTTCCGGGCACAGCGTCCGCGAGCAGGCCGAGGGTCTCAGCTGGCCGACGCGCAGCAACCTGCGCGCGCCGCCCCGCCCGGCCGTCCGCCCACTGCGCCGCGGGGCCGCGGGAAGTGCGCGTGCCCTGCGTGCGTGGAGTCGCCAGGGACACTGAGGCTGCTGGGTCGGCCCTTTGTGTATTTCCAAACAGAGGGCGCACCTGTCTGCTCCCCTCCCCGGCCTCTTCTCCTGGCGTTTCCATGGAGGTGGCTTTAACGGCTTAAACAGAAAATAGAGCTAATTGGCGAAGGCTCCTGGAACTGGCACCGTGCGGGGCGACACAGGCTGTCCATAAATCAACCGTGGCCTGCTGATTCCTATTAGAGATTAGATGTACAAGCTCGTGCACTATAGCAAGATGATGCCTTTGCCACAGACATTTTGGTTCACCGTGCCACTGTAGCTGCCCACCGCGGCACAAAGAGATGGTCGCCGGTCGGAAAAACTTAGATATTTTTTCTTGAAAAATTCATCTCGTAATTGCTTGATAACGTGCTGGACTTGTCCTGGGTTCCAGCAGTGCTTGCTGGAGGATTCCCGTTCAACTTCCCACCCTACGAAGTTGAATGACAATATATGCTTTAGAACCTAGAATTTATCCAGCATGTTTTTGTGACACCAGAATTTTATTTTTACTAAAGTACAACAGCATCTGGTGTCCTAATCATTTAAAGACATGGTTAACCATAAAATCTACTCCAGCCTTGAGGCCATGGTGCGCCAGGATGGGGCTGGGGGGACTGGAGAGTTTCTGTAGGTTTAGACATGTGGTCAGACAGGCTCTGGAATGGGGGCAAGGCAGGCCAGAAGGTGAGAGCCCAGTGCAAATTACCGAAAGTTCTATTTTAGAAATTTGTTTTTGGTACTTGGTGCAAACAATGACTCCCATATTCACTTTCCTTTGAACTTCTAAATTTGATTTCTTAAGGTTTAAAGATTCAATATCCAATTTTTTGTATTAGAGAATTAGAGAAAAAAGTATTCTAACCTAAATGAATTTTCTTGTCCCATTATTAAATTTTGTACATTTTGTAGAGAAATAAACGCTTCAGAATCACTTTTAGAAAAATCTAGTTTCAAGTCAAACCTGTTGCTTTTCTTTCTTTAAAAATATATACATTGCATATACTTCTCATTCCACTCAAAAAGAATTATGCAGTATTGCTACTACCTACAACATGGCTTGCTTTTTTTTTTTTTAAATATGGCTTGCCTTATAAACCCACAGAGGAATTGAAAGTAAAGTAATATCTAAACTATAGAGCTTAAATATTGAATTCTTAAAATGAGTAGATTCTATAGTATTAATAAGCAACAGACTTTCTGATATGCCAAAAGAAAGCTATGCCTTTCCTAATATTTATGTTACTATTCCTTCAATAAGAATTCTGAAGCTTATCTCATATTCAATATGTATTTATGGGAAATCTGTGTCTAGCATGCTAAGATTGCACTGCTAATTATCTTGAGGATATATTAGAAACATATTGACAGGGGCTTCACGTTTGAAAATTTATCAAACCTTACTTTGTAATTGAAATGTTCATGATTACATTTGCTCTAATTTTTTTAGAAGTCATTCAAAAAGCTTTGCTCATTTTTTATATGCACAATAATTTCATTTTGAGTGGCTAACAGTGTTTCAAGCATATTTTCCATTTTAAGCCTTATCCATATTTTAATCTTATTTAAATGTGCTTACATACATATATTTTTAATAACGTATGTAACATCACCATTTTCTAAAGCCCCCAAATTCCTTTGAAATACTTTGAAAAGGAAACCAAATACATCATTAACACTACAATGTCTCTATTTTCCATTGCAAAAATGTAATTCACTGATAATAGTATAATCAAATGGATATGATCATTTAAGTATTATGGTTGGGGCTTCCCTGGTGGCACAGTGGTTGAGAGTCCACCTGCCAATGCAGGGGACATGGGTTCGAGCCCTGGTCCGGGAAGATCCCACATGCTACTGAGCAACTAAGCCCATGCACCACAACTACTGAGCCTGCATGCCACAACTACTGAGCCCACGTGCCACAACTACTGTAACCTGCGCACGTAGAGCCCGTGCTCCACAACAAGAGAAGCCACTGCAATGAGAAGTCCAAGCACGGCAACGGAGAGTAGCCCCCGCTCCCCGTAACTAGAGAAAGCCCGCGCAGCAACGAAGACCCAAGGCGGCCAAAAATAAATAATTAATTTTTTTAAAAAAAGTATTCTGGCTGGCCCTAAAGTTGACTTTTGATATTTTTTAAAATGAATTATTAAATACTAAGAAAACAGAGGCCTTTATCAGAATTCATCGCAATTCTTTGTTATCTTGTAAAAATGTGGTTTGTTATCAGAAGTATAAGAAGAATAACACATTTCCAGTCTTTTCTACACATGAGGGCTTGGCAAAATTACTTATTATCCTCACTCTTACTGAATGAGCGCAGAACAGCCTCACTCTAAACTGGCTGCTTTGGGTTCCAAAATTAGAAGTAAAACACCTGTTGTATCTGACCCTGGGCCTGTTTAAGGAAATCCTTTAGGTATTTTGAGACCTGATCCAAGACAGACCCTCTGTATGCCAAATCCCCAAATATAGCTCACTGTTTAGGCAATGTTAAAGGATCCTATGACTTTAAACTGGACCAATACTTACAGAAATTCACTTGCTTTCAAATTCACTTGTTGACATTAACCTCTGAAACTTTTCAAGAAGCCACATCTGATTGACGATGTTCCCTCTGAGGAAGCCATTTCTGATTAGCAAAAGTGAAGACATTTTAATCAAATATAACCTGAAGGATTCAACGCTCCTTAGAACCTAACGGAATTAAAGTCATCTTATGCAAATGTGTCGACTGTTTTTCTTGTACACAGTTAAATACCTCAAGTCTGTTTGTTTGTTCTGACACACTTTGGAGATAATTGTATCCGGTGGAATATTTTTGTTCTAAAAAATGGTAGATTTTCTGCAGATTTTTTTCCAATAACAGGTTAGGTGTTATGGTAGCCAGCCTCAAAGATGGCCCCCAATGACCCCTGCCTCCTGGTATTCACACTCCTGTATAATTGCCTCCACCTTATAGCAAGATTGGTCTGCTTGATCAATAGAATAGAGCAAAAATGATGGTACATCATGGCTGAAATTAGGTAATAAGAGACCCTTTTGGCATTTTGGTGTTCTCTTACACTCCCTGTCTTGTGGGGGACTCTGGTGGAAGCTGGTTGCTATGGGTCCTGGACAAACTTACAGAGAAGTTCTCTTGGTGGGGAACTGGAGCCTCAGTCAACTGCCATGTGAGTCACTTTTGAAGTGAGTCCTCCAACCCAGTCAAGCTTTCAGACGACTGCAACCTCATGAGAAACCCTCAGCTGGAACCATCCAGCCAAAGTCTGAGATTCTTTTTCTTCCCCCTGACCGGGGATTGAACCCAGGCCCCGCCAGTGAACGCATGGAATCCTAACCACTGGACCACCAGGGAATTCCCCAGGTCTGAGATTCTTAATTCTGAGATTCTGAGATTCTTGACCTCAGAAACTATGTGAGATAACAAATGTTTGTTGTGTTAAGCTCCTAAATTTTGGAATAATTGGTTATACAGCAATTAATAAGTATTACAGATATAACACTCCATTGTTTCTCTTTACTAGGTAGACATAGAACGTATGTCAATAATTCATTAAAATAACCACTAATTTAATATCCTTAATGGTTTTACTATTTTTCTAAGTTGACAGTAAGTGGAATTTCTTTTTTAAATTTATAAAATCCTTTACAAAAGTAGAAAAACCTAGGGGCTTCCCTGGTGGCACAGTGGTTGAGAGTACCCCTGCCAATGCAGGAGACACAGGTTCGTGCCCCGGTCCGGGAAGATCCCACATGCCACGGAGCAGCTGGGCCCGTGAGCCATAGCCGCTGAGCCTGCGCGTCCGGAGCCTGTGCTCCGCACGGGAGAGGCCACAACAGTGAGCGGCCCACGTACTGCAAAAAAAAAAAGAAAAACCTAAAATGTCTGGGCTTCATTGTCCCATAGCATTTTGGTTTGTTTTCTATAAAAATTAAAGTAATTAAATCCTACAAGAAACCTATTTTATGAAGAAAGACCTATTTCTTTCAGATCCTATGTGCTGGAGACTGCTAACTGTCCTCCACTTTGCATTTCATTTCTCCTGAATATTAGCTGGATGGCCATGCACACATTTCCCAGCCTACCTTTGAACTAAATGTGACCATGTGACTATTGTAGGCCAATGAGATGTGAGCAGAATTGATGAGTTTGGGACTTCCCTGGTGGTGCAGTGATTAAGAATCTGCCTGCCAATGCAGGGGACACAGGTTTGATCCCTGGTCTGGGAAGATCCCATGTGCCGTGGAGCAACTAAGCCCGTGCGCCGCAACTACTGAGCCTGTGCTCTATAGCCTGTGAGCCAGAACTACTGAGCCTGCGTGCCACAACTACTGAAGCCTGCGTGCCTAGACTAGAGCGCGTGCTCCACGACAAGAGAAGCCCCCACAATGAGAAGCCCATGCACCGCAGCAATGAATAATAGCCCCCGCTCGCAGCAACTAGAGAAAGCCCGCGCACAGCAACAAAGACCCAAAGCAGCCCAAAATGAATGAATTAATTAATTTTAAAAAATAAAAATTTTTTTAAAAATTGATGAGTTTAACTTCCAGGTCATCTCCTTAAAGACGAAGGCTCCTGCCCTCAATAGTCTTTCCTGCTTCCTTTGGGTTCATTTGAAAACATGGTTGAAACAAAGCCAGCATTGATTACAAAGACAACACCCTAAGAGAACAGAGCAAGTAGATGAAGGAAACAGGGCCCCTGAATGCTTCAAGGCAATGAAGGTTTGGATTATTTTGTGAGAGAAAAATAAACGTATTTAACCAACCATTTTTTGTTGTTGTTCTTGTTACAGTTACTTAATCTATGTATTCTAGCATATTCTTCTTTCAATATTAAATAGGTAGTGGTATTTGGGGCCAAATGGAATTTATGTACAAGAGTTACTTCCTTAGTTGCACAGAACATTTTTTTTTTTCTGGAAAGTTCAGAAAAGAATTTTTTTCCTGAAAATTTGGGAATCCCAAATGTTGAAGGACTTCCATAAAGGTTTTCTGATGTTATTTCAGCCAATGACTTTCTTCATCACCAATCTGCATTCTCCTTCAGCTGCTACGTTGGCACTGTTGGCTGCCTCCTCATTTTGAAACTCTCCTGGGCTTCAGGGGATGAACTAAGTAAGTGGAATCAAACTATAGTTTAGTTTCTCTTAGCAGCTGTCACTTCCTTGTGAGGTCAGCACATTGCCATGCCCAAACTTGAAAGACTAAAATTCTCACAGTAGACTAAGGCCCTTATACAAACAGCTAGTGAGAGTCCACCATCTCTGCAAATAAACCCCACATATTTCCAGCCTTTTACCCCTCTTTCCACTACCATCTCTCGATTCCCACCCTGAGAAAACTCACAAAGTTGCCTTACAAGGAATTGACTTTAGTTCCCCAGTGTGGGTTGTAAACTCTTTGTAGGTTTATAGAATTTAAGATTATCTTGTATTTCCCAAGTGACTAAGAATGTATTTGCTTTTGGGTATTCAGATTAGCAATTCAATAAATATTCATTTAATATTTTCATGTATTTCCAATAAATCTCTCAATGAGAAAAACATTTACAATGAAGATGTATAATTATGGAACCTGTAGTTGTGGCATAAGTATTTGGCCAAGACTGTGTGTCAGGTTATACATCATATTTTACTTTATAAACAAAGAATTGAAGATAATGTAAATGTTCAACAGTAGCAAATTGATTAACTACATTTTAATATGCACAAACAGGGGACTTCCCTGGTGGCGCAGTGGTTAAGAATCCATTTGCTAATGCAGGGGACACAGGTTCAATCCCTGGTCCGGGAAGATCCCACATGCCACGGAGCAACTAAGCCTGTGCATCACAACTACTGAGCCTGTGCTCTAGAGCCCACGAGCCACAACTACCGAGCCTGTGCACCACAACTACTGAGCCCACGTGCCACAACTACTGAAGCCCACGCACCTAGAGCCCATGCTCCGCAACAAGAGATGCCACCGAAATGAGAAGCCCGCGCACCACAACGAAGAGTAGCTCCCGCTCACCGCAACTAGAGAAAGCCCGCGGGCAGCAACAAAGACCCAACGCAGCCAAAAAAAAGCACAATTAGAATACTACTGATCCTTTTCATGATGTGTGTGTGTATGTGTCTGTGTGTACGTTGATCACAATCACCCAGATAACTTCTGAAAACTACAGATCACTGGTATTGAAGGGAGAGGATGGGGATAAATGAATCAAAGATTGGGCCATGAGATAATTATTGTTGACATTAGGTGAGGTATATATGGGTGCTCATTATACTATTCCTTCCACTTTGCACATGTTTGAAATGCTCTATAATAAAAAAGGTTAGTTTTCTGAATCCCACTCCAGTTTTCATGAATCAGAATAACAAGGGATAGGGCAGAGAAATCTGTGTTTTTTTTGTTGGGTTTTTTTGGGGGTTTTTTTGCGGTACGCGGGCCTCTCACTGTTGTGGCCTCTTCCGTTGCGGAGCATAGGCTCCGGACGCGCAGGCTCAGCGGCCATGGCTCACGGGCCCAGCCGCTCCGCGGCATGGGGGATCTTTCCGGACCGGGGCACGAACCCGTGTCCCCTGCATCGGCAGGCGGACTCCCAACCACTGCGCCACCAGGGAAGCCCAAGGAATCTGTGTTTTATGAGTCTCCCCAGGGGATTCTGAAGATCAGCCAGCATACCTGGGAACATCCGAAAATTCGGATGGCAGCAGAGGGGCAGTGCATACCACCCAAGAAAAGGAAATTATAGATTTTTAAATTAATGTGAGAGGAGGAAATAGACAGTTGACTTGTATTCCAAGTCCATAATCCCTGTTCTAGATCATCACAAAAAATTCTTAAAGATTGCAGTCTTTACATTGTACTCATGGTTTTATATATATAAGCATACCGTGGAGATATTGTGGGTTCAGTTCCAGACCATTGCCATAAAGCAAGTCACATGAATTTTTTGGTTTCCCACTGTATATAAAAGTTATGTTTATACTACACAGTAGTTTATCAAGTGTGCAATAGCATTATGTCTAAAAAAAAAAAAGTACGTACCTTATTTTAAAAATACTTTATTGCTAAAAACTGCTAACCATCATCTGAGCCTTCAGTCAGTTGTAATCTTTTGCTGGAGGGTCATGCCTCAAAAATATTTGAAATATTGTGAGAATTATGAAAATGTGTCACAGAGACATGAAGTGAGCAAATATTGTTGGAAAAATGACGCCAAAAAACTTGTTCAATGTTGGGTTGCCACAAATTTTTTTTAATAAATTTATTTATTTTTGGCTACTTTGGTTCTTTGTTGCTGTACGCGGCTTTCTCCAGTTGCGGAGAGCAGGGACTACTCTTTGTTGCGGTACGTGGGCTTCTCATTGTGGTGGCTTCTCTTGTTGTGGAGCACGGGCTCTAGGCGCACGGGCTCAGTAGTTGTGGCTCGCGGGCTTAGTTGCCCTGCGGCATGTGGATCTTCCCGGACCAGGGCTCGAACCCATGTCCCCTGCACTGGCAGGCGGATTCTTAACTACTGTGCCACCAGGGAAGCCCTGCCACAATTTTTTTTTTTTTAAAAAGGGATCTTCCCGGACCGGGGCACGAACCCGTGTCCACCTGCATCGGCAGGCGGACTCTCAACCACTGCACCACCAGGGAAGCCCCCCTGCCACAAATTTTTGATTTGTGAAAAATACAATATCTGTAAAGCGCAATAAAGGAAAGCACAATAAAATGAGGTATGCCTGTAATACCATTAGACAAAGACATATAAAGACAAAATTATATTGCTTAAGATGACTGCAATATAAAATACCAATACTTTAAAATTAAAGGAAGAACATATAATAAGGCATTGTTAATTAAAATACAAAAGTGTACCATCATAATTAAAACTAAGACGTGGAACATACTACTGTTCCATAGATATGGAACATAAAACTAACATAGATATGGAAGAGCACTATAAAAATTAAGTGAAATAATTTTAATAGCTTTACTGAGAATGTAAATGACACACAATAAAATGTACATATTTAAAGTGTACAATTCGATAAGTCTTGATGTATGTCTATATCTATGAAACCATCACCACAATCAAGATAATGAACCTATCCATTACCCCACTGTTTCCTATTCCCTTTTATTATATAATCTCTTTACCCCATCCCTCCCCAACCCTCAATTCTTCATGTAACTACTGCTGTTTTCTGTCACTGTATTAGTTTGCTAGGGCTGCTATAATAAAATACCACAGACTGGGTGGCTTAAACAACAGAAATTCATTTTATCACAATTCTGAAGGGTAGAAGTTCAAGATCAAGGTGTCCTCAAAATTGATTTCTTTGAGTAATCTCGCCTCAGCTTGTAGATGGACATCTTTTCCATGTGACTTCACATGGTTTTCTCTCTGTATCCATCTGAGTAGAAATGTCATCTTAAAAGGACGCCAGTTAGATTGGATTAGAGCTCACCCTCATGACCTCATTTTAAATTAATTACCCCCTTAAAACACTATTTTCAAAAACAGTTACATCCTGAGGTACTGAAGGATAGGATTCTAACAGATAATTTTGGGGGGATCCAATTCAGTCCATAACAGAAACTGGAGATCAGTTTGCATTTTCTAGTGTTTTATATGAATGGAACTCTTTCTAAATGAACTCTTTTTTGTTTGACTTTGTTCACTCAGCATATTTATCTTAGATTGATCCATTCATGTATCAATAGTTCATTTCTTTTCATTCCTGAGTGGCATTTCATTGGCTGGACACACACATTGTTTATCCATTCACCTGTTGATGGACATTTGGGTTATTTCCAAGTTGAAGCTATTAAAAATAAAGCTGCTGTGAACTCTTTATTTCTCTTGGGCAAATTACCTAATGGCTGGGTCATTTGAGAGGCGTGTGTATAACCTCATAAGAAACTGCCTGTGATATTGGGATTTATAATAAGAAATATATATATATAGTCTTTGTTCCTCTCAGTTCCTGGCACAGAGCTCCGAAACTCTTGGAATTTCCTAAATGAAGAGAGTGATAAAGGCCCCTTTGTTCATAGGCGGCTTTTTTGGAAAACCCCTCGGTAACCTAAGGATGGGCTGGTTGACTGGGGAACCAATTATGAATAAAGGGTTGGAACTTTTAGTCCTACCTCAGCTTCCTGAGAGGAGAGAGGGGCTGAAGGTTGAGCTCAATCACGGATGGCCAGTGATTTAATCAATCGTGCCTATGTAATGAAGCCTCCATAAAATCGCTGGACAAGATTTAGAGAGCTTCTGGATTGGTTAACACAGGGAGATTAGGGGAGAGTGGAGTGCTCAGAGAGGGTGGAAGCTCCATGCCCCTCTCCGCATACCTTGCCCTTTGTAAGACTTTGCCTGGGTTCTCGCTCTCTGTACCATGGCCTAAAACCTCTCTCCAGACATTAAGCTGGGGTAATAGACTCACAACATCTGTTTCCCATCTTTCAGTGATCGCTGTCCTTTGTTTTCTAACATCCATTGTCTTGAAAACCATTGTTTCATGTATTTTGCCTGCATTTTTGGTTATTTCAGGAGGGACGGTAAATAAACTCCCTGTTATTCCATCTTGAGTGGAATAACAGAAGTCTGAAATAATAATTTAAAAACAAATACAAAACAACATAATGAAAAAAAAAAACATGAGTGTTTTTATAGATTTTTTTTCAGTTAGGATCACAAAATAAGTCTAGATTGCCCTGATGTTGACGCGTCTGCAGCACCATCTTGACTCCTACTGGAGATTCTCTGATCCCAGTCATCTCTGTATCTTTATCTCTCATGTCTTGTTGAGATAGTCAATCTAACCTTTAGAAAATGCCCAGTGCCTTCTTCCCACCATGTGGCAATGGACAATCACAAACTGATATATACAAAGATCATTCTTCATAAACATTCTAATTTTGAGAAACTGTTTGTCTCATTACTTTTATATGCTGATCTAGGTTTGTTAACCTGCTTGTGTGAATATACTTTTATTTGAAGGTTTGTTCAGCAAATCTTTGCAGTGGCTAAATTTACAAGTTACAAAAATAGAGGGGTACTATCAAAGGAGAAAGAGTTTAAACAACAGCTGACAATAGAATTATACACGAAAAGTTTTTCTTAAAGTAAAGGAAGTACATATATGAAACACATACCAAAGATACATTTTCACTGAAAAAATAAAATGGAATCCACCAGAAAACTTTAAGAATTAATGAACAAGTTCAGCAAGGTTGTGGGATACAAGATCAATAAAAAAATTGTTTCTACACAATAGCAATGGACAATCTAAAAAGGACATTAAGAAAACAGCTCTATATACAATGGCATCACAAAGAGTAAAATCTCAGTAAGAAATTTACAAAAGCAGTTCAAGAACTTGGGCAAAACTGCATTGCTTGTTGAAAGACATTAAAGAAGACATAAATACATGGACAGACATTACATATTCATGGATCAGAAGACTTAATAATGTTAAGACGGCAATTCTACACAAATCTACAGATTGAACATAATCCCTATTTGTTTCTCCAAAAAATATACAAATGACCAACAAGCACATGAAAAAAATGCTCTTTATTAATTATGGTTATACAAATCAAAAGCACAATGAGATACCCCTGCACACCCACTAGGATGGTTACAGTCAAAAAAGACAGACAACAAATTTTGGTGAGGATGTGAAGAAATTGGGACCCTCACACATTGCTGAAAGGATTGTAAAATGGTGCAGCCACTTTGGAAAAACAGTTTGCCAGTTTCTCAAAATGTTAAACATAGAGTTACCATATGATCTAGCAATTCTACTATAAGGTACATGTTCAAAAAAATTAAAACGGGGAGGGGGAAGGGTAAGCTGGGACGAAGTGAGACTGTGGCATGGACATATATACACTACCCAATGTAAAATAGATAGCTAGTGGGAAGCAGCTGCCTAGCACAGGGAGATCAGCTCGGTGCTTTGTGACCACCTAGAAGGGTGGATAGGGAGGGTGGGAGGGAGATGCAAGAGGGAGGAGATATGGGGATATATGTATATGTATAGCTGATTCACTTTGTTATACAGCAGACACTCACACAACACTGTAAAGCAATTATACTCCAATAAAGATGTTTAAAAAAACCCCACGAAAACACATGTCCACACAAAAACTTGTATTCTAACGTTCACAGCAACGTTACTCATAATAGCCAAAAAGTAGAAACAACCCAAATGCTCATCAAATGACGGACGGGTAAATAAAATATGGTATAGCCCTTTAATGGAAAAGCATTCAGAAATAAAAATGAAAGATGTACGGATATACGCTACATAATGAATGAACCTTGAAAACATTATGCTAAATGAAGAAAGCCTGTCACAAAAGTCCACATGTATAATTTCATTTATATGAAATGTCCAGTATAAGCATATTCATAGAGACAGAAAGCAGATTTATGGTTGACCCAGCCTGCTGGGTGGAAAAAATGGGGAGTAACTGCTAATACATACAATTTTTGAGGGGGGATGGAGATATTCTAAAATTAGATCGTGGTAATGGTGGCACAGCTCTCTGACTATACTAAAAACCATGAAATTGTGCACTTTAAAAGAGTGAATTTTATGGCATGTGAATTACACTTCAGTAGAGCTGTTAAAAAAATAAATAAAATGGAGTGCAAGTATTTGAAATAAACTTAAAAAGACAAAAATGAATGCATTTTACTATTTGCCTTCAAGTCTACTACAAGGTTCAGTTTTTTTTTTAAGTGAGTAAATTTTCTTGTGCCAAAATCTACTATGTTTTCAATCAACTCAATTAGTGTTGTTTTCCTTTTCTTTAATTAGCAAAAACAGTTAAAATATTTAGTCTGATTAGTTTCATAATATAATAAGCATATCGGTTATTATTCTTCTAGGAAAAACATCTGTAACTTTACTAATAACACTTTCAGTCTTTTAATTATCTGTTTTTATGAAAATCTTACCCATAGTTAATCTAAAAGAGGAAAATAGAGTGGCAAGAAAAATTAAAACTTAATGCCAGTAGAATAAGAAAGTGGCAAGAAAAATTAAAACTTAATGCCAGTAGAATAAGAAAAATGTAACAGGTATGAACTTTCTACTTGTTTTAGTATGCTTTCTTTCTTTGCAATAAACACATTCTAGGGAAGAAGGCACTTCCACTGCCACTCCTGAGAACAAATAAAGTATTTCCCTAATCTATGTAAAGACTCATCACTAGCCCATAGACTATTGAGCTAAGCATTTGTGAAGGAAATTTAAGAATAGGACATTTGATTTGTGTGCCACTATATAAAAAGAAAATATATGTACAGGGCTGAAAGCATGTGGAGAGAGGTGAAATAGGGGCTGATTCTTGGGATATAAACGTAGGAAAAAATGTCAGAGAAAGTAGGAGCCTCATGCCCCCAAAATGCCAGATGAATGGACTAAGGATTACTGGGAGGCCTTACTGGCTGGCCAGCTCCCCCATCCTTCACAAAGGTTAACTCTACACATACCAACTCCCTTGGCAGGCATGCTGGCAGACCCCCAGCTTGAGAGCTGACTACCAGCTGAGTACAGAGGTTTCACTCAATGGCTTAAGTTTTGTTAAGGTCCCAGTAGGGCCTTCGGACACCTACCAGAGTAATGAGGGTGCTGAACTAAGAAAAGGCCACATTCCCCCCTCCACTGTGACATGTAGTGATGGCCACTCTTTTCCTCCCTAAAATATGAAAAGACAAAACGAAAAAGAAGAAAAAAATTCTAAATGATGCCCTTTAGCTAGCTCACGGGACTCATTATTTAGCTATAGGCCCTCAATCCCAAACTGACCCTTTTATAGCTTCTGTATTGACGCCAGGACTGGAACTTTGTGAATTACATTTCCCAGATTCCTTTGCCGGCTGGCTGTTAAATTCTGCCAATAGGAGGCACTAGAGGGAGACTAGAAGTTCAGAGGAAGAGAGAGGGACTTCTTTCCTGTTTTTTTTCCTGTTCCTGCCTGTGTTGACCCAGCTTCTTTCAGCACCCCCAGCTTCTCCCTCCGTCCCCCTGCCGCCCCCACCTCCAGGTAGCCAGGCAGGGCTCACTTCTCAGATGCGGATGGATACCCAGTTCTAGAAGGGCCCTTCCTCCCAGGGGGTGAACGATAATCCCAGTAGCCTTCCTTCCGTTTCCCCAGATCTAGAGGCAGCTGTTGCTTCTGCTGTCAGCTCTGAGTATCTCCCCTGTTCAAATACCTAGTGTTTTTCTTTTTTCTTTTATCTTTCTTTTCCTGACTGATACAATACTAAGCTCTGCTAGCTGTAACATGTAAGGGCATCCAACACTTCCTTTACAAAGATATGGAAAGGTTGAACCGAAAAAGAAAAGAAAAACTGGTAAGTTTTGCTCCTTAGTTAGTTCAACCCATATCATCTTCCTAATTAAATTTTGAAGTCTCTCAGTATGAACATGCCATATTTGTTTTTCAACATGCCTAAACACCACCTGTATAGCCTCTTCTACCAGTGAATGAATTCCCATATAAAATAAATATTTGAGTTTCTTTTTCTTAGTGTATGTCACATATTTTTATAAAAGTAAAATTAACTTTAGCTGTACGTAATTTCCATTGCATCTGTAGAGCTAAAGGTCACTTAGTAATTTATTTCCATGCCATTCCCCAGATCAAAGTAAGAGACTACCAAATTCCCATCATCAGTCATCTATTCTGAACCAAAAATCTCTTCTCGTGATTGTTACATTGTTAAGTAATCTCCTTTCATCTGGAGAATTGGCAGAGCTTCCTGAGACACTGTATGCCCTCCTCCTTCTCCGGCTAAGGTGTATTTTGAGTACAGCAGAATAAGGTTGATGGTATTTCTTCAAGATGGGTATTTAGGCAAATCCCATAAATACTCTGTGCCAGTTACTGATTCATTATCTCTCAGTTCCCAGTTCACCTTTCATTGCCTGCTCTATGATAATGAAGCTGGACTTCCTCCTTTGTCGGTTGGCATGATGCTAAGCTTTGTCAGTAGAGGGGGTTGGGAGAACGCTGGAGGAGAAAGGTGTTTCTCTTGCTGGTTGAAGTCCAGTCTTCTCCTCAGGCTCTCGCAGTGGTTAGCAGCACCCAGCACCCTTAGCACCTCTTGGGTGACTTCACAGCAGAGTGCTGGAGCCAAGGTGTTTCCCCATGAACAAGTTCTCCCAGCAATTCTGGGGGTAGGTTTCCAGCAAGTTTCACCAGTATGGCACCACCAGAAACTTTGCCATCTGGTGAGCGAAGGCCATGCTATTTCCAATGAGCTCTGTATGTCCGCACTAAGGGGTCCCTTCCTCGGTGCTGTAGCTCAGCCTTGTGGGGAGTGACCACTCCCTAAATCTGCTATCTGCATATCCTTTACAGTTCTCTTTACTTCTTACCAGTCAATCTCTTTTTACTCCAATCCCGTTATATTGAATAATTCTTCATGTTGAGCTTTCCCTGTTCAGATTACTATGTGGTTTCTCTCTCCTGATTGGACTCTGATGATGCATACTCATTTGCTATGCTTTGCCTCATTCCATCTGTTACCAATACAAAACTAAGCAAATGGGCTTCCCTGGTGGCGCAGTGGTTAAGAATCTGCCTGCCAATGCAGGGGACACGGGTTCAAGCCCTGGTCCGGGAAGATCCCACATGTTGTGGAGCAACTAAGCCTGTGTGCCACAACTACTGAGCCCACATGCTGCAACTACTGAAGCCCACATGCCTAGAGCCTGTGCTCTGCAACGAGAAGCCACCACGATGAGAAGCCCGTGCACCGCAATAAAGAGTAGCCCCTGCTCGCCGCAACTAGAGAAAGCTCACGCGCACCAATGAAGACCCAAGGCAGCCAAAAATAAATTAATTAAATAAATAAGTTTAAAAAAAACCTAAGTAAATATCAAGCATCTTCTACGAATAGTGAAACTCAGGAATCACAGCATAAATATATGTTAGAGGGGGATGTGAAGTTTTTAAAAGGCTTGATTCATGTTAGTGTAGATTTTTAGCCCTTGTCCTATCCCATTCCTGCTTTGATTAGACAATTATAGACTTAGCTAGCTTTTTTTTTTAACATTCGTTTAAGATTCTCTTATATACATATTTAAATTAGTACTTAAATGCTCATTAAATGGTAGCTGTTAATTCAATTATAAAATTAGTTTCTAGTATCTTTGAAAAGCCATCACATTTTACTGTTGTTTTATTTTTTATTGGAGTATAGTTGCTTCACACTGCTGTGTCAGCTTCTGCTGTACAGCAAAGTGAATCAGCCGTACGTATACATATATCCTGTCTTTTTAAATTTTCTTCCCATTTAGGTCACCAGAGAGCACCAAGTAGAGTTCCCTGTGCTGTATAGTAGGTTCTCATTAGTTATATGTTTTATACACAGTAGTGTATGTATGTCAATCCCAATCTCCCAATTCATCCCACCCTCCCCTCTTTCCTCCTTGGTATCCATACGTTTTTTCTCTATGTCTGTGTCTCTATTTCTGCTTTGCAAATAAGATCATCTATACCATTTTTCTAGATTCCACATTAGCTAGCTTTTAAACCTCAGGTTTAGTGTTGCACATCTGTTGCCCTGTCCTGCACTGCTGCCCTCTCATTTTGGAAAATGCAGTCATTTCTTTGATGGGTCTGCTCCCTTCCATTCCCACTGACTCTTCTAAATGTGTGATTCTATTGGAGGCTGCAAGTACCCACCCTGTCATAGGTTGGACACAGGACATGAGTCAGAGACTTTGCTTAGGATTTTTCTGGATTGGAAGTTAAAGAAGTCATTTCCTCTCTGGCCAAGCTAGGAAGATGTAAATTGGGAGCTAGTGGTAACTATGGGTCCAGCTTTGCGGAAAAAGTCAATCTAAGAAAATGAAGTTGATATACAGAAAAAAAAAAAAAGCAACAATAGGAGGAAAGAGAAAAAAAGATTGTTGGAGTTAGAAGGCTTGGGTTTTGTATTATCAGAGGCACAAGTGTGCCCATGCCCTTCCCACAATTTCGTTAGTTGAACCAACCAGTTCATTTTTTCACTAAGCTACTTCTGAGTTAGGTTTCCGTCACTTTTAATTAAGAATTCTAAAGTGTTATCTTTCCTGAAGACCCCTGACTACATACTTACTTCCATTCTTTAATTCCTTCAGCGTACTTTATCTGTACTATTTACTGTGCTAACTACTTTACACTGTGCTTTTTCCCTAACTGCCCATATGGTACAACTTAACATTTAGCTAATAGTACATAAGGCCATATTTGTGTATATACATTCTGTTCTTACCAGTTAGATGGTAATCTTCACATCTTTTACAGTGCCATGCACATGGTTTGCTGATTAGCTGATGGATGGGAATTCCCTGGGGCTATAAATATGGTGATCTGTTTCCCTTTTGGGGTCTTGTTTAACTATATATTATGGTAAACCGTGCATAGGAAATATTCAAATAGCATACTGTGATAACAATAGTCTCTATTTATTTTTAAAATTTACACGTTTTATTTATAGATATATATTAATGAGATATAGTTGATTTATAATATTCTATTAGTTTCAGGTGTACAACATAGTAATTCAATATTTTTATAGATTATACTTCATTTACAGTTATTATAAAATATTGGCTATATTCCCTGTGTTGTATAATATATCCTTTTAACTTATTTATCTTATACCTAGTAGTTTGTACCTCTTAATCCCTTACCCCTACCTTGATCCTCCTCCCACCCCTCTCCCCACTGGTAACCACTAGTTTTTTCTCTATATCTGTGAGTTTCTTTTTTGTTATATTCACTAATTTGCTTTATTTTTTAGATTCCACATATATGTGATAACTTACAATATTTGTTATCAAAGGAAGTTTTGCCATTTGTAAGAACATGGATGGACCTGGAGGGTATCATGCTTAGTGAAATAAAGTCAGACAGAGTAAGACACGTGCATTATGTGAGATTCTATTAAGGCTCTGTTATATTTATGAGACTATGTTTTGTTACATGATCTTATTTAGTTGAAACACTAGGAAGTATTATTTCCATTTTAACTCTGAGAATACTGAAGGTAAATTAACTTGACAGAGTTAAGGTTCACCAAGTCTTAACTGACTCCAAGTTTCATCCACTATGCTGTGTTGCTTCACCTGTAATGTATATTCTCTATATTTTAAAAGAAAGACTTCTAAATGTATATTGCATATACTTTTACCTTTAGCTATAGGAAATAGTTTAGGAAGAATAATGGTTTAGGTGGATTCTCAGGGTACCAAATAGTCATTACTAAACGTTGGACATCATAAAGACGACAATTCTTTTCCTTTAAAAGTTCTGAACTACTCAAGATTTACCTGCCAGTTTAATGGTGTACGCATGATGGGATGGGGCAGTGTTACGAATGTGGTCTCATCCGCCTGATTTACCTTGGATGTTACTCTATTTTGCAGTAAAGAGAAACCTTGACCACAGTCTTGAAATAAAACTAGTGGGGGGCTTCCCTGGTGGCGCAGTGGTTGAGAGTCCGCCTGCCGATGCACGGGACACGGGTTCGTGCCCCGGTCTGGGAAGATCCCATGTGCCGCGGAGCGGCTGGGCCCGTGGGCCATGGCCGCTGAGCCTGCGCGTCTGGAGCCTGTGCTCCGCAACGGGAGAGGCCACAACAGTGAGAGGCCCGAGTACGGCAAAAAAAAAAAAAAAAAAAAAAAAAACTAGTGTCCATTTAAAGCTAGTTTTATTCTTCTGAGAAAATTATAAAACAGATACATACAAATAGGCCTGTAGTTGGCCTAGCCTTAATATCCCCTGATCAAATTGCCTTCTCTTATTTTTGTTTAAATTGTTCTTGATATATAGGAGACCATTTCGATTTTTATATCAGATTAAGTTTACACATTGATTAAGATACACAGAGCAGCATTTTCTCAATAATTAGCACATCTTGGGGTGTGGGTTTATTAAACTCATAGTCAAAATTACTTTTAAAGAGCTTTTGTGGTAAGTCGACCCAACTAATTCCCTTTTTTCCTAAGCTACTTTGAGCAATTACCCGTAAAAATGTACTTGCTGGAGTTTTTATTGCTAGTTTTTTAAAAAGGACTATTGTTGATGAAAGTAAAGTAATTGCAATTCATTTGCTGTCGTTCACATCAGTTCTACATCTGTTCCGGGAGAGAAGCTTGAAAAGGTTGGTGGCGCTGTATTGACTACTTGCAGTCAGAAATTGTTTCGGTAGCTCTATTTATGATGTCAAAACAGACAGAAGGAAAGCAAAACATTTGTTATATCATTCAAGTTTTTGTTCTCAAGTGTGGCAAATAACTGATTTGTGCTATTATCACACAATAGACTAAGTTTTGCTTTTATTCTTCTCTATCTTTTAACTGAAATTACAAGTCATCCAGAATTCAAAGGCTAATTTTGTACCAATTAAGAAGGAGCAAGGATAAAAATTTCCCTCTGAAAAGCATCATAAAGCTGGACCAATTAAATCAGGCCTCACTTGATGTTGAATCTGACTTTAGAATCAATACTGTTAAAGGAGATTCTAGTGAAAGCTTAAACCCTTAGAAGCCTTTTGTTTTAGATACATTCCTATGATTTGGCCTATATGCAGAAGACAGTTAATCTACAGATGGGCACACATTCATGGGTGGACTGCTCGGTATGGCAAACACGCACATTCAATCAAAACCTTTCCTCAACTGGGCAGATTTTCACATATGGACCCCAAGTGACAGGACACATACTTATATACCTCTCTGATGTTTCTGAAGGACATCTTAGAGGGACTTTTTCCCTATGACTGATAACACTAAGGAATTGTACGTGTATTTACTTCTGCCCTTTGAGATTTTCCAATAGCTCAGTTGAATTCTTTTTTTCTGATTGCTGCTGAAATGAAAAAGAAATTCAGACTAGCAGATACATTTTTGCCCTTGGAAAACTCTTTATTACAATCTTAACTCTTAATAGCAAGAAAGAAATTCAAATGCATTTAAGTCATCAAGGGCCACACCAGAAAGTAGAAAACTTTTCTGCTTGGAGGGGCTGAAAATTAAGGGCAAATCTATAACTTCCCCTCTCCCAACCTACCCTCTCTCCATGTTCTGCCAATAAAGAAAACAAATCAGTCTCTTTCTCAAAAGCTGGAGGGGAACATTGAAGAGAGCCTCAGAGAGCAGAAAAATATACCCCCAATAGACACTAAGAAAATGTCTAAATCGACAATCCCCAGACCCATAAAGCAGTGTGTGTACCACTGTTTCCCTATGTGGATTTTTCTTATCTCTTTCCTATTTAAAACATGGAGTGGGCAGAATGTTTTAATCCAGAGTTTTTACTGTTGTAACCTAGGAACAATAATTTGAGGTTTCTAAGTATGTAAGTGTCACCATGGAAACAAAAAGAAATCTCTCGGAGATATGCTTCTGCCTGGAGCTTATCACTAAATAAAAAAAAAATGTCAAACTCAAAGTGTATGTAGATTCATGGACTGTTGAGCTAGGTGAATCTTTAGTCTGTTACTAGCCCTGAAAATGGAGTTTTAAAATTTTATTTTTTAGTTTCTATTTATTGACGTAACATTGGTTTATCATGAAAATAGATTTTTAAATGTCCAGATACATTGTTAGTTGGTTATAAAATGGTGTAACGTCTATGGGAACAATTTGCAAATCATCATCAAAATTACAATTATACATACTCTTTGACCCAGCAGGTCTTCTTCTGGAAATTTATCCTACAGATATAGGTATAGCGTATACATATATGCTAAATAATGCATACATGAGGTTATTTATAGTAACATTATTTGTGATAGCAAAAGCCTGAAAACAGATGGCATTTCTATTAATAGGGCACTGGTTAAAATAAAGTATGGAATACCATGCAGCCATATTGATATGGAATGATATACAAGCTATACTGTGAAGGAAAAATAACAAGTACAGTGTATAGTACGCTACTGTTTGTGTGCGAGGGAAGGGTAACATTCATATTTATTTGTTTGTATATGTATAACATATCTTTGGATGGATTCACCAGAAAGTGCTAACATTGGTTTCCTCACAAGGAGTGGAACTCGGTAACTGGGGGTACAGGGATGGGAGGGAGTCCTTTCACTGTATACCTTTTAGTACCTTTTGAAATTTGAAATTTGAACCATGCAAATGTGTTATTTGAAAACTAAGTAAATTTAAATAAAACAAACGTATATATACATATATACACATATACATATATATACACAGGTGAACAAAACTGTTCACTGACCTACAAAAGTTTCATTGGTTCTACCCACATTCAGAAATGTCTTAACATCTCTGCCTTTCATCTTGTATAAAAAGATTTTCTAACATGGAAAAAGTATGTTCTGGAAAATGTATTAAAATAGTAATAGCTAATTGAACATATGCTATGTGCCAGGCCGGGTACTCAGCCCTTCACATATGTGTTCTCATTTAATTTTCACAACTCCATGAGATGGCTACCCTTCTTATCTTCATGTTACGGAGGAGGACATTGATGTAACACAGCTACAATCCACACCCAAGTCTTACTGACTCAAAAGCTTGCATTTAATCACTCCGCCACGCTGTTGGTCTTAATTTCTTTCAGTATACTAAAACTCATCAAACACCTTTGGCTGTACATCAACTCACTAAAATTGGATAAGTAGAAAAAAATGTATAGGCATTATGTGGCAACTGGTTGTGTCATTTGATCAGTGAAAAAAACATTGTTCCAGAATAAAGGCCAAATATATTGGCCGCATTCTTGCAAGCCAGTGTAGTGTAATCTTGAGGCCATCTGGTCAAAATCATAAGTCATTAAATATAATTTGTGATTAAATAGGAACTTTCAACAAGGGTAGAATTAACCATTTAAAAAAACACCACTCTTCTTTGGTGGCTTGGTATCAAGAGCCAGATGTGAAAACATCAGTTAGCTTTGGGTTTGTACAAATTTAAAATTTCTTAGGTTCATTGGACTCGAGTCTTGTGTGGTTCAAGTTTCACTTAGCATTGGAAGTATTCAACTTTGGTCTTCAAAGGATAAAGATATTTGAAAAGTATCATAGGACTTCAAATGTTTTATACCAAACAATGCTGATTACTTATATATAAACGAATCAGTACCATCTGGATTATTTGCAACTTCACACACAATTTTAAAGGGAAAAAATTAAATGCCTGGAAAAATATACTGAGGGCTTGGTCAAAAGTAAAATATGGGAAATAAACTTCTTTGGGTAGGTTTGTAGACTTTCCTCCAACAAAAGATTATCTACATTCATTGCGTAAATCAAAAGACTGAAATTTAAAAGGTCATTTCTTTGCCGTATTACAAGAAAAATACTCAACAATATTCAAATATTCATGTAAAAAATAACACCATCTACATTAAAGAGCTTTGTTATTTACAAAAGGACAAAGTGTTTTTTCTTTTACATTTTATAAAATGAATAACTGTGACTTTTGAAAGGGATCATTGTGATAAATTTTCAAGGATTTAGATGATATTAATATCTTTTTTTAAACTCCTCTTTACATCCCAAAGAGCTTGAGGTAGTTTATAATGAAATATACATATTGTCTCTATCCGAGTCCAGGCAAGAAAACAGACACCACTCAAAGTCTTTCACAGAGGGAATTTTAATTCAGAGAATGATATGGTCACAGACGCGTGATGGAAAAGCTGAAAAGGCAAGCATAGGACACTGAGGCAACCCAGGCTTTAGCAACACAGGATGCTACAACCAGCCTAGATCAGGAATACAGCCAGAGGAGGCAGACTTACTAAAGTCTAGAAAATGGGATAAAGTACGTGGCCTGTTCCCACTGAGCTGGGACAGGATGATCTGCCTGGCAGAAACTGACACCAAGAATGTGAAGCAACCACCCCTGCAGGTGCTGCCTGAGACAGAGTTATAAATAATTTGCCTTCCCATCCTCTACTCCAATCTTTTGCCAGGGCCTCTTATCAGCTGAACCTACCTGGAAGCTAGGGAAAAAGGGACTGGGAGATGTAATTCCCTCTGATGTAGAGGAGAGCACAGGAAGGGCAGAGAACGGATTCCAGAGTTTAGCTTTTTGGCTATTCAGCATCCATTCTTACCCTTAGACCAACTCAAGAGCAACTTCCTGATTCTGCCTAACATGAGGCCACTATCCATCCAGCAAGCAAGGATACTGATATCTTCAGAAGACACAAAGTCCCATCAGCCATTGTGTCCATCTCAAGGTTTTCCAGGTGATACGCAATCCTCCCTGGGTGTGGCTCCTTGTGGCCCTGGTGTCCTATGAACTCAATTGCAAAATTAAGCTCTAAGGACTCTCATTCAATGTAGTGGGGAAGAGAAAGGGGAAAAATCTGAAAGATAAAGAAAATATCTGGTGTATGTATATATATACAGATTATATATATATATATATATCTTATGCATGTGTGTGTGTGTGTGTGTGTGTGTGTTTTAAAAAGGCATAGCTGCTACAATCACTATTTCTGTAATTATCACAAGGTCAAGGGTGATATTTATTACTTCCTTCACCATCCATTTTATAATCTTCTTGTTCTCATCCCTCACCTTGATTGGTTGGGATTCTTTACATGATTGGGGGACTAAAACCTTTATTCCATAATAGTCCAGACTTTATTGGGTTGTTTTATACTAGCTCTATCTCCTCCTGGATCAGATAGACCTTGCTATTTCCTCCCTTGGGCATGATGGCATCTGACTCTAGTTATGGGCTAGGAAGCAATGATAGATGAAAGGCAGGAAAAAATTGGTAATTCAGCCATGCAGGATGGCTGTTTCTCTCTGCAGCTCACATGGGATGCTCTCTCGCTGGAATTCCTGAAAGCAAGGTCCTAGGTCTTGTTTAACTTCTTCTCTACCCCTGAACTGCAGCCACAAATGCTGGCCTTATTTTATATTCCACACTGGACCATGTGTACCTCTCAGGCTGTTCTCACAAATGACCTCTTTCTACTTTGAGTACACCTCATCTGTACTCTGGGGCTCACACTAGGTCACTCTAGTTACCTCTAGTGTCTCCTACAAAGTCAATGACCAGCTTCTCTAGCCCAATGGTTGAAACAGAGTGTTGGCAGAATGAAGCACAGAGGTCAAAGTTGGGGATCATAATTATTGGGGGAGGCACAAAGAGGCAAGGATTAACCTGTACAAGACAGATTCCCTTGCAGAATGGTCTTCCAGAAAAAGAGTTGGCTTTCTGCAAAGTTGCACTGAAACTGATTACAGCTTAGTGAATAAAGGCCCTGGCTACTGAGAAGTGTTGGACCCAGGCTCCCTCATCCTGATCACACCAAGGAGTGGAATGTTGCTCCCCCAACTGTGAATGTTAAGGGGCTGAGTCACGCAACCAACTCACCACATCACAGAACTTCAAGGCTTGGACTTTACTCCCCATTTCACGTCAGGAGATAAGGGAACTATGCTGAACTAGCTGGATAGAGCTAGAACCAAGTTTCATATTGCTGTATTGTCCCAGGCTCTGATCATGCCCAGTGGCTGGGTAAAAGGCTGATGCCTCCCTAATAATGCAGCTTGAAAGTCTCATAACCCAAGGACGGGGGTCCCGCTCCCACAGGTTGATTCACCCACAAGTCTCTGCACTGCCCTAGAATGGATGGGCTATCCATGGATCTGCACTCCTGAGACTTCTGGTTCCATGATTCTTCCCTTATGAATGCAACTATGTGTGTGTACTGCATAGTCCTTTTTCCTTGTTTGCTCAACACCCATCTTGAGGCCCTCTGTTCTGATTTGCATATTGTTTTGTTAGAGTTATTTCTCCAGTGTTTTTCTTAGATTGAATACAGGAGTGATATATTCTCGGAATCTTTGATTATAACTTTCTTTCCCAGTTAGCCAATTTTTTTTTGATCTATGTAAAGGACTGCAGAGTTTCAGTTCTTTATATAATAATGTGTAGATGGTATTCTACTAATTTCTAGCCTCTGATGTTACAGATTTGAAGTCAGATAGCAGTTTGTCTTTCTTTGTAAGTAAAATATTTTTTCTGACTGGAAGCGCTTATGATTTTCTTCAATTTTTGGAGTTTCAGGTTTACCAGAATACGCCTAGGAATGTATCTCTTCTTATTAAAACCATCTGGAATTCAGTGAGCCCTTTCAGTCTGCATATCTTTCTTTGGCTCAAGGAAAGTTTCCTCATTAGATTTAATTATTCCCTTTTTTCTATTTATTCTATTACTTCTTTTTATTCCCCTATGGAATGCCTATTATTCATATGTTGGGTCTTCTGGACCTATCTTTCAAATCTCATCATTTCCCTAATGATTTCCATCTCTTTTATTTTTGTTCTATGCTTTGATATCTTTTACTTGACCTTCAGACCAGTAATTTGGGTCTTAACGTTAAACATTTTCTCTTTGTATTAGTATGCTCAATTCCTAGTCCATTTGTGCTGTTTATGAAACTCTTTTAAAGAGTTTCCATTATACTTTTAATTCTCTTCCAGTTGTTCTCTTTGAATAAGGAATTATTCTAGTATCCTGTTTATTCATCCCCTCCCTGGCTGCTGGACCTAGTTATATTGACTTTCTTCCCAGGAGTCTACCTATCTTTGAGAACTACATTTTCCACAGGAACAATGGATTTCAGATGCTAGCATCAGTATTCTCTAGTGCCGGTCCTTAGGCTCTCATCTGGCTCAGAAACGAGAGGGACCTGCAGCCACTCCCTCCCAACCAGGGGTTATGTTCATTTTTGGCCTCACTTCTTCATTCCTCTCTATGTACCTTTGTGGCATGGAGGTACCTTCCCATACTGGATGGGATTTTCTGCCTCAGTCATATGACTTGATTTGACCAATGGGATGTTTTCAAGCAGAGGCTTGAAAAAGTGCATGCACACTGCCACTTGCTGTGTGGTTCCTTTGCCTTCACCCCAGGAATGCCTCTGGGCTAACCTATGGAAGGATGAGACACATGGAACAGAGATATGTCATCCAGTTGACCCTCCAAATGCCTTCCTAATCTCATTTCAGGGTGTTCATAAAGACTGAAAACATAGGCTAATACATATAATGTTATCAAGGACATCTTTAATTTGTAAAAAGTAAAATAACATAAATATTTATGTTTCCAGGATTCATGGGCATTTTTGTCCCTTATAAGTCAAAGTCCTTATAATGATCTACAAGGGGGCCCTATATGAGCTGCTACTTTCTCCACCTCTCTGATCTCTGAGAATCTCTGGTTTTCCTTCTTGCTTATTCTGCTCCAGGCACACTGGCCTCCTTGCTATTCTTTCTTGAAGGGGGGCACTCTCTTGCCTCAGAACCTCTGCATGTATCTGGAATGCCCTTCACCTTTTACCCAAATATCCAACTGCATGCCTCACCCCCTCTATTCCTTCCCATCTCCTCAGAGGTCACCTTTGCTCATTGCCCTACTGATTTTCCTCCCACACTCTCTATTCTTTTTCCGTTTATTTTTCTCCATAGTACTTGTCATAATCTCACGTACACTATTTTTCTGACTTTGTTGGTTTTCTCCCTTCCTCACTAGATTGTAAATTCTCTGAGGGCAGGGATTTTTGTTCTGCTTCGTCCTCTGCTGTATCTAATACCTAGACAGTACTTAGTAAATATTCATTGAATTGAATGAAGCAGTCAATATTTTAAAAAATTATTTTGGGCCTAGAGCTAAATGTTTATTTTTATTGGTAACAGAACAAGCATTCTGTTAATCGAAAAGTTGCATCATGTCATTTAAGTTCAAGCAAAATCTAACGGTGGCTGAAGAGAGATGGTTACTTTAGATACAGTTTATTTAAGGGCCTATCACTGTTCTCATAGTGGTAGATATGATGTGAATGTTTAATAAATCTGAATGTCCAAATAATTTTTTTCTGTGAAATAAAGGGCTAAATATGCCTCCACAAAAGCTTTAAAAATTCTTAAACATTCTCAACAGATTTCTCATCAAGTTAAAACAGAATATAGTTTTAGTCATTAGTGTAATGTGACATGAGTTATTCTGAGGCTTGGCTTAGGTAAAATAACCTCATAATGTATTTCAAATAGAGAATTAATTCAGCTTTGTCATCTTCACAAATTGTTTACACACATGTTTTTTTCCCCAATTAACAGTGAGAAATGTTTATAATAGAATATTTGTAAAATATACAAACAAAAATAAATCAAACAAGAATTCCCTTTTTATTTTTACTTAATTCACTTAATGTTATTAAGTATTCTTCATAAATGTGGTTGTAATTGTAACACTCCAATCTATATGGGTCTTCCATAATTTATTTATCTATTCCTCTATTATAGGACTTATAAGCTGTTTTCTACTTTTCTCTATTATAAATAAGGCTTTGATGATCATCCCTGTACATAATTCTTTGAATGTATCTCTGTTTTACACATTTTGGATAAAGTCCCAGATATAGAACTAATAAATCAACATTTAAGAATTTCTTGAGGGACTTCCCTGGTGATGCAGTGGTTAAGAATCCACCTGCCAGTGTAGAGGAACATCCAGGAAGATCACACATGTTGCGGATCAACTAAGCCCGGGTGCCACAACTATTGAGCCTGCATGCTGCAACTACTGAAGCCCGTGCGCCTAGAGCCCGTGCTCCACAACAAGAGAAGCCACCGCAGTGAGAAGCCCACGCACCGCAACGAAGAGTAGCCCCTGCTCGCCACAACTAGAGAAAGCCCATACACAGCAACGAAGACCCAACACAGCCAAAAAAAAAAAAAATTTCTTGCTACATACTATCCTATTATTTTCCAGAAATGTTACATCAGTTTTTATTTTCATCAGCAGTGTGTTAATACATCCCATCCCTCTCCCCCAAGCACTGAATTTTTTCTATTGTGGTAAAAAATATATAACATAAAATTGACCTTTTTAACCATTTTCAAAGTGTACAGTTCTGTGACAATCAGTATATTCACAGTGCTGTGCAACCAACACCACCATCCATTTCCAAAACTTTCATCTTCCCCAACTGAAACTCTGTACCCATTAAACAATCACTCCCTCTTTCCCTTCTCCTCAGCCCCTGGCAACCACCGTTCTACTTTCTATTTCTATGAATTTAACTACTTTAGGTACATCATATAAGTATTAGAATCATACAATATTTGTCCTTTTGTGACTGGCTTATTTCACTTAACATAATGTCTTCAGAGTTCATCCATGTGGTAGCACATGTCAGAATATCCTTCCTTTTTAAAACTGAATAACATCCCATTGCAGGTATATGCCATATTTTGATTATGCATTCATCTATCAATGGACACTTGTGTTGCTTCCACCTTTTGGCTATCCACCATTAAATTTTAAAGACCTTTCCCTACGTAGATTTATTTATATTTATTTGACTTATTGTGATGCTGAACACACACAGACATTTTTTCCCTCTTGATTAGTTATTTGGATTTTAATTTTGCTTATGCTGGATTTTGGGGGAAGAGCTTCATTGACTTTAATAAGTATTATATAAAATCAATACAGGAATATATTAAGCTAAGAACATCTCATTTATGTTTGTATCCAGAGTGAAGTTTTAATATTTAAATTTTTTTTTTTTTGCAATTTGCCACAGCTGCCTTTAGATGGCATTAGATCCTTGGGGATGAGTTGTGGAGATTTTTGGATATTGTATGGAAATGTGCATGTTTTGACAGGGTGATGGATTTAAAATCTGGTCCAAATGTTATTTGGGGTCTAGAATGCAAGAGAAATCAATATAGCATCTGGACATCCTGAGGCCGTATTCTAACTAAATTCTGGCCTCTTGCTTTTTCCTAACGGCAAATTTTTCCAGGTCTTTGCCTTAGATTAGATAGTTTTAAAACAAAAATCTTAAGAATGTTTTGAAGTTCAATGTGAGGTCCTAAGCAAAACAGAGACTATCCTCTCTTCCACACATGGTTAAAGTTTGGGTTGAAAGGGGGTTCTTTCATATATGTAAGGAATCCCTTACATTAATTTTTCTGAACCAACACTTCAGATGTCAAAAGTTCTGCTTGGCAGAATGGAAGCTTAAACGAAATATCTAGCAATGAAGGATGAAGGGAGATGCCACCTCCATGATTCTGATGTTTGAATTTTGACGTGAAGCAATGATGTTCGTAGTCCTATTTTCTACTACTACTTTTCAGAGTTCATTTTGCTGAAAGGTACTTTTTGTCTTAATTCTCAAGTTGCTTTAGTTCCCTGAGAAGATGCTTTTTTCTCAGCAAAAGGGAACCTGACTCTAACACATTTCACTTTGTTGGCATGGATTTGAAGGGGGCCTAGAAGGTCAAGGGATTTGTCCAGAGTCTCAGGTTAGTGGCTCTGAGGCTAGCCACCCCAAAATCAGCTAGCTCCAGGATCTCGGTTCCGTCTAGCCACTAGACCACATTGTCTTCCAAATGAAACTGAAGTGCTGCTGCAAGCGGGAAGGAAGCTCTTCAAACTCAGTAGTGTTTGCACAAAGACTTCTTTTAAGGCAAGGGGGTGGGTGGAGACATTAAGAAACACCTTTTCATAAGCAAGTGCCTTGGATCATTTCTACCTTTTGAACCATTAGCTCTTTCTTTAATAAATTATTGCTAAAAACACTGTTCCTGTTTGTAACAAGCAACGACCTACATCATATATGTGATGGTACTTTGCACTCTTTTTAAAAAAAGGGTATTTCTATCATATCTAGGGTGGAGAGCTAACAAATTTTGAAAACCTGTTATGTATTAGGTGCCTCATGTTCGTTATCTCAAATAACATTCACAATAACCCACAATAACTTCACAATAAGTATGATTATCTCCATTTTACTGGTACAGAACTGGAAGTTAAGGGAGATTAAAAAAAAAACAAACTTGCTCTCTGCCACTATGGAAAACAGTATGGAGGTTCCTCAAAAAACTAAAAATAGAGTTACCATATGATCCAGCAACCCCACTCCTGAGCATATATACAGACAAAACTATAATTCAAAAAGACGTGCACCCCTATGTTCATAGCAGTACTCTTCACAATAGCCAGAACATGGAAGCAATCTAAATGTCCATTGTCAGATGAATGGATAAAGAAGATGTGGTGTATACATATGATGGAATATTACTCAGCCATTGAAAAGAATGAAATAATGCCATTTGCAACAACATGATAGACAAGGAGATTATCATACTAAGTGAAGTAAGTTAGACAGAGAAAGAAAAATACAATATTACATCACTTGTATGTGGAATCTAAAATATGACACAAATGAACATACCTACAAAACAGAAACAGACTCACAGACATTGAGAACAGACTTGTGGTGGCCAAGGAAAGGGGTGGGGGAGGGAAGGATTGGGAGTTTGGGATTAGCAGATGCAAATTATTATATATAGGATGGATAAACAACAAGATCCTATTGTATAGCATAGGGAAGTATATTCAATATCCTGTGATAAACCATAACGGAAAAGAATATGTAAAAGAATATATGTATATACATAACTGTTAGGGGAACCACTGACAACAGCCTATGGCCAGGCACCATAGTAACCACTTGCATGAGTTACCTTACAACAGGAGCTCCTGGTAAGGAATGTGGAACTAACAAGCTACCACCAACTGGAAGAATTCAGGAAAGGTCAAAAGGAGACATAGACTTCAGCCCATATGTCCTACCAACCTCCCAGAATCCTTCTAGCTGGAATCCATCTTGGCTGAGTGATGCACGCACCACCAGGAAGGACCCTGAGTCAGAGTGATTGGCCAGAGAAACTAACCCAATTATCATAAGACCCAAGACTGCAAGCCACATGACAGAGCAGTTCTCCTGGCTTCCCTTACCCTGCTGCTCTCCGCCCAGGTACCCCTTCCCAATAAAGTCTCTTGTTTTGTCAGCATGTGTGTCTCCTCGGACAATTCATTTCCGAGTGTTAGACTAGAGCCTACTCTTGGGCCCTGGAAGGGGTCCCCCTTCCTGCAACATAACTGTATCACTTTGCTGTACAGCAGAAATTAATACAACATTGTAAATCAACTATACTTCGATAATTTTTTTTTAAAAAAGGCTTGCTCAAGTTCTCATAATCTGTAAATGACAGAACCAAGATTATGGTCCATTCCCATTGAATATATGGTGGATATAGAAACAACTTATTTAAGTTTGAAATGTAATTTGTTGTGTCAACTGAAGTATAATGCACAACATAAAAGTTGAGAATTATGTTTTATTCAGCAGACTCACTGAGGACTGTAGTCGGAATGGCAGCCTCTCAGATCACTCTAAGGACTGTTCCAAAGAGGTAAGGGTGGAGCCCAGATACATAGGAGTTTTTGCTGGAAAAATAAATGTACCCAAACATCAAAAGATGACTGCTAATCACAAAAACAGATGTCTCCATTAATGATTTTAGTGCTTTTCTATCTATGGGCAGATGCAAGAGTCTGGGCTCATTGAAGTTTTTCCTTTGATATACATCTTAACTATGTAGGGCCAGTATCCTGTTTTTCTCCAGTTCTGAATCCCCTCAGGGTGCATCATCAGGGGCAGCTGCAGTGACTGATGGTTTTATGGCCACAACATCCTTTGTTTACTGAAATGGCAGGTGACATCCTTAGTCCACAACTGCTCAGCCCAAATTGACATCTTTTGAATCTGTAGAATTCCCATACCTTTTCTCTCCTTAATAGTCTCCAATTACAATAAATAAATTTTAGATGTATTTCACAGTATTTCTTTCTTAGTTATGTTTTAACCATAATTAGCATCATTTTGCAACTCTTCCACTGAATTTGTAATTAGTCTTATAGAGCTTTGAGAGATGTGGGTCTGATCAAGGGAAAGGATGACCAAGAAAGATAGTAACACACGTGCCTTATTGGATGGGACTTGAATAAGGATGCAAGAGAGGGTAATTCTGGGACTTTCCTGGTGGTCCAGTGGGTAAGACTCCACGCTCTCAATGCAGGGGGCCCCGGTTTAATCCCTGTTTGGGGAACTGGATCCCACATGCATGCTGCAACTAAAGATCCCGCATGTCACAACTAACACCTGGCACAGCCAAAAGTAAATAAAATAAAATAATAAATAAATACATAAAGGGCTTCCCTGGTGGCGCAGTGGTTGAGAGTCCGCCTGCTGATGCAAGGGACACGGATTCGTGTCCCGGTCCGGGAAGATCCCACATGACGCAGAGCGGCTGGGCCCGTGAGCCATGGCTGCTGAGCCTGCGCGTCCGCAGCCTGTGCTCCGCAACGGGAGAGGCCACAGACAGCAGTGAGGCCCGCGTACCGCAAAAATAAATAAATAAATACATACATTAAAAAAAAAGAGAGAGGGGGGACATCTATCACAGCACATGACCATTCAGAGGCTTACCACAAGGGGCCATCATCTAAAAGGGGAGTTAGGCAAGAGTACTCCCAGGGGAAGGAGGGATGAGAGAAGGGTCTTACATGGAGTCTCTGGGTGAGAGAGCTCCGAGGGCGTCATCAGCTTTGGGCCTTTTTATTGCAAGCCTCTGTCTTATCAATAGGTAACAACTGTTGGGTGATGTTTAAGAGCAGGGGTTCCCCAGCCCCCAGGCCATGGACCGCTACCAGTCCGTGACCTGTTAGGAACTGGGCCGCACAGCAGGAGGTGAGTGGCGGGTGAGTGAATGAAGCTTCATCTGCCCCTCCCCATCCCTCCCAGTCACTGCATTACCATCTGAACCACAGCCATCGTGGAAAAATTGTCTTCCACGAAACCGGTCCCTGGCGCCAAAAAGGTTCGGCACCTCTGGTTTAGAGCTATGAAAAGCAAGCAGGCAATAAGTGGCTAAAATTTGGATCGTTTAGGCTATTTTAAAAATAATTGGACGTGTAAAAATTTGAGTTTGGCACCAGTGAGCTTTTGTGCTAACGGAGCTCAACCTTCAGTGAAGAAAATCAGAACCTAGGGGCCAGAACACAGAGGCCGTCTTTGACTCGTTTATGGAACAATCTATCTCAAGGCACCGGAAGCACTTAATTGTTCTGGGAACAGAGAATAGCTTCCTTCGATCATAGAAAGTATCTGATTCAACTAAACTAATAGTTCATGAGTTCAATGCTATTACCCTCTATGGTTTTATTTACCTACACTTGTACCAAGAAAAAAAAATCGTTTGTGCTAAGTGGAAGTAGGTGACCGTACCTCCAAATATAAATTTGTATTTCAAAGAATCATATTATTTGAATTTCTTTTTTTATTTGAACTTCTTATGATTAATTTCTTATGATAACAACTTTTGGTGTCACTTTGTAACATATTCAAATATTTCTGGTTCCAGCTAGAACCATCTAAGGATTTAATTCTTCTTATCCATATATGTATGAAATATGTAAACACTGATGAGAAGTCCAATGAAGCCCTAAACTCCCCTTCCATCTTGTAGATGCATATGCATTTATCTTGAGTTCGTGAGGGAAATTCTCATTCTTATATAAGCTACTAGCTCTATTGCAACTCAACATTTACAACTGGCATAAACATTGACTGCAGGCCTTCTCCTGTCTTGCCTCCTGGCCCTGGCATTGCTGGCAACTCCAGCCAGCCTCCTCTGCTAAGGCTCATCCAAGTACCAGCCTCTGTGTCCTCAAACTCTAGGGGACACATGACAAGCCTTCCTAAGAATTCTTAGTCACTATACATTGTATTGCAGCCCTGGGTGTATGCAACTGTAGCGCTCTCTGCTCTCAAGTTTTCCATGAAGGAAATCTCTTTTCATCTGAATCTCTAGGTTCTTGGTGGATGCTGGATATTGGACCAGCTTGGCCATCTCCAAGGTGATGTGTCTAGTTTCTCTCTTTGAATGTACGGGCACTTTTCCCACTGGCCTCAACTTTAAGGCCTCATCTAGCACTCCAAGATTACCTGAAACATCCTATTTGCCTTCCTATTACCTGCAATAGCAGATTATTTATAGGTATTGAAGAACCAGCTTAGAAAGAACAAGGGGAAGGGAACTAACATTTTTTGAGTACTTACTATATGATAAATACATTATATGAATTATCACATTCACTCTTCATGACAGTTCTAACAAGTAAGTACCATTTTATCCCTTTTTATTATTGAGTGAACTAAAACGAGGCAACTTTACCTACGATCAAAGCAATGATTCAAATTCAGATCTGTTTGATTTGAAATATGGGCATCAAAATTACTAGCATTTAGAAATATATATCAATAAGGATTTCCTATCCAAGTAACTCTAAGATAGAATTAAACCAATTAGAGATTGAGAAATATCTGAGAAGGGCAACAAAACTTACAGAATAACTCACTTTTCCATTTGTAATATCAATTTCTACCAATCTTAAGTCAGTGGTTATCTTGCAGGAACTTTATAGATCTATCACACAAGAGTAATATGCAAAAAAAAAAAAAAGATGATTGGGTGACACATTATTTGTTGAATTAGGTAGTTTCTTATTAGTGGTGAGCATCTTGTTTAGTACAACAGACCTTATTTGTGCCCTTCACTTCCTTTACATAAAATAATCATACGCAGAGGCTTCCGGGAAGATGGCGGAAGAGTAAGACGCGGAGATCACCTTCCTCCCCACAGATACACCAGAAATACATCTACACGTGGAACAACTCCTACAGAACACCTACTGAACGCTGGCAGAAGCCCTCAGACCTCCCAAAAGGCAAGAACCGCCCCAACGTACCTGGGTAGGGCAAAAGAAAAAATAAACAGAGACAAAAGGATAGGGACGGGACCTGCACCAGTGGGAGGGAGCCGTGAAGGAGGAAAGGTCTCCACACACTAGGAAGCCCCTTCGCGGGCGGAGACTGCGGGTGGCAGAGGGGGAAAGCTTCGGCGCGCGGAGGAGAGCACAGCAACAGGTGTGCGGAGGGCAAAGCAGGGAGATTCCCGCACAGAGGATCAGGGCCTAACAGCACTCACCAGCCCGAGAGGCTTGTCTGCTCACCCGCCGGGGCGGGCAGGGCTGGGAGTTGAGGCTCGGCCTTCGGTCGGAGCGCAGGGAGAGGACTGGGGTTGACGGCGTGAACACAGCCTGCAGGGGGTTAGTGCGCCACGGCTAGCCGGGAGGGAGTCCGGGGAAAAGTCTGGAGCTGCCGAAGAGGCAAGAGACTTTTTCTTCCCTCTTTGTTTCCTGGTGCGCGAGGAGAGGGGATTAAGAGCTCTGCTTAAAGGAGCTCCAGAGACGGGCGTGAGCTGCGGCTAAAAGCGCGGACACCAGAGACGGGCCTGAGACGCTAAGGCCGCTGCTGCTGCCACCAAGAAGCCTGTGTGCGAGCACAAGTCACTCTCCACATCCCCCTTCCGGGGAGCCTGTGCAGCCCGCCACTGCCAGGGTCCCGGGATCCAGCGACAACTTACCTGGGAGAAAGCACGGCGCGCCTCGCCTCAGGCTGGTGCAACTTCACGCCGGCCTCTGCCGACTCAGGCCCGCCCCGCACTCCGTACCCCTCCCTTACTCCCCCCCCCCCCCCGCCCCCCGGCTAGAGTGAGCCAGAGCCCCTGAGTCAGCGGCTCCTTTAACCCCGTCCTGTCTGAGCGAAGAACAGGCGCCCTCAGGCGACCTACACGCAGAGGCGGGGCGAAATCCAAAGCTGAGCCCTGGGAGCTGTGAGAACAAAGAAGAGAAAGGGAAATCTCTCCCAGCAGCCTCAGAAGCAGCGGATTAAAGCTCCACGATCAACTTGATGTACCTGCATCTGTGGAATACATGAATAGACAACGAGTCATCCCAAATTAAGGAGGTGGACTTTGAGAGCAAGATTTATGATTTTTTCCCCTTTTCCTCTTTTTGTGACTGTGTATGTGTATGCTTCTGTGTGAGATTTTGTCTGTATAGCTTTGCTTCCACCATTTGTCCTAGGGTTCTATCCGCCCACTTTAAAAAAAAATTTTTTTTCTTAAAAATTATTTTTTATTTTAATAACTTTATTATATTTTATCTTACTTTATTTTACTTTATCTTCTTTCTCTCTTTTTTCCTTCCTTCCCTCCTTCCTTCCTTCCTTCCTCCCTCCCTCCCTTCCTCCCTCCCTCCTTTCTTTCTTTCTTTCTTTCTACTTCTACTTATTCTTTCTACTTTTTCTCCCTTTTATTCTGAGCCGTGTGAATGAAAGGCTCTTGGTGCTGCAGCCAGGAGTCAGTGCTGTGCCTCTGAGGTGGGAGAGCCAACTTCAGGACACTGGTCCACAAGAGACCTCCCAGCTCCACATAATATCAAACGGCGAAAATCTCCCAGAGATCTCCATCTCAAAACCAGCACCCAGCTTCACTCAACAACCAGCAAGCTACAGTGCTGGACATCCTTTGCCAAACAACTAGCAAGACAGGAACACAACCCCACCCATTAGCAGAGAGGCTGCCTAAAATCATAAGTCCACAGACACCCCAAAACACACCACCAGACGTGGACCTGCCCACCAGAAAGACAAGATCCAGCCTTATCCACTAGAACACAGGCACTAGTCCCCTCCATCAGGAAGCCTACACAACCCACTGAACCAACCTTAGCCACTGGGGACAGACACCAAAAACAGTGGGAACTATGAACCTGCAGCCTGCAAACAAGAGACCCCAAACACAGTAAGATAAGCAAAATGAGAAGACAGAAAAACACACAGCAGATGAAGGAGTAAGATAAAAACCCACCAGACCTAACAAATGCAGAGAAAATAGGCAATCTACCTGAAAAAGAATTCAGAATAATGATAGTAAAGATGATCCGAAATCTTGGAAATAGAATACAGAAATTGCAAGAAACATTTAACAAGGACCTAGAAAAACTAAAGATGAAACAGACAATGCTGAACAACACAATAAATGAAATTAAAAATACTCTAGATGGGATCAATAGCAGAATAACAGAGGCAGAAGAACGGATAAGTGACCTGGAACATAAAATAGTGGAAATAACTACTGCAGAGCAGAATAAAGAAAAAAGAATGAAAAGAACTGAGGACAGTCTCAGAGACCTCTGGGACAACTTTAAATGCACCAACATTCGAATTATAGGGGTTCCAGAAGAAGAAAAGAAAAAGAAAGGGACTGAGAAAATATTTGAAGAGATTATAGTTGAAAATTTCCCTAATATGGGAAAGGAAATAGTTAATCAAGTCCAGGAAGCACAGAGAGTCCCATACAGGGTAAATCCAAGGAGAAATATGCCAAGACACATGTTAATCAAACTGTCAGAAATTAAATACAAAGAAAACATATTAAAAGCAGCAAGGGAAAAACAACAAATAACACACAAGGGAATCCCCATAAGGTTAACAGCTGATTTTTCAGCAGAAACTCTGCAAGCCAGAAGGGACTGGCAGGACATATTTAAAGTGATGAAGGAGAAAAACCTGCAACCAAGATTACTCTACCCAGCAAGGATCTCATTTAGGTTTGATGGAGAAATTAAAACCTTTACAGACAAGCAAAAGCTGAGAGAGTTCAGCACCACCAAACCAGCTTTACAACAACTGCTAAAGGAACTTCTCTAGGCAAGAAACACAAGAGACGGAAAAGACCTACAATAATGAACCCAAAACAATTAAGAAAATGGGAATAGGAACATACATATCGATAATTACCTTAAATGTAAATGGACTAAACGCTCCCACCAAAAGACACAGATTGGCTGAATGGATACAAAAACAAGACCCATATATTTTCTGTCTACAAGAGACCCACTTCAGACCTAGAGACACATACAGACTGAAAGTAAGGGGATGGAAAAAGATATTCCATGCAAATGGAAACCAAAAGAAAGCTGGAGTAACAATTCTCATATCAGACAAAATAGACTTTAAAATAAAGACTATTAGAAGAGACAAAGAAGGACACTACATAATGATCAAGGGATCGATCCAAGAAGAAGATATAACAATTGTAAATATTTATGCACCCAACATAGGAGCACCTCAATACATAAGGCAAATGCTAACAGCCATAAAAGGGGAAATCGACAGTAACACATTCATAGTAGGAGACTTTAACACCTCACTTTCACCAATGGACAGATCATCCAAAATGAAAATAAATAAGGAAACACAAGCTTTAAATAATACATTAAACAAGATGGACTTAATTGATATTTATAGGACATTCTATCCCAAAACAACAGAATACAGATTTTTCTCAAGTGCTTATGGAACATTCTCCAGGATAGATCATATGTTGGGTCACAAATCAAGCCTTGGTAAATTTAAGAAAATTGTAATTGTATCAAGTATCTTTTCTGACCACAATGCTATGAGACTAGATATAAATTACAGGAAAAGACCTGTAAAAAATACAAACACATGGAGGCTAAACAATACAGTACTTAATAATGAAGTGATCACTGAAGAAATCAAAGAGGAAATTAAAAAATACCTAGAAACAAATGACAATGGAGACACAACGACCCAAAATCTATGGGATGCAGCAAAAGCAGTTCTAAGAGGGAAGTTTATAGCAATACAATCCTACCTTAAGAAACAGGAAACATCTCGAATAAACAACCTAACCTTGCACCTAAAGCAATTAGAGAAAGAAGAACAAAAAAACCCCAAAGTTAGCAGAAGGAAAGAAATCATAAAAATCAGATCAGAAATAAATGAAAAAGAAATGAAGGAAACGATAGCAAGGACCAATAAAACTAAAAGCTGGTTCTTTGAGAAGATAAAATTGATAAACCATTAGCCAGACTCATCAAGAAAAAAAGGGAGAAGACAAATCAATAGAAATGAAAAAGGAGAAATAACAACTGACACTGCAGAAATACAAAAGATCATGAGAGATTACTACAAGTAACTCTATGCCAATAAAATGGACAACCTGGAAGAAATGGACAAATTCTTAGAAATGCACAACCTGCCATGACTGAATCAGGAAGAAATAGAAAATATGAACAGACCAATCACAAGCACTGAAATTGAAACTGTGATTAAAAATCTTCCAACAAACAAAAGCCCAGACCCAGATGGCTTCACAGGCGAATTCTTTTTTTTTTTTTTTTTTTTTTTTTAAATTTATTTATTTATTTTTGGCTGTGTTGGGTCTTCGTTTCTGTGCGAGGGCTTTCTCTAGTTGTGGCGAGCGGGGGCCACTCTTCATCGCGGTGCACGGGCCTCTCACTGTCGCGGCCTCTCTTGTTGCGGAGCACAGGCTCCAGACGCGCAGGCTCAGTAGTCGTGGCTCATGGGTCACAGGCGAATTCTATCAAACATTTAGAGAAGAGCTAACACCTATCCTTCTCAAACTCTTCCAAAATATAGCAGAGGGAAGAACACTCCCAAACTCATTCTAGGAGGCCACCATCACCCTGATACCAAAACCAGACAAGGATGTCACAAAGAAAGAAAACTACAGGCCAATATCACTGATGAACATAGATGCAAAAATCCTCAACAAAATACTAGCAAACAGAATCCAACAGCACATTAAAAGGATCATACACCATGATCAAGTGGGGGTTATTCAAGGAATGCAAGGGTTCTTCAATATACACAAATCAATCAACGTGTACACCATATTAACAAATTGAAGGAGAAAAACCATTTGATCATCTCAATAGATGCAGAGAAAGCTTTTGACAAAATTCAACACCCATTTATGATAAAAACCCTGCAGAAAGTAGGCATAGAGGGAACTTTCCTCAACATTATAAAGGCCATATATGACAAACCCACAGCCAACATCGTCCTCGATGGTGAAAAACTGAAAGCATTTCCACTAAGATCAGGAACAAGACAAGATTGCCCACTCTTACCACTCTTATTCAACATACTTTTGGAAGTTTTAGCTACAGCAATCAGAGAAGAAAAGGAAATAAAAGGAATCCAAATCAGAAAAGAAGAAGTAAAGCTGTCATTGTTTGCAGATGACATACTATACATAGAGAATCCTAAAGATGCTACCAGAAAACTACTAGAGCTAATCAATGAATTTGGTAAAGTAGCAGGATACAAAATTAATGCACAGAAATCTCTGGCATTCCTATGCACTAAGGATGAAAAATCTGAAAGGGAAATCAAGAAAACACTCCCATTTACCATTGCAACCAAAAGAATAAAATATCTAGGAATAAACCTACCTAAGGAGACAACAGACCTGTATGCAGAAAATTATAAGACACTGATGAAAGAAATTAAAGATGATATAAATAGATGGAGAGATATACCATGTTCTTGGATTGGAAGAATCAACACTGTGAAAATGACTCTACTACCCAAAGCAATCTACAGATTCAATGCAATCCCTATCAAACTACCACTGGCATTTTTCACAGAACTAGAACAAAAAATTTCACAATTTGTATGGAAACATAAAAGACCCCGAATAGCCAAAGCAATCTTGAGAACGAGAAAAGGAGCTGGAGGAATCAGGCTCCCTGACTTCAGACTATACTACAAAGCTACAGTAATCAAGACAGTATGGTACTGGCACAAAAACAGAAAGATAGATCAGTGGAACAGAATAGAAAGCCCAGTGATAAACCCACGCACATATGGTCACCTTATCTTTGATAAACGAGGCAGGAACGTACAGTGGAGAAAGGACAGCCTCTTGAATAAGTGGTGCTGGAAAAACTGGACAGGTACATGTAAAAGTATGAGATTAGATCACTCCCTAACACCATACACAAAAATAAGCTCAAAATGGATTAAAGACCTAAATGTAAGGCCAGAAACTATCAAACTCTTAGAGGAAAACATAGGCAGAACACTTTAGACATAAATCACAGCAAGATCCTTTTTGACCCACCTCCTAGAGAAATGGAAATAAAAACAAAAACAAACAAATGGGACCTAATGAAACTTCAAAGCTTTTGCACAACAAAGGAAACTATAAACAAGACGAAAAGACAACCCTCAGAATGGGAGAAAATATTTGCAAATGAAGCAACTGACAAAGGATTAATCTCCAAAATTTATAAGCAGCTCATGCAGCTCAATAACAAAAAAACAAACAATGCAATCCAAAAATGGGCAGAAGACCTAAATAGACATTTCTCCAAAGAAGATATGCAGACTGCCAACAAACACATGAAAGAATGCTCAACATCATTAATCATTAGAGAAATGCAAAATCAAAACTACAATGAGATATCATCTCATACCAGTCAGAATGGCCATCATCAAAAAATCTAGAAACAGTAAATGCTAGAGAGGGTGTGGAGAAAAGGGAACCCTCTTGCACTGTCGGTGGGAATGTAAATTGATACAGCCACTGTGGAGAACAGTATGGCGGTTCCTTAAAAAACTACAAATAGAACTACCATATGACCCAGTAATCCCGCTACTGGGCATATACCCTATGAAAACCATAATTCAAAAAGAGTCATGTACCAAAATGTTCATTGCAGCTCTATATACAATAGTCTGGAGATGGAAACAACCTAAGTGTCCATCATCAGATGAATGGATAAAGAAGATGTGGCACATACATACAATGGAATATTACTCAGCCATAAAAAGAAATGAAATTGAGCTATTTGTAATGAGGGGATAGATCTAGAGTCTGTCATGCAGAGTGAAGTAAGTCAGAAAGAGAAAGACAAATACCGTATGCTAACACATATATATGGAATTTAAGAAAAAAAAATGTCATGAAGAACCTAAGGGTAAGACAGGAATAAAGACACAGACCTACTAGAGAATGGACTTGAGGATATGGGGAGGGGGAAGGGTAAGCTGTGACAAAGCGAGAGAGCGGCATGGACATATATACACTACCTT